>NC_139404.1:76664939-77219032 GCF_905368555.1 Meleagris gallopavo | reverse complement strand
GACATGGTAGACACATACACTCCTGTGTTTAACTGCATTCCTTATGTCTAACCACATGTCTTTCCTCCAGATTAGTCAGGCGGGGATAGTGTATTCCTGGGGGGCCCACTACGCAATCCAAAGTGAGCCCCCAGTACACAGCTCAGCGATCTGTGCAGATTTTCAGGATCCCGTCAATGGATTCGTTGGTTAAAACCATCCACAGGGCTCACAGTTCTGCCCTTTGGCTGCTCTGACCCCCCCCTCATAAAACCAGATTGGGGAAGGAAGGTATGCTTTTGCCCTCCACTTCCCGGGATTGCCATTGCTGGACTTATCTGTGTACCGGGCATCTTCAGGAAGGGGATTTTTTCCTTCTTAAATGTGACTCTTCTCTGGGGGAGCAACCAATGTTTCTTTTAGTGCATCATTAGGGTACGTCACTGGGAAAGAACAGCTCTGTTAGGCTTTTTGGTAGATGATATATGACATAGACTGGAAGTTAGGATAGTCTCAGTTTTTCCAGTGCTCAGACCGACTATGGAGTAAGCAGTTTCCTGTTAACTTGTCATGTCACACACCATTTACTTAAACATCTCTGTGAGCTAACTTTCTACAGAGATTGTATTGTTCTGGGAAGGGCTAAGACATAGAGTCACCACCACACAAAGTGCTGCCCTTCCAGCAGCTGGCGGTCAGCACAACCCTTTTTAACCATCACTTACTGTAGCTAGATACTCTCTTACTACTAGGATGTTTGGTGAAATTTTTTTAGTCATTTTTTTAAGAAGTTTTACAGACTTGGTAAGATTTTAGTGTAAAAGCTTCTTTCAACTTCTTCCCCCCGTAGGGGCGCCCTAGTCCTCCCAATTTTTGGGAAGTGCTTTTTGCAAGGGTTGGTTTCATGCTCTCAAAAAAGATGAAAACATTTGGGGAAGAGTTGCTGATATCTGACCTAAACTTTCAGTAAATGAAAACAAACTGGGGCAGGAAGAAAAAATGCCAAATGTAGAGTGGAGTAATGCTTTCGTCTCTAGTTTACAGCACACATGTTAAAAATTAAGGCACAAAATATGTTCCAAGAGCTAGCAGCAGTCATAGCTGGGCTTGTGTGCCCGCCAGCATGAGACAGTGGCAGTTTCCCTCTCAGTGAGCTACAGGGTACTGTGTCCCCCTGAAGAAAAGAGAAGTAATTTTGTGGTCATCTTCTCACTCTGGTTGCAGCAAAGATTGTAAGGTGCAGTTTGCTCTAGCTGTCTTAATTAGGGCACTGAAAGAAATGAGGAAAAGGAGAAAATAGCTCCCTGAAAGTGGTGATAAGAAAAGAAGGAGCAGGACAACAGAAAAACTGACTTGAAATCTTCAGAGATTTCCCTCAAAATTTTAGGAAGAAAGGCGGCATAATTTCAGTTTACCTTCATACCTGTTCTGATCAGAGAACATTTTAAGAGGAAAATCACTAAATGCTTAACTTTAAACCACTTCACTTGTCATAATTTACATGTAAAGATTCCATAAATCAAACCCAATAGTTCCTCGGAGCTGCTTGCTGCTTTCTATTTACTACTGACAAATGCTGAGGGCAAAGTAAAGGAGGAGGAATGACTAAAGTGAGGGCCAATGATCTAGTGTTTCACTCAAGGGGTTTGCTGCATCTTCAGGACAGTTAAGACTGCACTGGGCAAAGGAGCTGAAGCAAAAAAGGCCAACAAAAAAGCTCTTTTTAGGGCTTTTTTTTTGAAGCCAGCAAAAGTGCTGTGCCTTTGCTGGGTGGCCTGGCAGCTTGTGGGTGGGCTACTGAGCTATCATGGGTGGAGCCAGCACTGCCCTCCCTTGACTCTTGGCTGCCAGGTTATAAACAGCCTTAGGGAGGGTGGAAGCTAGCTTCCAGGGCAAGGAGAGTGCTGCTGCCTACGGGGAATAGGGAGGGGAAGTCAGTGCATGTCCATACTGTACTGTCCATACTGTACTGCAGCAGCAGATATGGGAGGGGGATTGAGCGGCAGGTCACGTAAGCACTGTTCCTTTTTGCTCAGGGGACCTGCTTTCCTATTCACTGTCTCTGAGACCACAGGTTTAAACATGATCTCCGCCAGACTGCAGGCTTGCCAAAAGAAGACTGTGGTGGCCCAGAAATGTGTCTGTTCAGGTCTGTGGCCGCAGGGAATGCCTGAGCCTCCTGCTGCCTGGGGAGAGTGGCAGAAGTTCTACGAGCGTGAGGTGCGAGCAGATGGATGATCTTCTCAGTATGGGGATGGAGCTCAAGGAGGAGGAGGAGAGACTAAGGGCCATCAGGGAGTGTGAGCAGGAGATTGACTGGTGAAGTGGTTCATTGGCGTGCAGTTGGGAAGGGTGCCAGGATACCCCAGAAAAGTGGTGGACCCCCTGCCCTGTCACAGTCAGACAGACCTGATAGGTGAGAAGGGTTGGAAGAGAGTCCCAGCTCCAAGCATCAGGCGCACCCCCTGCCTGCCTACTCTGCTTCCCCAGGTCCCCCTAAACAATAGATTTGGGGTACTGGAAATTGAAGGGAATGAGGACACCATGAACCCACAGTAAATGCTAATACTTGAGTACTGTCCTGTATGGAAAATTGACTGAAAAGGCCTTTTACTCCAAGCTTTTCACTCAAAATTTCTTTTTGCACATGGGTAAGCTATAATGCAAGAGATGCATGCAGCCAGTGGTATTTCTGCTCTGAAAAAAAAAAGCTATCAACTGCACAGCAAGGCAGAAAGTCAGTCATAGTGTATTTCCAGTCTGCAAACAGGAAACCCTGCACTTTATACATGAGCAGAAATAGCTACCACAGAAAACTCCTCCATTGCAATTTCCCGTTGACTCACTGTTTCACCATGACATGAATCGCCATGTCTGGAGAATCATTCTGTTAAAGTTTTTGAAGAATTTTAAAGACTAGAGATCAGAATTGGAGGAAGGTACGGCAAAGTGTTAGAGATGGAGAGTGAGGAAGTCATTTCTGCACTGCAACTCCTGTGTACAGTGCAGCAGCAGAGAGATCCCCAGTGTTGCTTGATCTTTGCATGACCCAGGTTGAGTGACTATGTCAATCCTGCTAAGCTCCTGCCTCATCACTCTGTCAGCTCAGTTTTCCTTCTTCTCCATTCTGAACCTTTCTTTCTTGCTTTCTTACGTAGATAATTCTCATAGCTTAATGAAAAATTAAGCAACTATTTTGAAAACATCATAATTTAAGGAGGTAGAAAACCCTAATGTTTGGGTAGTCAGGTGAAACTGTTCTAGGCTCCAGCCAAGAACCAAGACTCCTGGCCTTCATGTTCAAGAAATTACCCATCCTTGATAGAGAATTTTTTTCTTAACATACTTTTATTATGGCACAGTAATCAGAACAGAGCCAGCTTCCTTTGTGGTTTCACTGGAAAGGCAGAAATGTAAACCATTCCCACTGCCCTATCTGTCTTTCTGCAGTGTCCCCCATCTCCCATGTACTGCTCTTGCTGGAAAGAAGTGTGACAAGCTTAAGATGGAGGATGAGGAAGGCTACACCGCACTAAATTTACGACTCCCAGCTTCAGTTATTACTGATGGATACTCAAGCTATAACAAATGTCCTACATTTAGTACTCCAGCCAATTGTGTTACAGTAGACAGTAAGTATATATGGAAATCAGTTGTCTGTCTAAATCAGGATTAGCATTTTCATCTTGATTGCTCTAGAATCCTTCAAAACTTTATAGTATATTCTTATTTAAATTTTCATTGAAAAAGCAGTCTTATGTGATGTGTCGTATGATCTTAGGAGATACTTTTTCTGAAGACTTTGAGGTCTGTATTTATGCCAATTATTTTTGTTCTATTTATGTAAACACAGAAGACAAATTCTGCCTTTGTATAGATTTTATAATTTTGGTAAGACTCATTTTTTACAGTAGGGTACTGCAAGAGAGGAAGGCAGACTTTGGAAATTGAAGGAGCTTGCTCAGCCAGTGGAAGTAGAAAGTTGCCCTGTTTTTCAGTCATAGTATGAATGCAAGCTCATATGGGAGTGTATTTTTATTTGTTCACAGTCTTTCTACATGGAAAATGAATGTTAAATAAAGTAGTTCAAAGTTTTTATGTAAGGAGACTGAATGTTAAATAAATTTTGTTAAATAAATGCATTGTGCCTGTGGAATGCCTGAGTCCATAAGAAGGCAACTTGAATACAGTTGCTGTTGCTCAGAACTTAAGGAACAGGCTTTTGTGTGAAATAAGTATAATTGATGCTAATCATATATTGAACAGAACAGTCATAGACTAAACTGATATAACTCTGGTGCTGTTTGGAATAGATCCAGCACTATCCTCTGAAAATGAAAAGGATGGATAAGCTATTGGCAAGCAGAAGCCAGAAGGGCAGGGATACATATTAGGTAGTCTTATCTAAAAGCAGAGTTTCCCAGAAGGAAACATGGTGGCAAGCTCAGAAAACTCTTAAATGACCTCTTTTTGGACTTAAAAGACATGTAGATAGACTTATGTACCAATTAAGTTAGGAGTAATCACCATAGTTCATCTTTGCAATCTCCATCTTGAAAGGGCTAGCTAGGTTTAAGTCTGATTAAATTGCTCAGGGTGTTGCCTGCTTGAATTTTGAAAACCTTCAGGCATGGAGATCTCACAGTCTCTGTGTGTACTTATTCCAGTGTGGAAGGGAAGAGTTCTTCACATCTAATCAGTTCTTCTGGTGCAAATTGTGACTGCTGCATTATACTCTTTTCTGTGCCTCTGAAGAGGGTGTGGCTCTATCTGTGAAGCTCTTCTACACAGTGGGGGACTGAAATTAGGTCCCTTAGCTTCCTTCAACTATTCTGTAGGTGTGACCTATATTATCCATCTTAGTGGTTCTCTGCTGGACTCCGTATAGTTAGCTCACATCTCTCTTGACTGAAACGCCCCAGCACTGGACGTGTTACTCCAGATGTGGCTTCATGGCTGTTAAGCAGAGAAGAAATTAATTTCTTTCAAGCTGCTGCCTACAGTCTTGACAGTGCAGCACAGTGAAGGTCAGCTTTCCCTTCCATAAGGGCACACTGGTGACTTGTGTTCACATTGTACACCAGCACCTTGAAATCTTGATCAAAGTATAAATGCTTTTTAGCCAGTCAGACCTCCAGCTGCACTGGTTAATGGAGTCGTACTGTTAGAAGTAGAGGACTTTGCATTTATCTTTTCTGAGCTCTGTTGCACTTACAGCTCATTCCTGCTTTAAAAAGCATCTCTACCCTCCAGCACACCAGTCACTACCCACAGTGTTATGCCTTCTGCAGTCTTGTGAAATGGCCTTAATCAACAAAGGTTAGGATCATCTTTCTCAACTGTGGCTATGTAAGTTTCAGTTACCCAGTCTGGGTATCATTTGGGCACCTCTGGAGGATAATTCTTCTCACCTTATAAAAGACTTGTTCCTTGGATGCATTGGATTCAAATAATAGTACTTGGCATATGTAGCCAGTAGAGTGTGGATTGGACTTGGAAAAGTGTTACAGAAAATTGTAGATCACTACTTCATGAAAGAATTGTATATGAAAATATTTATATTAGAGGATAGTCAGCTTTAAATTTCCGGAGGACTATATTCCCAATGGGGCATCGAATTCCAATGAAAATTTGGAAAAAGAGCCTGAAGAAGATTGCACAGTTTAATGCTGGAACATTGCAAGCATTTTGAAATTCCAATCAGAGTGCCTAGAATTTTTTTATCTAAAACTAGATGGTAACTTTTTTTCCCTCATGATGAAATCTTACAGTTTGTTTTACTATTTCTAGAATTGTGGAAATTTCAAAACTTAATTTACTTACCTACCTTCTGAGAAGAGATTTTGCTTTAAAACACCAGAGCCTCGGTAAATACATATTTTCAGTGGATATTTCTAGAAACAAAAGACAAAACAAATAACAACAACAAAAAAACCTACTAGAAATTCAGGATAGTGATAACAAAAGCTTTGTAGTAAGTAAAAGAGAAGCTCTACAGAAGAGATAAGGTGGTGATGCCAGAGAGCAGGTAACACCACTGTGTGGTTGAGGAGGCCTTTTTGTTGCTGAATTTTTTTCTTGTTTGTTCCAGGAGTGTCTGCCTCATCCGCCATAAGGCAGCCAGTAACCTTAGCGTTCTTCGCTTTGAGCCTGGTGCTGCTCACAGGTGTGGTGGTCTTAGTGTCCCTGTGTAAGTACTGTGGTGTCTCGAGGTACTGCTGTGCAGTGATTTACTTCCAGCAGTGCAGCTACTGTGTCTGTTTATGCTGACCATCCCTCCACACACCCATGGAAATAATATAACAAGAATGGAAAATTCCATGCTCCATTGTGCATTTGCACATGTCACTTGGAATGACTTTGGTCTGTATTCATGGCCTCCGCCCCATCCCACACTGACAGAAAAGCTTCCAGGTGCAACAAAACTTCCACTGCACTTAAAGGAGTAACCGAGGAGTGAAAGGCTGAATCCTTCCTCAAATGCTTAATTTTTGTAACTGAAATTTATCTCCTTGGCTACACAGCGCCTCCAGTGACTATTACTGCAATCTTTCACTTACCATTCCCACTTTCTTGAATTGCAAGTTTTTTGCAAGGATGACAATCTTGATTACAGTAGAAACATTTCAATTTATCAATTGGAGGTGATGCTACAGTATGTATTGAAGCAAAGAGAGTTCAAGCTCCTTTTCAGTGGGAGGGATTCTTTTGCAAGCACCCAGGACAAACACTCCGGGCAGTCCATGGTTGTTAGCCCAGAAACGTTTCCATGAGTTTCTAGTTCGCCCTCCAACGCGTCCCAAGCTGAAGTATTAGTAAACATGAATAAAATCATTTATACCTTTGTTTAGATCACTTTTGAAATTCTCAAAGGATGGAAATGCCACCAGTTCTTTTCTCAGTGCTGAACCTTGATGAAAAGCTTTTTTCTAGTTACCAACATAAATATCTGAAGTCTTAATTTGTGATGGTTGCCCACTGTCATATTACTTTCTTCTCTTCAGAGCAGTCTTGCTCCCTTTTTGTAAAAGTCCTTTAAATAGCTGTAGACACCTATTAAATCCTTTTGCAATTAATTCACTTTTGGCTGAAAATCTCCTTCACTCCACTCCTTTAAAAAAATAACAATACAGATAATGTATAGGCTGGACATGCTAATAAACCAGACAAAAATTGGAAAAATGCCAAAAGCTACAGTTTAAAATTATTTTTAAAGAAAAAACTGATAAGAATTTTCATCCCTTCAGTTTTTCAGATACACCAGGACCCTGAAGAAGGAAAGAAGCTGCAGACCATGAGGGAAGCATTGTGTTTTGAAAGGAGGGCAAGGAACGGTAAATGTAGTTATTATGTACAAAAGCCTGAATCATCCACTTTCAGAGCCCATTGACTGAGAGCTGTAAAACCATGGGGAAAATAATCTGTTCACCTACTGTATGCTTTTAAGTGTGGTGGTATTTGAGATGTAGATATGAACAAACTAACATGTAAAACAACTTGTCTCTCACAGGCCTCCAAACATCTCAGATGATTCATAACTACCCTTAATCTTCTTTCCTCAGTCAAGCCAGCAGCTAAAGCCCCAGTGTTACTTGCAAATCTGCAAGTACTCTCTCTCTGATTTTTAGAAACAGAATGTGCTCTCTGTCCAGCAAGGTGGAAAAGCAGTGAAGTTGGCAGCTGCTTCTACGTTTCAAAACAGAAGAAAACATGGAAAGAAAGCCAGGAGTTCTGTTCCACAAGAAACTCCACACTTCTTGTGCTGAAAGACAAAATAAAGATGGTATAGTTTTAATCTCATGCTTCCTTTATGTCACATGTATTTTAACTTCAAGAAATGTGGCGACCAGAAATTAGTTTGGTCATTTACAGGGCCTTTGTTTGTTTTCTCTGTTTCAAGTGGTCTTTTTGAAAATTACAGGATTTTCATGACTTGTAACACTTTCTTGTGTTACACTAATTGTGTTAGCAAGAATAACACAATTTATGAAATACCTAAATTAGCTTATCCCTAGATTTTCACGGAAACAGTAGATTGCATATTGTCAGTATGGGAAGGACACCGAACACATAGAACATATATCTCTGTTATCTCTTTCCACAAGTTTTGTTACTGAGAACTCCTAGCATCAAACCTAGGTCTATAATTGATCTAGAATGGCCAATACACCATGCTGTCATTTGCTGTATAAAATGGCAGTCAACAGTTTGGGTTTTGTCACAGTATTACATCCTTCAAAGACTGACATTAATGACAGCAGAAAGGATAGATAGCAGAGAATTTTATTATGACTGAATAAGGTTTAGGGGATTCATAGTTTTAAATAAGCTTCTTAATTTTGTTATTTTTGTTGACTAATGAAAAATTATTAATTACTGGCAGAAACATATTTTCCCTTTCTGTACTCATGCGTCTGGATACCTCTTTTTCACTAGCTATTAAGCTTATACAAAGCCCAAAAATCCCTATTTGCTTTTGGTTACGTAAAACTTTTGAAAGGAAAACGCTTGTTTGAAAATCCCTCCTTTTTTCAGATGGAGTTAGTTTCAAATGTGAGTTCTCAACTCTCTTACTTTAAGGCTTAAAATACCCATTTGGATTTTTTTTAAATGAAAATCAGATGGATAGACACAAGTAGAGAACTGATACATTAATTAGTCTAGCAGAACTGAAGAGCAATGAAACTGACAAAGGGTCTCGAAAACAAGAGTTATGAGGAGCCTAGAGAAGAGGAGGATAAGGGAAAACCTCATCACTATCTTACAACTACCTGAAAACCTGAATGGAGGCTGCATGAAGGAGAGTGTTGGTCTCTTTTATCAGGTGCCAAGTGATAAGATGTGATGCCTAAGCAGCCTAAAGTTGCACCAGGAGAGGTTTGGATTAGCTGTTCAGAAGAACTTCTTCATGGAAAGGATGGTTAGGCATTGCCCAGGGAAGAGAAGTTTCTCCCCTCCCCATCCCTGGAGATATTTAATGGATGTGTGCATGTGAAACTTAGGGACACAGCTTACTGATAGACTTAGTAGGGTTAGGTGATGGTTGGTTTGATGATCTTAAGGATCTTTTCAACTTAAATTTTCTATGGAAAAATTTCTTCTCAACTTTAAACTTTCTATGATTCTATGATCCTGAGCTTAGAATCCTTGTCCACATTGCTGGACAATACCACATCTTGAATGACCATTCAAGAGATGATTTTGGTATGCTATATAAATCCATGTGTAGTTTGATGACAGATGTGTGGGTGTTTGCTTTATCTTCCATGTTTGGTATATATCACTGGAACCTGACTAAAACTAGGCCAAGTTAAGCTAGTTGTAGATTTTCGATTTTGGATGAGTCCCTAAGCATCCCTACTAAGCAATAGCTTCTGGAGGATCTGAACAGGTTAAGATGCTGAGGAACCTCTTAAAAAGCACATATAGGGAATTATTCAGGCGCCTAAACATAGTTGTCTAGTGCAATCTGAGATACATTGGAGTATATTCTCTCACCTTTAAATAATGCTTCAGAAAGCATAATTCTCCCATACATTATGGGTGTCTGCCTGCCAGACCTAGGACAACACTTTAGACAGCTAAATGGTGTTAGAAGACTATGCTTAGCAAACAAATTCTCCCCTGTAGGCCGGGATTCATCCCACTTAACACCAGATATCTGCAGTATAAGTGGTCTCCAAAGCTTCTTACTTAGGCTTCATTGTAGCCAATACAATCACTATTCTTTACTATTCCCACTGCATGAGATGAATCACTTCTCAGGCTTCATTAGCGATTTTGGCCAGATCTCTGCTGACTCTAACTGGGGCTTCAACAATGCCCTCATGTCTGTAGTATAGATACCTTAAGACAGAAAAAATAATATATTTTTCTTTATAAAAGCATTTCTTTGGCAGACCCAAGGTACATTTATTTTGTGACAGTTCAATAAATAAAGATAACTGAATGATCCTATAATCAGAGCAGCCAGTATTGTATCATGGAAACAAGAATAGGCAACAGGTTACTCATATAATTGAGCAATTCCACTTTGGTTGCAGAAACTTCTCGGCTGGAAGATATAGGAATTTGAGTCTTATTTTTGAAATATCATTGTGATGATTTTCCCATTGCTACAGGTCTCTCTGCCATACGATTCACAGTTCTATTGGGTTGGATTATCATACATACCTGAAAGGAATGGCTGGTTCTGGGAGGATGGAACTGCTCTTTCAGGAGAAGCCAAAACTTGGTAAGACTTCATAATCAGTGTGGTTCTGTCTTACGGGTCCCAGTAACATGCAGGAAACTTACAATTACTCTTACTTTCCCATGTTTGCCACATATGCAATGATGAAGGAGCATGGAGATGATCATATCTGCTATAGGGCTATCAACAGTGAGTAGCAAACAACAGCTCAGTCACTGGCTCTGGACCCAAAAAGCACTAATAAAATAGCTTTGAGGGGGAAATATCTCTACACTTCAGTGGCAAATCAGTATGATAACAAATCCAAATAAAAGCGCATAATATCACTGGGACATTATTAATTCCCCTCTTTTAATTTTTCTAGGACTGTATTAGGTGAGCACACCTTCTGTGCCTCCTTATATGGACAGATTATTTATGCCAGTAACTCCTGTTCGACAAAGCAATCCTGGATCTGTGAGAAAGGAGCTGTTCAAT
The DNA here is from genome assembly GCF_905368555.1 of Meleagris gallopavo. Classification (NCBI taxonomy): domain Eukaryota; kingdom Metazoa; phylum Chordata; class Aves; order Galliformes; family Phasianidae; genus Meleagris; species Meleagris gallopavo. The sequence continues at coordinate 77,208,384 of NC_139404.1, read as the reverse complement.
TTGCCTGAAGAAGCACCGTGAGAAGGAATGTGGGTTCTGTCACTGTTAGATACCATTTCTAGGAACCAGGTGTTTTAAATGTACTTTTATTTTTGTTTGTTTATCATGCAGCTTTCTCAGAGTGTTAATTCAAATAGACGGGTCAACAGAGATTAAACTTCCTCTTTGCCTGCACTCAGGCTCATAAATGAGAGAAAAATACTACAAAGCTAGAAGCTACAAGCCTAGGAAGCAATTTTAAAGGGTTAGCAACAGTTAAGTAATAATTCTTACATGAATCTTTAGAAGGGCAACCACACATTCTCACAGAGCCATATATTTCTTGTGCTTCTGTTAGAGTTTCTCCTTTCCTCAGCATTCTACAGCTGCCAGTCATAAACCACTCCATCTGCATCCTTGATGATTTTATCCACTGAATTACTGTACACACTAACTACATAACCCTGTTACAGACTAGTTTGCCTACTCATGCCCTTGTTCCTAATTCTGTTGTCCCAGTTCTTCCTTTCTTTGAAGTGTAGAAATACAGAATGAACACAAGGTTCTGTTTATTAATAAAACTCTTTTTGTGTATGCATTAATATCTATACAAACAGAAGCACATTTTTTAGAAGAGTAGAGGAAATCCCTGGAAGAAATCTCTAAAAATTAGAGTCAAATGTCACGTGCATATTAAAATATTACCTAAACAAAACTTCAGTGCTTTAATAAATAGAACTGCTATGCAAATATTAGTAAGGATAACAATGACATGCTTTTGTTCACAGATTATCTCAATGAGTACTCAAACTGATGCCGCATCTGTTGCCACAAATCTTATCTATGTTCTTGTGTTGTATCCACACTGTTTGGCATTTCTGGAGTCAAAGACACGTAGTATGTGTCATATACTATTAAAGTATTTGTCGCACTTCCTGGAACAAAGCAATGCCTCTAGATTTCTGGGTAGAGTTTCATGGCATGAGTTCATTGAAGTTTGTGTATGGAAATAATAGACGGATGTTTTATATCATACACGAAACATTCCTTATGCATGTATATGTATGTATATAGATAAATATGTATGCAGTAGTGCTTGGAGACCTTCCTTAAAATAAATTAAATACAATGCTGTGTCTTTAATAATCATAATTTCCTTTGAAAGTGATTTCAAAGGCTGAAGCAATTCCTTCAACAAACAAACAAACAAACAAACAAACAAACAAAAACCCCCAAAAACCAACAACCCTCAATCTAGTGTGATGAAAGATATTTATGAACTGAATTCTTTCACAGTACTCAGTAGAGCCAAGTCCTAATGTATGGATACTGGAGATTTTCAGAACAATTCTGTTCTGTGATTCTATGAGCTACCAGCTGAACTATCTAGAACTCACTGCTGTTGCAATCAAACGTGCATATCTGAAAGTAGGGTACAATATTTCATCCATTCAAAGGTTTCAGCTCCTTCAACTTGAAAGAAAAAGTTCACAGGTAGCAAATAAGCTGCTAAGTTTTGCCCCATTTTTTTTTTTTTTAAACTAATCATGGCTAACATACAACTGGTTTTGTATAGCTGCATTGTAAAAAAAAATGTTAGGCCCTGGGTTTCCTGTTAACTGCTTGTGTTAAGTGCATTCACTATTAATGCAGGGAATGTATGAATGAGTTCTCAGATGCTGAATATGAGGAAGAAGACAGATACTCTCATTTAGAGCATCTGCCACGAGGGCCATCCAGACACTAATTGTCTCTGAATATCAGTGAAGGTGCAACTGACGCTTGCTCTTTGAACTTCTTGCGCCATGGTATTCAATGACAATAGAGATGGTCTATCCTTTCTAGTTCAGTAAATGAGAAGAATATGTAATTATAGGATTAATGTTTATTTCTGTGCGCTATTTCATTGTTTTTCGTTTTGTTCCGTTTTGTTTTGTTTTCTGATAAGAATAAGCATGCAAGAATGTGAAAATAAAGTGTTGCCCTAAATTTCTGTAGAAATAAGACAGGTGGCTTCAGGTTCAGACTCTGAAGTCTGGAATTGGTTATAATGTAATTTGTTTTCTTGATGTTCATTTATACAAGAAATTGCTACAGACACTAGATGATCTGACTTTAATAGAAAAAAAAGCTTTCATGTTTTGCTCTCTGTGAAAGACTGCCGAAGAGTCAGACACATGCCTTAGAATCATATAGAATGGCCTGGGTTGAAAAGGACCACAATGATCATCCAGTTTCAACCCCCTGCTATGTGCAGGATCGCCAGCCACCAGTCCAGGTTGCCCAGAGCCACATCCAGCCTGGCCTTGAATGCCTCCAGGGATGGGGCATCCACAACCTCCTTGGGCAACCTGTTCCAGTGTGTCACCACCCTCTGTGTGAAAAACTTCCTCCTTAGGTTCTTGTATATAAGGCTCTCCCTACCCTGCCTATCTGCCTTAGCTTAGTATCAGTTTTTACCCACCTGGTTGGAATGTTCTGAAAAACAAAATACCTGACATACTCAGTCTACTCTGTACTTGTTTCTGCCTCAACAGCTTTTTGTGAAAAAACAACCCCTACAGTCATTTTGTAAGAAAGTTACACATTCAGTAAGAGCCTATGCCTTAGTGCTAGAAGTTTTCTACTGCAAAAACACTATCTAGCTCTCACAATTCCCCTCTTCTTTTCTTTTTACTCTTTTGTGTTTTTGCACAGGGAAATGGAACAATTACAAAAGAGGAATAATCTTAATAGCCTAAGTTGATTGTTGCTAACTCTAGCCTATCAGGTCTACTTTTCTTGCAGTTTTCCAAATCTTAATATATATGATTATTATCAAGAACAAACAGCTTATATACAAAACAGAATAACCACAACAGGCTGGAACATCTTGTTGAAAAGCCCTGTTGCAATGGGCAACCATTCCAAAAGGATATCCCACCACTGTTGTTCTCTATCTTTCTTCATTCGTTCTATGATACTGTTCACTGTGATCAGAATTCCTTGTCCACTATTTTCTAGATTGCTTCAGCAACTGTTCCAAGTCCTTACAACAATTTCTCCACCATCATGTGTTTCATTCCAATATACACAGGTAGAAATCTCAATTTTTGGGATTTTCTGTTCTAATACCATTAGTATGCAGAGCTTCAGTTTCAGTGGGTTTACAATAGGCAGATCCATTAATTAGTTGGCAGCCAATTTGTATTTTGTATCCTGGTAGAGCATGACATTTGGCTGTCTGAGAAGTATCATCCCAACCCCATTCCTATTCTGAATACATTTTGGTCCCATGCATAACCACAATAGCCAAATTCAGGTCTTTGTTGCTGGGATGTATTCCCACGCTTCCAGTTTAGTTAATGTGAGCTTGAGACCATGGCCATCTAATGACCCCTTCCAGTCACAAATCGCCCAAGTGATCTGAGTCCTAAAAGTTGTACAGGCAGGATATCCTCAGAGAGAGAATATTGTTGTGAAGATAGCTGCAGTTATGAGAATATCTATTTTAAACATACGTGATAGCCCAAAATTCTGGTTAGACTATGAACAGTCTAAAAGCACAGGATATGTAAGTGTAAAGTTATGCCAACAGTCTGGTCTTTGATTGACATAAGACACCTTGCAGTACTCATAAAATTCTCTACAGAGATAATTGTTACCTGGGATGCCTCTTTGTAGGTATTTCCATTTTTCATTCTGCAGCTTACTTGGACTTCTTCAGATTTTCCTGCTAAGGAGATTATTTGCTTAAATTTATCCTGGATAATTTTTGTTTAGAGTATACTTTATTTCTATGCATAACCACAGTAGTCGATATGCAAGGAAGAAGGAATGGTGGTATGGCTCTCTAAGTTAGAGAGGGTTTTGATGTTGAGATTGGGGCTGGGAATGATAAGGTTGAATCTCTGTGGGTAAGGATCAGGAGGAGGGCCAAAAAGGTGGATATCCTGTTGGGGGTCTGTTACAGACTGCCTAAACAGGATGAAAAGACAGATCAGGAATTCTAGTAACAGCAGGCAGAAGTTGCATGATTTCCAGCACTTGTTCTTATGGGGGACTTCAACTTCCCTGATAAACACTGGAAACACAATACAGCACCGAAGCAGCAGTCTGGGAGGTTTCTAGAGTGTGTGGAAAATAAATTCCTGATGTAGCTGGTTAGAGAGCCTACCAGGGGAGGTGCCCCCCTAGACCTGCTGTTAACAAACAGAGAAGGACTGGTGGGAGATGTGAAGGTTGGGAGCTGTCTTGGACAGAATGACCATGAAATGGTAGAGTTCTCTATCCTTGATGAAGTCAGGAGGAGACCTACTGGACCTTTAGAGGACAGACTTTGAACTGTTCAGGACACTAGTAGGGAGACAGCCTTGGGATTCAGTCCTGAAGGATAAAGGGACCCAGGAAGGCTAGTTGCTCCACAAGAAGGGAGTCTTGAAGGAGCAGGCTGTCCCCTTATGAGGTGCACAAGCCTCATGAGGAGTGGCTGAAGGAGCTGGGACTGTTTAATCTGGAGAAGAGGATTCTCAGAGGTGAAGGGAGATTGTGGTGAGGTGGGGGACAGTCTCTTCTCCTGCATAATTAGCAATAGAACTAGAGGAAATGGCCTCAAGTTGCACCAGGAGAGATTCAGTTGGATGTTAGGAAATTCTTCTCTGAGAGTGATCAGGTGCTAGAACGGACTGCCCAAGGACGTGGTGGAGTCACCTATTCTGGAGGTGTTCAAGAAACATTTAAACGTACTGAAGGTTATGGCTTAGTGGTAAATATTGGTGATAGGAGGACAGTAAGACTGGGTGATCTTAGAGGTCTTTTCTAACCTTGGAGATTTTAAGATTCTATGATTCTCTGAAATTAAATGTCCAAGATACCTGACTTCTTTCTCCACATACTTGAGCTTATTTTTGGACACTCTCAGTCCCTGCTCTCCTAAGAAATTTAGGAGTTAATTTTTCTTTCAGTTTTGATTTCTCTGTCTCACAGATTAACAAATCATCTACGTAATGCAATAATATAATTCTTGAATCTGAAATGCTTCTAAAATTTATCCAAATAAATTAGGTGAGTCCTTGGGGCAAAACAGCCCACCCACATTGTTGTTTTTGTCCTGGTCCTGGGTCTTCCCATTCAAATGCAAAAAGATCTCGGCTTTCTGGATCCAAGGGACAGATCCAGAAAGTACCTTTCAAATCGTTTGCTCTAAACGATTTATATTCATGTAGAATCTTAAGAGTATAGGGATTGTGAACCACAGGGTGGCGCTTGAGGACTATCTTATTTTTTATTTGGCTGCATTGGCCTGGATATGCCCTCTGCCTTTCACACTGGTAAAATCGGAGTGTTGTGTTTCAGTGCACAAGATTCCAAAAGACCATCCGTCAGTAGTGTTTGTATCACAGCTTTTAGACCCATTTTCCCTTCTAAAAGTGTGGGATATTGTTGCTGTTTCACTGCTTCACTCCACTCCTGAACAATTATTTTTAAGAGAGTAGTTTTCAGTCCCTTCTAGTTTCCTTCTCCCACACACACTTTTGAATCTCTTTCTCATAATCTGTCACTAAATTCATTGAAACACTCCTGTTTCACAAGTTCTCAACTGCAATTCTAATTTAACTATTAAATCCCCTCCTAATAAATTTGTCCCTGCTTCAGGCACACACAACAGTTGTCCTGTGACTATTTTATCTTCCCACTTTAATTCGGCAGCCTCAGAAAGTGAAACTGTCATCCCTGATCCTTCTACCCTGTTATTCTTAAAGTGTTTCCAGTCAAATTGAGTCCCAATATTTTATAAGCTAAAGATGACGACTTAGCCGCCCAATTACCTACTGAAAGTACAACGTCTTCTTTCTTGAGTCCCACTTCCAAATTTATCAAGGGCTCTTGGTGGTACCAGTTCTCAGAAAGCCTCTGACACCCCTATTCTGAATGTACGACTGTGAGTAACCACTCTGCCTCAGAAAATTTCAACATTTTACTCAAAGCATCCAATTTGCAACTGTATTAACTCATTCTTTTCTTTCACTCCTTTGCATCAAGAGTGCACTGAGGAAAGTTACAAGGGGAAGTCAGTATAAGTGAGAACATTATGAGGATTTAATATTAGGGACTTTGTTTTCTCTTTACGTGATCAGATGAAAACCTTTGTCTTTTTATCCCTGTAAACCAGTTAAATAATGTCATCTATCTCATGCTAAGTGAGGGCAAATCAAATCATATTTACTAAGCATGGCTGAAAAGTATAAGGCTAGGACAGATGCTTCTTTGGCTGCAGGAGAGGTTGACTGAATCAAAATAGCCAGCATTTAACCCAACATGAGTGTCTACTTCCCCTGTATCACTGTTGTTACAGCTCAAATTTAAAACTCAATTTCAGTCCTAGTCTATCAAAAGAAGTTCACACAAGCTAGGCTTGTATATGTGCACTGACTGGTGGACAAAGAACTACTGAAGAGGAAATAAATATCTGTGTTAGTTCGCACAAGAACTTATAACCAACAGATAATGTAGATAGTGATGCTGGTTATTTTACAAGGGATTACTTTTATCCTTCTACCCAATAAAATGTTTGTTAAATGAGCTTCTAAAATAGAAGAAAAAGCATTTTTGTCGTTTTTGTTATTTGATGAACCTTTTAAGACAAAAGTTTCTATTGAACTTCATTCTGTCTAGACATTTCAATTCTGAAATAACTGTTGTGCTCATTTTGGTGATTTCAAGGAAAATCTGTCTTCCGATAATGATTAATGCTCTGGTTGCAGCGAGGACCTCATCTATGCACAGACACACTCCCAGTTGCCAGGAAAAGCTCTCCAAATCCTCACTGCTACCAGGGCTCCCCAGCAACTATGGATCTGGATGATGGTAAAGTATTAGGGCAACTGGTGATATTATCTTTCTTAATCACTATCACTATCCTCATATGGTAGTGGTTAGGTGCATTGCTTTGTTCTGTTTTATTCTTGTTGTATCATTTCACTTATTATCTCACTGTTTAACACTTAAGATAAACGTATTTCTTACCTTGGTGTCTGTGACCTTTGTACTGACCTCATCTGCTGGCAAAACAATTTCACACATGTGGAGATACCATCAAGGAAGTATTTGTGTTCAAAAGATGGTTAAAATGTTAATACACGGCAGAGTATTGGTGTATTTTAGCTTTTGAATGCCTAACCTGCCAAACTAGGACTTAATTTGCTTCTCCAGAAAATAACTTCAGAAATACTCATCACAGGTCCCTACAAAAAAAAAATAAAATCTGAAATTAGGGCATAGATGGGAGCAAAACTATATACTTTCGGTTGCAAATAAACAGTCCCATACATGGAAACACACACACCATTCTTGTAGAGTGGGCAAACGCAGAGAACTTAAATGAGTGCACACAGAGTCCCAGAACAGAGAGAAAAGAGCTTATTCCAATTTATGACTTTTGTATTCTTTTACTAGACTCCAGAACAATATTTCAGTGAGAATACTTACATTATGTTTAAGTCACTAAGAGACATAGATGGGATACTCACCAGTGCATTTCTGCCTTATATCTCCTGCATCCTGTAACCCTCTAACCTAACAGTTGACAAGAACCCCACTGGGATTTCAGTTTCAGCCTTCAAGTACGAAATACAAGGATCACTCAAAAGTGAAAATAAGAAGATCACTGAGTAGAATAGTCAATAAAGGAAAATTTCCTTCAATCCGCCCTTTAATCTGCTACCCTAATAAACTTCCCAGGATGGAAGTAAAATCTCTCTTTCTTCCTGTTATACTTCATACAGAACAATTCTAAACCAACACTTTACACTTGTGTGTAAAGTACAGAATACAGGTATGGGATTAGCCACATTCCTACCTTCCTTTGTATCCTCTGTGAGGCTACACAGCATACTATTTATGATTTTTAAGCACACAAACTTACTTGTTTATCCATTCCATCTTGGGAGGTAAGTTGTTTCTTTCTTTAGCATTTACTTCAGTTGGTCAGATTAAAATGAATAAAGTCAAAAAAACTTTACAAGGTCCCTTAGGTAAATTACTTGCAAGAGATATCTCTTAATATGTAGCGTGAACACATTCATTTTTACTTATCTGCCTCCCACAGTCTTAATTATCTCTCTCATATCTGAACAGTTTTTCCAATTTCTTCAAACATCCATTCTTTTTAATCTCTTTCCTTTTCTCTGTCCCTCCAATTTCTTTGAAGTTTTGAATCCAAAGGGATCCCAGAACCTGACCTGAAATATGTAGGTGACAATCTCTTCTGAGTGTCATGTAAAAAATTTTTTCCACATTGAAAGTTTTTGCTATGGACAACTGCCCCCAGACACCACTGCTACCTTTTGCTCTGGCAGTCTGGACCTCCTTGATCTGTAATTCAGTGTCACAAACCTCAGGTCTGCATATCACATGTCACTTCTTCAGTTATTTCTGGCAAGGCTGCAAGAGAAATCAAAGGTTTTGGACTTCCCACAGAGAATTAGACATAAGATTCTGATTGGGTTAAATGAATGGTCAATGCCATTGGGATTTGAGAGAATTATTCATATAGAAGTCAGATTTTTTTTTTTTTAATTTATTTTTTTGCTTATTTTAAAGGATTTCATGACACAGAAATGCCAGAGGTTGTTTACACTCACCAGAAGCTAAAACAGTCCCAGAACAGTGTTTTACTCTCATGTATATGCATAGAAATTACCAGTTCTCAATTCATGGAACAAATGCATAGTTACCCAATTTGGAGAATAAGTCCTTTCTTTGGAAATAAAAAAGAAGGAAGAGAAGAGGTGAAGAGGAACTGATTTACTTTTAGATTATGTCTAAACAATTACTTGATGTTTTTCAGTAGCAAGGACGTTTGCTTTCTGGCTTTATTCTGCAGTGATTAATGTCCAGAAAATTTATCTAGAAGGGCTTTCTAAGATGGCAAGGAGGAATGAAGGTAAAATGAAGTGGAAACTATACTTATCCCTGTTGCTTATTGCTTATGAGCACATCATGCTTGTCCTGAAGGGGAAGCACATATTCTTGTCACAGCCTCTGTCCATTACTGGGACACGAATGAATCCAGGTTTCTCAACTGTTGTTCCAAGTATGTCTGCACTGTAAAAGGCAGTGAACTGAAAAAATTAAGTGAACTAATGGAGAGTCAGGTGGAATACTTACATACCAGAGAACAGCACTGTGCCCCTAGACTAGCTCAGGCCCAGCAGCAATCTAGGCTCAGTTACACGTGACATGTGGTAATTCTCTCCTAGCAAGAATGATTAATGGAGCAGAGCAGCATATTGCTGTGCTAAGGTTGCCACTGAGTCACAGTTTGAGAGTCTGCTCCATGTACTCACAAACTTCAGGTGCACGGATGTATGGTGGAAAAACTTAACTAGTTTCTGATTTATTGTATATGGCATTACTGCATTCAGTCCAAGTACTGCTGGTCTCACCATCTGTGTGAATCTCTGGGACAAAAAGAGAGCATCAATTAGCATTGAATCCCAGACTTATCTTAAAGAGGAAAAAATGAGCACAGTGACTTAGACTCCATCATCTGGGCAGACACAAATAGACCAATAAATGCTAATTTCCAGGAGTGTCTTTCCTCAGTAGGATGATGATGCTTGTGAATCTTCTGTCATACCTTCTCACAATATCTCTTATGCAAAGAGAAAGAAATGTATAAGTGTTCTGCTTCTTTGCACATAGTTCATTCAATTAAAATCTATTTTTGCTTTGTGAGCAACAGAACCCATTCAGGTTATCATTATTCATCATAAAATATAAAAAAAAATCTTCATAATGACTTGCCACAATGGCAAAAGTGTCAGGGAAGTCTTGTAGGTCCCAAATGTGTTCTATATTTTACATTTCTAAATGCTTCTGGGGAAGTATTTGGTACGTCTAATCAAGTTGGCTTTAACGTAACACTCCTTGGAAGGGTAAGCAGTAATTTCTCGACAAACACTGAGAGCAGTACAGTGGCATGTTTTCAGTGCTTTAAGTTTTATTCCCATTTAAGATCATACTATCTAATAAATGAAAGAACAGACTTGACATCCACCCCTTGATAAAACCAGAACATGATCACTGACGGAAGACACAAGCATATTCTGCCCACACTCAGGTGTGCTTTGACTGGTATCCAAGGAAGGATACATGGAAATCATATAGCTTACTATGGCACGGACTCTTAGATTTCAAACAGTGGTAAAGAACTGTGAAAAGTCAATGATGGGATATTTTTCTTTGTTGTAGCCAGTCTGTAGGAGTCTGATCGTACTTTTGAAAAGCAGTAAGGGAAAATATAAAGAGAACATTTACTTCAGTATAAAATAAAGACAAAATAGAGAGATAACTGAGGCAAAATAACAAGAGGCAGTGAAGAAATTTAAATAATCATTGGATGGCAGGCTAGCAAGGCAGCAGATAAATTGGAAGCACAGTATTAATGGCAATACCATATAAATAGAAACAGAATCATCAATAAGTCTTAACAAGAACGAGTTATGGTATGCTTTTGGAAGGGTCATTTCATACTGCACTTATACTACTTCTTTGAATTGCTTACTCATTTTATCTGATTTTTTTTTTATTTGATTTTTTTAGCATTTGAAGCTCTGAATTTCAGCTAAAAAACTGGTGGTAATTTATTGAATTATGAGAAAAATCCCCTGAAAAACATGGATAATTTGCACTTCTTTTCTACGTTGAATCCCATCAGTTTTAAAGGCTGTGCATACAAGAAAAGGTATTTTATATTTCTTCACTTTTTTAAAAAATAAATCATAGAATCATAGAAACATTAAATTGTTTGAGTTGAAAAAGACATTAAAATCATCTGCCTCCAACTTCTCTACTATGGGCAGGAATTTTCTACTGGAATTCCTGTAATACACAAAAGAATTTAAGAAGAAAGAGAAAAAAGAATATTATCCATATGCCACATAAATACAAAATCAATCACTCACGCTTCTGTTTCTTATTTGTCTACCAAAACACAGAAACCTTTCAGTATCAGACTAGTTTTGAAACAAAAGTAATGAGAGAGAGAAAAAAAAAATTAAAAAAAAAAAAAGAAAAAGAAAAAGAAAAAACCCAATTCATGCTAATGCATGGTTACACGGCATCACTACTTTTATAATTAGAGAGTGGTAAATGGTTTTTAGCCTCCTTCTGAAAATACCTAACATTCATGAATCCATTGGTTCTGCTCTGCAACTTTGAAATGCATCAACAAGGCTAATGATTCACTAGATTAATGTGATTGCAACATTGAGCAACATGTCTCTGTAGATGCTATCCTGCCTTTTACACATACACTAGTCCCAGGCAATTCCCAAACACAAATAGTAACCCATTATTATAGAACGTTTTTTTCTATCTTAGCTATTCAAAAGAGAAAGTGAACACGATTTTTAAAAAGTACTATTCTCAGTAGTCATGAGAAGTAACAGAAATACCAAGTCGTTGTATAAATGAAAGAAAACTTTTGGGTTGCTGAATTGAATGTTCTTGTTAGCTGCAGAATATATACATAGTATCTGTGATAAGAGAATCAGCATGCATCCCCTGTGTAGCAGAGCATTTGGGGGGATTTGTCTGCATATGCAGAACATTCAGGACTGGGGCCTGTGGGAGAGGAGTGAGCAGACTGGTTGTTGAAGGACTGCCATAGCAGGAGTCAACCAGGTAAGAGGGCTGGTGGCAGAGTCTTAAAATTGAAAATACAATAGGCACTGTATGTCTGTGTACATATATCATTCAGTACATAATTACTTATTATATTGCAAACGCTCTCATTTTGGCAGGAATATCCCACTTGTAACATACTCTAGACACTGATCACATGGCCAATTTCAGTAGACTGAACCTACAGAAGTAGGACAACATGAGTGCAGGGGTAGAAAAGGTCCTGGAGGAGGGAGAATAATCTGACCTCCAATTAAACAGGTCAGTAACATGACCTTCAACCCATTCACCCTTAGGGTAGGGGTGGGGAAAAGAATAATTTGGAATGAACAAACTCAGACCCTTTCTGCTCATAGAAGGGCAGGGTCAGGTCTGCAGAGATCTCTTGATGCCCTTTACCGCGCTAGTTCAACATCTAAAGAACAAACTCGTAGCCACCACTTTTCTCCTGATCTGACTGGAAGGTTTTAGAGATCCCTTCAAAAGAGGGAACGAAACATTCTCAGAAAATAACCAAAGGAGACAGGCAGAAACAAACAAGAGCTGTCAGTGACAAAGAGAAAAAAGAGGGAAGCTAAAACTTCAAGAGCAGAGACCAGGGACAGACCCAGAGGCAGACAGAAAGAACTAGAGTGGGAAGAAGAGATGGGATTCGACACAGAAGAAGGAATCTGCTCCTTCTCCTAATCAGTGGTCTGGAGAGGATGAACAGAAGCTAGGAAGGAGAAAAGATATTGAGTAGCTTGAGACAGCAAAAGGCCACAGATCCACCCCATGGGGATGCATAACTCAGTCATTATCTGCTTTGTTTTAGGATGTTTCTTATGGGTAAGTCACACCAAGTTATTTTTAACGTGGTCTGTATTGTGGAGTTATGTGGGAGAGCTGGAGGAGTGTTAGCAACTGATGATAACAGGAATTTCTGCAATACCAGAAAGAGTTGGACATAGCAAGGGTAGGCACGGAGAGTAGAATACTTGCTGCAATTCCAGGGATGGTAACACAGAAATCAAGGTACCGAGGCAGAAGGAGAAAGACAGGAGCATAATATGTAGCAAAAGTTTTTAGGGCTTCAAATATTTGAGCACTGAGAATGATGTATATGTGTAGCATGACAGTTTTTGGTGGGGAAAGGGAAAGTTGCGATCAGTGTGAAGGAACTTGGGGTCTTCACTGGGAATAATGTTGAGTAGGATTTTATTGACTATGTGAAGTTAAGATGTGAAAATGGTGTGGTTAGTATCACAGTAACTTCAAATCTAGAGCAGAATATACAAGAAAATTATTAAAGATAATAGTAACTCATTTTCATAGAAAATTCTATAGACTGGTAACAGTCTACGTAGCAGAGATGAAGGTTGAATATCTTGTTTTCTCCTTCTAGTTTCCCGAAGTAAGAAGTGAGGAAGGGTGTCTCAATGCTGAATTGTGAGTATTTGTAGGTATTGCACTCTTTTAAGAAAACAGTGAAGGACAAAGACATAACTGCTATGACAGGGTGGCAGACATTTTCCGGAAAAGCTTATTTACACTGTAACTGTTGAAAACTTAGATAAAATGTCCCTTTCTTTCAAGGCGAAATGCACTGATTGCTACCTATTCAACACTGCAGTATCATTTCTGCTTCCTATTTGGATAACTGTTATGATAAAGAGCCTTCTGCGTAAATTTAATTGGCTGAGGTTATAAATTTGGAAGTGACCATTCCTTGAAGATTTGTTTTTTTAAATATACTGCCTTGATGATGTCATTTATAAGAATAACAGAAATTAAGACAAATTAAGGAGATGCAGGAATGGCACAAATCTGTATCAGGGAAAGTTCAGATTGGAGATTAAGAAAAATTTGAACCACTTTACCTACTCTAAAAAAAATGGGGGGTGGAGGGAGGAGGAAAAATGAGGATTCTGTTTTGATTTAAAAAATACATTTAAGAAATGCACAGGAAAGGTCTGCTGACTGAAACAAAAGGAACATGCAACACAGCATCCAGAATGTGCCCAACGTGTAGGGCAAGAAAGAAATAAAACAGAAATTCAGGAAAAAAAAGAAAGTAAAACAATAGTATTTGACAGACTAAATGGTGAAAAATATCTTAAAGTAAGGAATTTTAGAAAGTACATGATATAGATCCCTAAGGTGTGAAAACAGACTTGGTTAAGTTCAAATATCAGGCTAACAATTAAGAGATAAAGCCAAACAGAAGAACTCACCTCTAACAGGAAGATTGATGAGGTTGGACAACTGTCTCCTATATGAATTACTGTGGGTTTTTCATCATTTGTGCCATTTACAAGCTAGAGGTTAAGTGAGGAGTGTGAGGGGAGCTGAAAGAGAATGCAGTTGTTCCATTTTTGTTGTTCTATGTCTAACTAATTTTTTCTCCTCAGCTGTTCAGGTACAGAGTGGATCCGTCTGTGGTACATTTGGTAAGATGGCATATGATTACTTAAAATATGTGCATCACTGGGCAATTATAGCAGCAAATAGTGTTGGTATTAAATAGGATCTTGTAACTCACTCCAGTGTGATGCTACTCTCCACTTCCCCTCTATGCTCTGTAATGCTCTACAGTAGCAAGGCAGCCCCATAGTCATTGTGTTGTCTTTGACAAACACTGAATTGCCATCACAGGCATTTTTTCAATTTCATGTATAGTTGTAAGCATAATATTAATACAGACTTCGTGTCATTATATGCCTTTCAAAAGGCCCATTTTTTTAATAATTTCATTCTGATTCCTTAGTAATTCAGTATGAGATGAAAAAGAATTGCAGTTGTTGGGCATCTATAAGGCTGCAAGAGTGAGTAAGAGTAAGAGTGAAGCCAGCACATTGAGAGTTATGATTTTTCCCCTCTACTTGTAACTCATAAGGACACTTCTGGAATACCTAGCTCAGTTTTGTTTCCCCGGTTAAAAAGAGGTGTTGACAAACGGGAGCAACAATAACTAGATCCAACAAACTGGCTAGGGGACATAATGTATGAGGAGGAACAAGGTTTATTCATCCTGGAGGAGGCTAAAAGGTAGGGAGAAAGGAACTTAACTGATGTTTTCCTAGCTAAGGTAGGTCTAGATTGAAGATTGAAGATAGAACCAGAGTTTCCTCAGAGGTGCATAGCAAAAGGATCTGAGGTCATGGACCAAACTGAATCCAGGGAAACTGATTAGACAAGGACAAAATGCTTACCTCAAGGTAATGTCACACAGGAACTGGTGCCTGAAAGAGCAATGACATCCCCTTCTCTGGAGACTGTCAAACTCTACTGAAAAAGCTCCAAGTGATTGTGTCTAGCTTTGACATTAGCTATGCCTTAAGCAAGGAGAGATTTTAATATGCCCCCTCCAAAATAATCTTTCTGTCCATATTTAGTTTTCTCTCTTCTTCCAGGCTGGTAGTTGTGATAGGTGGACTGCTGCTGCTGTGCGGCTTGGTTTCTGTCTGCATGAGATGCTGTTTCACTCACTGCCATCAGACTGGGGAGGAATCAGGTCCTCAACCCTATGAGGTCACTGTCATTGCTTTCGATCACGACAGCACTCTCCAGAGCACCATTACCTGTGAGTGGGCTTTGTCAGATACTGAGCACCTCAGAACATCCCACTGTAGGGGTTGCACCATAAAATGCCTAGACAGGCATATGGGTGCTGGGAATGTGGCATCTAAATACCACAAATTAAGGTATTCACCAGGCCTTATGTAGCAAATATGGTCAGATGGTGAACTGTTTATAAGTCACGTTTGGGTGGACTAAGGGCAGCTACAAGATCCTTGATGGCCTTAGAGGAAAGAGTAATTATGGGATGTTGTGATGGGGCTTCATTCCCCATTCATTCTGGCCATGGGGGGAGAAAAGCTTCTGCACTGCAAATATACCTGTCCCACTGTAATTGTACGGTGCTTTCAGGATGAGGCAAATAGCTTCTATCTCCTCCCTTTCAGCTCTCCATTCGGTATTTGGGCCAGCTGCCAGGAGGATACTAGCGGTGGCACACTCCCACAACACTGCGCAGGGCACGCCACCCCTCACAGCATCAGACACTCCTCCAGTCTACGATGAAGCTCTACACATGAGCAGGTTCACTGTTGCCAGGGCAGGGCAGAAAATGCTAGACCTGGATCCAGCGACTAAAGAAAAACTGCAAACATCTGCTGAGGACAAGGACGCCCAGCCAGCCTTTGCAGGACACTAGTCCTTACGTTTACTGAATGGCAGTAAAATACAGAATAGTAACATTCAGACAGTAGTTCTTGTGGTCAGGGTTAGGAATATCAGATTAATCTCCTTAATCTAATGAGAAAGGGAAAAAAAGAGACAAAAATTCCAGATAGTTCTAGATACACCGTATTTGGATATCTCCTTTTTACACCTTGAGATAACTGACCATTGGCAATCCCTGGATCTATTTATTATATACACACATCACTAGATTCACTGACTGCACATACAAGCATGCAGCAGGATCAAAGTACTGAGCCTTGCAGGCTGGTACTGGATACCTACAGGGAGATACTACCTCATTCTGATTGCCGCCAGCCTAAATTTCCTGGGGGTGGCAGAGGTTTTCAGAGCAGGAAAAACAATACAAAAACGTCTTAGAACAATATTAAAACCAAACTCTGGGAAAGTGCCAACCATTCATATAAATAATAAAAAAAGAGGCTACGTGTACACAATCTGCAGGTAGGCGAAAGATAGCATACACTGGTAGTATTTACAGTTCCCTAAATGCTCTACAGGATATATAGAGGGAATACACTCTTGTTTTGAATATGATATATAGCAATTCTGAAATAGCAGTTATAAGCTCTGGTATTTGAATTGAAACTATGATGTGTACAATAACAAATCAAACAATAGGAGAAGAAAGTATTCTATTGTTAAAATAAAGTTTAATTATGTTTTAGTTGCCTTCAGATTGTATCACTTATTAATTATTCCTACCACTGCTGCCAAAATCAGATCAGACTAAGTAAGATGATTTAAAACATTTAAGCCATTTCTCAGATATAAATAATTTGTGAGTCTTTCCTGATCCATACAGATACTATTAATCATGAATAGATATTCATCAAACTGCTTGGATGAGCAATCCTATGGACTAACTGTAAAAAGTTTACTTCAATTAGATACTCAAAATGACATCTGAATTACACTTGTGTTGCCTGTACCCCAGGTTTTGCAGCTGAAAACATTAAAGAAGAATAACATCAAATACCAAATAATAAGCAGTCATTATTTATTTTATTACCTTAGTTATACTTTATATGTGTATATTTATATATATATATATATAGTTACTTTATATGTTAATGTTGATATGTATGCACAGGTCACAGACTAAACATCTATGTGAAGTGACTGCACAGCTCTTCCTACTATACTACCCAAAACATAACAGACTTTAATATGTTGATATTCACAACACTCCTTGTGAAATACAGCCATTTTGCAGATAAGGAGAGAAAGGACCAGGTTGCCAAATATGTTTAGGAATGTAAAGATTGGGATTACAATCATTAAGGGGTCTAGAAAGGAATGTTGGTAAGATATCTCCAAGGATAGCATAAAGCAGAATTGAACAACTAAAAGATCTCTGATTGTGTCCCAGACTTTGGCTGGTCACAGAAATTTTGTATCCAAGAAAAAAATTTAATGCAGGTCTCAGTTCCCTAGCTCACCATTTTTTTTCCCCTGAATTGCCTAGTCATTTGTTAATTGCATCAGTAATAGATAAACTTGAATAAAATAAATAAATGACATATAAGTTTATGTCTCTTCTGCTACACAGTACTTGAAATAATAATAACTGTTCGTGAAACATCCAGTTGTGTGACCTATTTCATCAGCTGATCTCTGAAGTCAAGTTCAATCCTGACGTCCCTATCACGCTGCAGAACATTTCCTGGAAGACTCTTGTTTACTTCACAGTAAAGGCCTGAAACAAGCAGAGACATTTGCTGAAAATGTGTCTGGACCTATTAAGACCAGAAACTTCTTGGAAGCCTTCACAAACATTTTCACTTGGAACATACCATTCCTGCACTGTCTCCACCCCCTTTTTTCCTACGGAAGAACACAGCCGGCCAAGTCCTGAGCTGTGCGTGCATTTAGCATGAGATGGCAGTCGTTCTCCACAGGGGAGCAATCTCACTGCTGGAATTCTTCCCAAACCTAGTAATACAAGAATGGATATTTTAAAAGAATGTTTATGATGATTTTGTAATTTTGATAAGATGTGCAGTAAAAAAGGGAAGCTTTAAAATGTTTTATTCCTTCTCCTCCTCTGCATCACATCACCTTTGCTATCTCTGTTCTCCATTTCAAGGAAAAAATAATGTGTCACTTGTACTGAGAGCTGGATATTACCTGCTGATCTGAGTGTTTCCTTCGACCAGAGCCACTATTGTCTAACTCTCATGTACTTTTCCATCTGCTCACATCTTTTTCCATTTGACTCACACTTCATTGTGACAGACTGTAACAGGTCTTTTGTCGGCAAGAGATCAAATAATGTGACAAAAATGATAGATATAACTTCATTTGTTAAGGATTTCCTAAAGTGATTTCAGACGAGTGAATTCAGAGAAAATACTTTACTCTTGCAACTTATATAATAAAATAATAGATTAGAAGAAAAAGCAGACCAACAGCCACCAGATCTCATGGGCATCAAACCTTTTGGCTTGCCTGGGCTGCATTCAGTGAGTAGAAATTGTCTTGAGCCGAGTGGGTCGCTCCAATAGTAATGCCTCCTATTTATGTCCATGGATATTATGGTTGATACAAAGAGCTCAATAACTCTGTTTAACAGAGCAAATCTCAGCTACAAAACACTAACTTTCAACATAGACACCACCATTAACTATTCATTTTCACCTACAAGGAACAAGACCCTGCGTGCTCCTCTCATAAAAATCTGAACAAGTGAAGATGATCCACTGTTACCACAGCTGAAACACACCACCTCACCATGCTCAGTTCCACTGTTTAGTCTCCATAAACATCCAGCAAGTGAATGTCAGTGGGTGCAATTTCTTCCTCATGGAGGAATTCAAAGACACGCCTTTGCTTCATATACTCTTCTGTGTCAGACACTATTTTCTCAGATGATCCCTCTGTCGCTACCTGCCACACAGCAAAAAAAAATGCAATGGAAGGTGCATTGCAATTGTAATGGAAGGTGGGAAGGTTCTGCCTCCACTGCCATACCACTAACATCCACCTCTGATGTTATGGGTCAACATAATAGCAACAAACAGCGGCATTACTTTTGGAGCCCGCAATATACACTATTCTTAATATATAAGTTAAAAACATTCTGATTGTAAATACTTTTTCTTTAAATTTGAAAAGGAAAAGAACAAAACCTTAAAACCAGTGGGATATTTGAGTCAACTCTTTGAAAGGGTAGATAACAGCAGGACAAAGTGGAAATGGTTTTCAGTTAAAGGAAGGAAGATTCAGGTTAGATATCATGGGGAAGTTCTTTACCAAGAGAGTGGTGAGGTGATGGAACAGGCTGCCCAGAGATGTAGATGCCCCGTCCATGGAGGCGTTCAAGGCCCAGTGCAGCCTGGTCTAGTATTGAATGGGGAGGCTGGTGGCCCTGCCTGTCATGGTGGCGTTGGAGATTCATGATTCTTGATGGCTCTTTCAAATCAGGTCATTCTGTGATTCTGTGATTTTGTTTTTCTGAAACTGACACATCAGTCTGGTTCTGTGGCAGTGGCTACAATTCTTAGTGAGGATTCAAGGTATTCATCAGAGATTTTTGACCAAATTTTATTCTTCCTGTACTTCATCTTTGACAATAATTGTTCAAAATGTGTGTACTGCCAAAAATCACTGACATGAATAAAATGTGATTGTGAAGCAAAGGATATTTTTCTCTGCTAAAACAGGGATACTGAAAGTCCATTAAATAGAGCACAATAAAAGAGCACGATAACACTATTTGATTGAGCAAATTCTCAGCTACAAAACACTGTTTTTCAACACAGTCACCAGCACTAGCTATCAATTTTCACCAGCAATCAATAAGAGCCTGCATACCACTCTCGTAACAATCGTGCCAGCAAAGGTGACCCACTGCCACTATTTCCTCTGCTGAAATGCACCACCTCACTGTGCTCACATCCACAGTTTGGTCTCCATGTTCAGAAAGCATCGATGAATGTCAATGGGTGCAATTTTTTCTGTATGGAGCAGCACTTCAATGACACACCTTTGCTTCATACACACTTCTATGTCTGCTGCCATCTGTCACACGGTGACAAAATGTAATGAAATACTGGCAGGAAGATTCAACCTCTACTACCATACCATCAACATCCAAGTCTGATGTTCTGGACCAAAATAATAAAATAGGAGGCATTACTTTTTGAGCAGTCCTAATATTTTTAATATATACAAGTAACTAAACTTATTTTAATTCCCAATATTTCCATTAAAACATTAAAAAAGAGAGCAACAAAAACATAAGAGTAGAGACATATTTGAACTTGTTTTTGTGAAACTAATTTATCAGTCTGGTTTGATGGCAGTCGTTGCATTTCTTAGTGAGTTCTCAAGATGTTCATCACAGATTTTTCGTCTAATTTTGCTCTTCCTGTAATTCACCTTTGAAAACAGTTGCTCACAAATTTATGTGCTGCCAAAAACTAAAGACATGAATAAGATGTGGAAGCGAGGGATATTTTTGTCTGGTAGAACAGGGCAGAGGTCTGCTGCAGAATAGGCTGGGATGGGATACGTGCAATCTGTGGGTCATTGGTTGGATGTGCCTGCACTGAAGATTTTTTAAAAGGTCAGTCTGTGGTGATACAGATAGGATAATCACCTAAGTGGAGATATCAATGAAAGAGTGAGTCCTGATTTACAGGTAGCTGATACAACTAAAGAGCAGTTTCAGGAACTGTCCTGGGAAATATCCACCTAACATGGCATCTCCAAGAAAAATAAAGCAAATAAGAAAATAACAGGGATATTTTTATTCTGAAGTCGGGGAATTTTATCCAGTCACGTGGATATTTCTAAGCTAGTTACATTTCACAGTAGAACACTGCAAAGCTCAAAGCACCGCTCCTAGAGTGCTGTGTGGCACAGTAAGGACTACAGCCCCCTCCCTTTCCCCTGGATTCTGTGTAAATATTTTTATTTCCTGCTTCTACGTCTACAGCATTGGCAAGGCTTGAGGAATCCCTGAAGTGAAGCGCCAAGCACACGATATATAAACACACCACTATACCACATAAACACTATACTTCTGGCACTCCAGGTTAAGAAAGTTCATTGTTTAGCCACTCTGTGAACTACGTTGTGCCTGGAGTCCAGTGAAAGAATAACTAATCCGTTTTCCAGATCCTCTCTCTAGCACGCAGACCCTTAATGTGGGGGTTTGTCACATGCCCGTGGGTTGACATTTTAATAAGAACTATAAGTCAGACGCTTGTTTGACATTGCTCCTGCATGTATCATCTTCCTGCCCGCCCCTGCCCCAGCACCCCGGTTGTTTTTACTGAGGCACAGGAGGAGGAGACGGGAGGAACGGGAAGCGGGAGGAGCGACCTTGTCGGGGCGCGTCCGGGCTGCGTCACCGGGCGGGAGTTCAGCGACGGATTTGCGATCGTCACGTGGGATTTGTTGTGGGGAGGAGAGGTTACCGAGTGATATTCACACCCGGTCGTGTCTTGGCACCAGAGGAGGGGAAAATGCCAAGACTCTCTCTGGTTTGTTTCAGAATTTCAAGCTAGATGTTAGCTAATATGCAGTTACCTCCTCTCTTTTGTTCTTGAGGAAGACATATCTACATATCTACAGACATGGAGATTTAGCAACTGTTATGTGGCAGGCGACTAGGAAGCAAAAAGGAGGCCAAACGTGGGTGTTACAGAAAAGCACTATGGCATGAAGGCAGCCTTTTCTCCTGGCCTAAACAAAATCAATGCCTCGCTTCTGAGTCACCCTTCTCAGATCCTCTGACGCTAACAGCAACTATGGGGAAATGCTCCAATGTCTAATGACAGAAAGAGAGAAACAAGCCAGTGATGCTTCCTGTACTAACCTTGTGTATGTGAACTACTGAAGGCTGGGACACACTGATCCATGCCATTCCCACTGTGGGTTGCTCTACCCTTAGGAGAATCTGGCACATACTTCTTGGAGGTCATAGCACCATGTGGACATGTAACTACTTAAGCACTAAAGCATCTGCCAGAGTTCTCTGGGAGGAGGCAGAGCTGTTGGGGAGTCGGGGGGAAGGAGGAGGGACATAACTGGACAGACTCATTTTAGCCCTCCAAAAACAGACGTCAGGTGAGAAAAACCACATCTAACTTGCCTGTTTATTACCTTACACTATGAAGGCATTTTAAGGTGACGGACTCTGGTACAAATGCCTAATTTATAAGTGTAGGTGAGATTTCTATCTCATGCCCGCCTGCATTCACTGGGCAAGATCATCTGTGAACTGCCACTGTCATCGCGTATCTGCTTCTAAGTAAACGTACTTCCTCCATATCTTTCCTTCATGCAAGATGAGAGATCGCAGTCACCAGGCCTTGGAGAGAGCATTACCAATATACCCCTGAATTCAAGAAGAAATGGGCTTAGAGTGCAAAGGTGGGTGGCGGGCAGTATATGATAAACAACTCTCTGCAAAATAGCAACTGTCTATTTTCCTACTCATATTCATTCTGTGCCAACAGGCTAGCACAGGGTTGAATTGAATACAGTGAATCTGCATTCTCTTACCTCTGCCCCTGATGTGGCCTTTGAGTATTGCCTTATACTAAGGCAGTCTACTATTCCACACAACACTCAGCGCTACTACCAAAACTGCTGCACAAATAAAACATCATGCTTGGAAAAGTTCCACTTCTATGGATGAAGCATGCAATGGAATAATTATTTGATGCACTCCTGTTCAATGTCCCCAGGGCAGCAGCAGCTTTTCTTTTTAGTACGGATTTGACCATGCAGATCCATACTTCAGCACCTTCTCTTTTGCTGGTCAGTATTGTGAGCCTAGCCACACTCAGAAAAAAAAAAACAAAAAAAAACAAACAAACAAAAAAAGATGATACTCCTGTGTGTATCATCAAAAATTGGCTGGCTGTTTAGACTTCTTTGCAGTCAAATCCCTTTACCACATGCTGCTTGTAATGTGCCTCTGGCCTGGGATGTTATGCGACATACTTGTGATTCAAAGAAATCTATGCGTAGGAACTTAACAGCAAAGTTTTATTACTGTTAGGACAGGTGTTCTTTCTTAGCAGCACTGGGAACATTTCAACCGTAAGCACTTCCAAGATTATATGATTCAAAGTCCATTATATTTCTACAGATAGTACATACTCATCAATTACATCTGAGACAATTAACATACATACGCTTATCTCATGTTGTGACTTATGAGGTTACCAGTCTTCTATTCCATGGTCTCTTATACTGTCTAGCGCCCTTTTAGCATCCTGACAGTCCAACAGATAGCCTTCTACTTGATCCAGTGGTCTTCCTCCCTTGTACTCTAGATGAACTTCCCTCTCTGATGCATGCTCAGTTTGAGAATAACTACTGTAAGTAATTTATAGGTACCAAAATCATAATGTTTGCTCACTCAGCACCTGGCCATTATTTCTGGACATTTGTTTGTCCTTGGACAGAGAGAAGTTTGGCAACCTATCTTTTAGTGATATATAATGGGGTGTTAACGTGTTTTTTATTAATATACACTGCGTTATAGAAGATAAGGAGGATAGAGGGGAGAATCTTGACGCCTGCCTGTTGCATCCCAACCTAGTCCTACAGTAAGACAATTCGACCTTGTGTGGAGGTCATAGCTTTCATTATTGTGTTTCTTTTGCTGAGGGCCTTTTGTCAAAACAGAATAGCCTTACAACATGTTTTCTAGTCCACAATACTACTTCCACACTATTAACATCTAAAAGCTTTTACAGTTTTGCAAGAATTAACCACATAATACAACAACTCTATTTCTAAAATACGTGGTATTTCTACTTGCTCAAATCAACTATTTCTAAAAACACGTTACAAAACACATTTTGCCCCTCTTCCTCAACTCGCCCCTTCTCCCTGCCGTTTAACTGGAAAAAGAGAATAAACAGAACAATCCAGATCAGCTAACACCAGGGACAGACACCTCAACTAGCCTTCTATTTTCTCTTTTTCCTTTTTCCTCCGCTGTACAGCTCACAACCACGTACAAAACAGACTCATGAAGGCACCCGCACGGGGACACCTCATGATGGTGCGTGGGGACGGGCGCGCGGCTGCGTGGATAACCCGAGTCACGCACTTCATCTTTATTTTGGCGGCTGTATTTCTGCGGATTTTTTTCTTTTTCTTTTTAAATCGTTACCATTAGGAAAAAAAAAAAAACCACCAAAAAAAACCACAACGAAACGCACAGTAACCCAACGTAAAAGCAAACGCCCACCACAGACACACGCGAGGGCGGCGCGGTCCCTGGCTGTAAGCGCCCTCACCCCGCTGCAATGGCGACCGTGCCGGAAGGGGAGGGCACGTCGCGGTGACGTCACGCAGCAGCACGGCACGGAGCCGCGCTCCGCTGGGCTCGGCTTGCGTGAGCTGCGCGGGCGTCGTTGGGTTTGCTGAGTGCCCGGTCATAGGTGACGGAAGGAGAGCAGTGGCTGGCTCGGCGGTGTCGCATCATGAAGTTCCAATACAAGGAAGACCATCCGTTCGAGTACAGGAAAAAAGAAGGGGAGAAAATCAGGAAGAAATACCCCGACAGAGTCCCTGTGAGTGTGCCGGACGAGCGCTGCCCTCGGGCTAGCTGTGCAGACATCGCCATTCTTTGCTGTCCTTGTCGCTGCCGCCTGCTGCCTTGCTTCTTTTGCAGGGAAAAGAAACGGGATTAGGAAAGATGGTTGTTATTACTTTGACGTTTCGATATTAATTCCAGACTGCTTTCTCTTTAATGTTGTTTTACGCCAAGGTCCGTGGGTGGGTGTGGGGGTCTTTTTCAGGAATCCGCAGTAAGTCGACTGCAAGAACGCTGTTAATCTTATTATGGCAGCCTTGTGCGTGGGGCTGGAGGATGGGGAAGGAGCTTGCTCTGGGAAAATGGAGGAGAACAATGAATGAGTAAAATAGGCATTCTCTGTAAGAAAAAAAGACATAAATCAAATGTTTTCTTTTTATTTTTTACCTTTTTTTGGAGCTTGCTCTTCAGTATAGTCCTGCTCTGTTCTTCTCCTTCGCACGAGAGAAAAAAAAAAAAAAAAAAAAGATGCTAAATAATAATGCTCAGTCTTACTTCCCTCCTGTTTAATCATCCTGTGAAAAAAAACATCATTTGGAAAACAAGATCATCATCTAGCTAAACTTTCCTTCCTCATCCTTAGGTCCCTCTGGAATCCCGGTGGAAAACTCCTGGCTTTATAATTTGTAACAATAATTGCAAAAAGAAATAGTAACTCTAGTTTTGAAATTTTTTTTAATTAGTTTTTTTTTTTTTTTTTTGGTCCCCTTTTAATAAATGTTTTACAGCTTTTCTCTCCAACCCCACTGGGGAGTTCTGTCCTAGATTGGGGTGACCAGGGGTGCAGTCTGCAAAAGAACTGTTACACCTTAGGTTTTCCCTGTAATATGAGGCCATTTTTTCATCTTGAGAAAGGCCCACGACTGGGTTAATAGAAGTTCTTGGAAGTCAGAATTTGGGTACGTTTTGCCCACTTGTTTTTGGGGCCCTTAGCACAGCAGAGCAGGTTGAGCATGTAGTGTATGCAGTTCTGTCTTTTGAGATGAGGACCTCAGAGGGCTCAGCTGGTGAGGAGAGAAGCAAACTGTAAACTGAGGGTCAGCATGGCAGATTATGCAGCAGGTCATGATAGAAGTGACTGGAAGAACTATGTGGAGAGCTCAGCAACAGACCTGGTCTGGCAGGAAGTAGAAATATCAAGACAGAGGGGCATTAGCAGAGTGTTATGGACAGAAACAGGATCAAAGTGAGGTGTGCTGCAGCTAAGGAGAAATGGAAATACTGCCTGGAGAGGCCTGATGTGTATTGCTGGGGAAAGCTTGTTGTCAGAGCTGCATGTGGAACAAATGAGTGCAGCAGACGTTTTTTACATCTGTTCTGTCACTGCTCTTCACAACAGTAGGATCCTTAACAACAATGTCCCTTTGGCTGCCAACACTTCAGTGTCGTGATACATCTCAGCATTTTGCTGAAATTTTAATACTGGCCCAGTACATTTTTACCAGAGTCACCTCCCAGCAGCAACAGACATGAAGATAGTATGTATCTGCCCTTTGGGTTGTTTTTGTAGATTTGT
The DNA here is from genome assembly GCF_905368555.1 of Meleagris gallopavo. Classification (NCBI taxonomy): domain Eukaryota; kingdom Metazoa; phylum Chordata; class Aves; order Galliformes; family Phasianidae; genus Meleagris; species Meleagris gallopavo. The sequence continues at coordinate 77,182,411 of NC_139404.1, read as the reverse complement.
CTCTGTGTGCAGAGTAACCTTTAGAAGAGATATCTACCTGGGTTATCAGGGAAACACCTCCATTTTTCCTTGACTCTTTGTAAGAGGGAGATCTGTCTCAAGCTTTATGATTTGATTTGAATCCTTTCTAGGTGTTTAGAATCCCCAGAACTCATGTTGTCCTCATAGCATGGCATAAATGAAGGTACCCTCTATCTTCTTTTCCTTTATCTAATGACTAAACTAAATGCCATCCTTTTGAGTTAGTTTGGTCCTGTCACTGCTGCTATCCAGCAGTTCTGCTTACCAATCTTCTAAATGGAAAGAAAAAACTAAGGCTTTTTTCTGCTGCAGTTTATTAGATACTACCTTGTAGCATTTCAGGATAAGAAAATAGGCAAAGTACTGTTGCTGGTCAGCCTGCATCTGTGTAGTGAGATTGTGCAACCACCTTTCCTTCACAACACTTATCAATTGTATCTTTTATGGAAATGCATGTCCTAACACAAACTTGATCTGAAAGAGCTCAGTTGCCTAGTAGTTGAGGTTCTTGAAGTTTTTGCACTAGCAAAATACACTTGTGTTTTAGAAAGAAACATAGAATTTTCAGGGCTTTTGGCTATGTTGGAGGCATCTAAATGGAGGACAGCGCACAGATGTCCAAACCAGCATCTCTACTGTGTAATGTGCTTTGCAGATACTTGGATCTGGAAGGAGGAGAGTTTGGTTGGCATGGCACTTTTTCCAAGTGCCACAAAGCTCATCATGTTTTTTTTTCCTTTGGCATACTGTTTCATTGATGTGACAACACCATTTTCCTTCTAAAGAAGGAGGAAGCACAAGGCACAACAGTTCAGCCTTTTCTATTGTACAACTGACACAGCTGCTGATTTTGGTTGCCAAAGGGCTGGGAGCATGAGTCCTTAGAAATTAATCTCACAGTGTCTCATATAGGCTGTATACAATCACAGGTTCTAGCAGAATTTAAAAGTTTAGAAAGTTTGAAAATTGAGCTTCTTTTTTCAGAAGGTCAAAATGGTTTCTGCAGAACAGTAAGCCGCATAAATTGAATTGTTACATATCTCTCTACTTGATCAAAAATACATACCAGGAAAAAATAACAACTATCAGCAGTTATTTTTTTATGTCTGCATTTTCTTTCCACATGCACACAGTATTTCCATGGAAACATATTACTAAGCTTTGGAAAGATTTCCAAATCTTTTTATATTCAAGTCACTTGGGAATAGTTCCTATTTCAGAGATAAACATTTTGCCTAGCTCTGGTAACAAAAAAAAATTGTATGTAGCGGAAGGTCTCTTTGACCTCAAAGCTAATGGACTTATTCTTTTGTATGTCATATAATGAGGATTAGTATTTTGTGCCAAAGGTCTCTGTAAGTCCAGGTGGTAGTGTGTTGTTTATTCATTATATATTTATATGGATAAAGAAATGTGTGTAACTATATTAAGTAGTGGAAATAACGTCGACTTGTTGGATCAGGTCCAGAGGAGGGCCACAAACGTAATCAGAGGGCTTGAACACCTCCCCTGCGAGGACAGGATGAGAGATCTGGGGCTCTTCAGCCTGGAGAAGAAAAGGCTCTGGGGGGACCTGTATAGTGGCCTAGCAGTACCTGAAGGGGGTCTACAGGAAAGCTGAGGAGGGACATTTTAGAAAGGCATATAGCGACAGGATGAGGGGAACTGGTTTTAAACTGAAGAGGATAGATTTAAACTAGAAGTTAGGAAGAAATTGTTTACTGTGGGGGTGGTAAGCACTGGAACAGGTCAGTCTGCCCAGAGAGGTTGTGGATGTCCCCACCCTGGAGGGGTTTAGGGCCAGGCTGGACAGAGCTCCTGCTCTAGTAGGAGATATCCCTGCCTATAGCAGGGGAGTTGGAACTAGATGGTCTTAAAGATCCCTTCCAACCCAAGCCATTCTGTGATTCTAGGAAATAACCTGAAGGGATATGAATTTCAGAGTAGAGGATAACTACTGAAGAACTGGAAATTTGAAAAAAATAACCTTCCTCAGAAAACTGTAGCTTCTCTTTTAGTTCTTTGCTTCATTCTAGATCACTGTGGGTGAATGTGGAAATTAGGATATGGGACTACTGGGATTGGAGCTGATTTTGTGTCAGGCAGGTTGAACTGTAACTTGGAAACAGCTCAATTTACTTGTATTTGTATAGTAGCCTCTTGGTAGCTCCGTCACACAAAATTAACCTGCCTTTAGACTATCAAGGTGACCTGATTTTTTTTTCATTATTATTTTTCCCTTGGCAATTATGGTTTATTTTTATGCTTATTCCAGTTTCCACTTTTTATTCGTTGTGCTTACTGCTGTAGTCCTGAGCTCCCAGCACAGATATTGCCAGTGATTTGCTGTCTTCTTCTTACCTGTTTATTCTTTAATGTTGTGTATTTGTTAGGGGTGAAAGGAATTTCTAAAGACCTGGTAGCACCAGCTTTCTCAAAGGGTATTGTCTTCTTCAACTTCTATTTCTTTGGTTCATTTTCTTTAATGATGCCCATAACTTGTCTCTTTCTACCTCATCAGGTAATTGTGGAAAAAGCACCAAAAGCCAGAGTACCTGATCTAGACAAAAGGAAGTATCTTGTGCCTTCTGACCTCACAGGTAACAAAGTCTGCCTCTGTTCTTCTTGATTTTCATTAAGATGGATTTATTAAGTGACTTTTGTTCATCTGATCATCACCAAAAATGAAAAACCCAGGCAGGACTCAACATTTTTTCACTATCCCAGTTTGCCCAACTGTACTTAATATATCTATGTATCTTACAGTCTGGATTACAACATGCAGAATTCTTTGAGATTGTAGGTGTCACAGTGACTAAAATAATACGTGTGTGTCATTGTGACTTCTAGCTGTGGTGAAAATGACTGAATTGTGTGTCACAGGCAGTGGTGAAATCATCAGTCGCTGATGACTTAGCTCAGGTAGCCAGAGGCTGTATACTTGCTGCAGGAAAAGACAAGTTCTCGAAATATTCTTGTTGTTTTCCACTACTGTGGTTGGAGTCATGACCATTAATTTTTTTCTGAGTGTTCGTGAACATTTTTGTGTGATTACATTTGTTTTCATTTGAGAACATAAATAAGTTACGGGAACAGCTTTTTTTTTTTTTTTCCTTTTCTTTTTTTTCTTTTCCCCCCCCATTGCAGTACATAATTTATTGCAGAATACCTTCTTGTGCAAAATAACTCACATAAGTAAGGAATTTGTTTTCAGGAACTGCAACCCATTTACAGTGGGAAAATTCTCTTAACATGTTTTTGATGTACAGAGTTTAACGTTTAGGCAAGTTAGAAGTCTTCCCACTAATCCCTGCAGTAGAACAATTCATACCATAATAGCTGCGGCGTGGATTTAGAGAATGTGATGGTCTGAAGCAGTACTGATTAACTTGTGAAACTGTCAGCTCAGTGTGGATTGGCTGCTAATATTGTTACAGCATAAAGTTCTTACTTGCTTTTCCACACTGTCCATTTTCCCTAGTTTTTACATAAGTGTGTGACTTCCATCACTTCATTCTCGAAAGAAAACAGCCATGTTTAGTTGGAAATTCTCTTTGTGTCTGAGGCATTCTCCTCTGTTTCTCTTCAGTTGGGCAATTCTACTTCTTAATCCGAAAGCGGATCCACCTGAGGCCAGAGGATGCGCTATTCTTCTTTGTCAATAATACCATCCCTCCCACAAGTGCTACCATGGGTCAGCTGTATGAGGTAGGTCTGACCTATCTTTCTCTTTTTGTTCAAGTGTCCAGAAGAATTCATATCCTCACTGAAGTACATCTGAGCTTTACTAAGCTGACAGTAGATGCAGCTTGGCCACAGATACCTGAGGGTGGACCCCTTTGGCCTAGGCTGTGTTCTGTCATCTCCTTTGTAAAGTTCCATTCTGCAGTTGAGGAGCTGAATAATTTTTTGCTGGTTTAAAGCATGTTGTATCATGTGATGAACAGTTCACCCAGCGGTTATATGTTGGCCCTACTATTTTAACAAGCTCCTGAAATAAATCATTTACCTGAATTTCTAAGGCATAAGTGTCTAGAGCAGAAGATTGAGCATATGCACTAGCTTTCCTGTTAATACAAAAGAAATTTCCTCTTAGCAGTAAAAGAACACAGTATCACTCTGCAACTAACTGTCTATAAATATGTTTCGAAAGAATACTAATCCTTTGTTCAGGAGTACTTTTTCCTAGCTTGTACTGTATAAGGACATTGTGAATATTGCTTACTAATATTTCTACTGAGCAGTGTTACTTAACTTTGAAGGCATATTCTGTGCCCATCATTCTTCTGTTATATAGACATTAATTATATCATGGTTGTTTTGCAGCCTGGATTGATTTATCCTTGATTTCTCCTTGGGCTGTGCTAGTGGTTTTTAATAGAAGAGCTCCAGTTTGGTACTGCAAGCCTTATTTGACCTAGCACTTTTTGACAATGACTGGATAATTTGTATGTGTGGACTAATGAAGATGTAAGATTAACATTCTCAAATCTGGTTATCTAGAAGTACATCTGACTATCCAGAGCTGAGATCAAGACTCTCTTTCTGGCATTCTGCAGACTTTTTGTATCCGTTTAATCATTTAACATCTCAGCGTTACTGCCCCTATATAAGACTGGACTAGTATTACAGCCATTTGGTAAGGTGTTCTGAAATATGACAAATGTAACAACATTTATCAAATACCAAAGTATGCAGAGATTGCTTTTAATGTTAGAGCACTCCTAAGTCACTCCTCCTGATCTTAAGGCTATATCACTGCTGACATTCTGCTGCATAGCTTGCAATAGTCAGAGCTGTTTCTGTTCATATTTGCAGCACACACTCTTTTCTAGTAAATCCAGTGTATCCAAAAATATGACATGTCTAAATTTAGAGGTTGAGCTGTGGGTAGAGGGAGTTTCTGTATATATTCTGTTAGGAGAATGTGGAGCTATCAGCATAAAGGGAAAGGTTATGAGGGTAAGGTTATGCCTCTTTTTTGCTATAGTGATTTCCTTGTTGGATTTTCTCATATGTAGTGAAGAACTACGGGACTATGGTTTGATACTTTTTTCCCTTCTGCCCTTGCAGGATAACCACGAGGAGGACTATTTTCTCTATGTGGCCTACAGTGATGAGAGTGTCTATGGCAAGTGAGCAGCAGTCCCCCAGGCATGCAGGCGAGATGGACTGATGGAACTTATTGGGGGGTAGGGGGAGGGTGTTGAAGAGGAGGAAGAAGAACGCTTGAGAAGAGGGGAAGAGGACTGGAAGTTAACCACATGCACAGTGCCGTCATCTTCCATGTGTTAATTATAACCATTATTTTTAAGTTGAGGGGAGGGAGGGCGGGGGTACCGTAAATGAAACAGTGAACTGATAGGCTAACAAGAGGTTCTGTGTTGAGAAATGGGAGAATCCACTGTTTGTACTCTTCCCTTATGCGGCTGGAAGTTGCTAGCTGGTACTGTAGGCTGCTAGACAAGCCAGTGTAGTGGAGCTTCTGGAGAGTGAATGAACGGGAGGGAAATGGTTGTTCATGTGTAACCTTTCCATTGGATGCGGAAGGCATGCCTGGAACTGTACACTGATCTTGTCGCACCTTACCCATGGCACGGGCTGCATACCTGTGAGCATTCAGTAAGCTGTGAAATATTTCACCCTGACCATACAAGGTTGTCCTGTGCTGATAGTCCTCACTCTAGCTGCTATATGTGAAGTGTTCCAAGACTACTATATTTCCTGTTGCTTCCATCATTTTAGAATGCGTTTTACTCCCAGCCCCCAACTCTGAGGGCTGGGAACTACTCAGCTGTGAGATGCAGGGATGGAGAGGATGGGGGAAAGAAGGGAGGAATATTTTTTTTCCTTTGTTCTTTTAATTGCATATGTGGACAGAACAATTTGAGACAACTCTTGTTCTTTTCAGTGAAGCTAACTGCTGAACTCATAAACAAAAACCTCAGGAGAACAACTAGCCAACTTCAGCATTGAGGCAGGATTGAGTATACTAAACATGTCCATAGCTATTGATCCAGTTTATTCCTAGAGACAGTCATGTAGGCAGACTCTGGAGACTGCTTAGATAGCCTGTTCCAGTTTCTAGCTAGCCTACAAGTGAGAGTGCTTTTCTTGCTGTATAAGTTTAGTCCCTAGCAGTGCATTAATGCAATTAACTAGTGGTGGTCTTGTTACTAGTGAACACAGAAAATTATCCATCAGCGTTGTCCTTGCCCAATCTTCTGCAGATTTGAAGTTGGCAGAAATCTTTCAGGTTTAGCCTTCCCTTCCATGTCTCATCCCTGTACAGATCTTGCACCATCTGCATTAGCAGAAGAGATCAGTCCCTCCCATGTGTCTTTTGCTTTTTGTGATTGGACACAGTGCCACTCTTTGACATGAGAGGTGCTTTTAGACATGAAGGGGAAGAGGAAAAGATTCTCTGTAGGTTTTTGTTTTGATTTTTTTTTTTTTTGTTGACGTTTTTTACTTTATTTTAAGCCAGGGTTGTGCATGCCCCATCCTTGGAGGTGTTCAAGGCCAGGGTGGATGAGGTGCTGGACAACCTGACCTAGTACTTGATCTAGCAGTTGGCAAGCCTGCCTATGGCAGGGGAATTGAGAGCTCAGGATCATCAAGCTCTTTCTAACCCAGGCCATTTTATGATTCTATGGAAATTCCCAGATAGATGCTGTCCTGTGCAAACCTTACGCTGTCATGCCAAAGCAGTTACTTCCCAGTGGCACAAACAGCAGATTTTCCCATAATTGCCATAACTCAAGATGGGGAGTGAGCTGACTTTCAGGGATGTTTAGGGGTTTTATCTAAAGGTTAAATAACTGGACCTGAATTTCTGCAAGCATTCCTATATTTAGGGGGTGGACCAAGTGGGAAGAAAAGATGAGAAAGACGAAGGAGACAGGCTGAGTCCAAAATACGTTGAGGGTGTTTACTGTATTTACCTGAAAAAGTTAGATCCCAGTTCTCTGCATTCCTCAGGAATGATAGATTGAGTGCTTCTATGGTGGTGGGAGACAGGAAATCAGATTGCAGCCTTTTCTGACTTGGTTGATTGAGGCACAGAAGATGGAAAATGAGGCTGGGGGTGGGAAGCAGGAGTCATTAATACAGCTGTGTGAAGAATAGGGATGCAGTGTAGTACAGAAGAGTCACTGCCTGTGTGATACAGTAAGTAACAAATGAATGGGATAAAAAGGAGCAAAGAATCTAGGCAAGGTGGTCATAAAGGGGAAACAGAAAATGGGGGAATAAAGGATAAAGTGGGAGAATAAAGGATGAAGTAGGTGGGTTTCTACAGGCATTTTTCATCTGAATTTCAGGCTTGCTGTTCTATCATGTTGATCTGGAATAAATACATTTGGAGGACTTGTATCAGCTGCAAGTTTACATAACGTCCTCTTTTACTGGACCACTCTCCTTCAATTAGAGTCCTTTAACACCCTTGGGGTGCAAATCCACGTCAGTCTACTCTTTTAGGAAGCTCTGAATGTTCTGAAGTAGAGAATAGACTCAGAAGGCTCCTTAGGATAAAAGAGAAGATGGGGGCAGATTGTATACAGCCCTTTGCCACTGTCCCACTTGCTCACATGTGTGCCACTAAGCATGTGATTGTGTGTGTTGTCTCAAAGTAACTTGTGTTTAGGCACACTCAAGAGAGAAAGAGTTGGTATCTGGGTTGTGTTTTTTTGTGTTCAGACCTCTTTTCCCCTCCTGCTGCTGCGTTCATAAGTAAAAAGAATGGGACTTATCTCAGCTGTTTGTGACGTTTGGAATTTACACTTTACATTAGTTACTTTACATTTCTTTTAATTGGATTGTGGCATTTAGTTCTGTTTTTGTGCTAGACTAATATTGTACAAATAATGACGGTAGTTCTTTTTTTGTGTTGATTAGCTGCAGGTTCTTTTAAAAATCCGTACTACTTAAGCTAAATCAACCAGTCAATAAAGATGCGTTTGAAAATCACAGGATTGGCCCAAAATGTGATTGACTGTAGTATTTATCACCATGTGTGCTTGTAAATAAAGAGCCTGACTAACCAGGGCTGCTTTGTCAGAACTTCTTGCTGCTTTGTTTTTGAAGAACTCTAGATTTCTTCTGTCTATAAGCCAGATCTCTTTTTTCTTTTTTTTGTTGTTGCTGCCACATGCCTTGCCATGTCACTCATGTAAACTTTATTTAGACATAGACCATGTAAGAAGGTCTTAAGGAATATAGTGGATGTGCAGAGACGTTCTCTGCCATTTTTAGGCCCTGTGCAGTCCTGGCTAGCTGATGGGCCCTGAGGGCACAACCAGACTTAGCTACTGTGCCTACCCTCAGGGCTCTCAACCCATCCAGGACTCCAAGTCACCCCCACAGCCACTAACATCTTCAGCTACAAGGTCGCAGCAGGGCTGGACTCCAGTTTTCCACAGCCCTGCCCCAGCCATACGCGCCCCCTGAGCTGGGCACATCCATGGCCCAAATTGGCACCAACCTATCGTCATCCATCCTTTTGATCTTGTTTAGCTGTCACTCAGTCTGGTCTGGAGCTTTCCCTGTGGACAGGGTTGCCTTCTTCATCCTGGGCCTGCCTCATCACTGTGATGAGCCCTATGGACTGGGCTGGCGAGTGGGCCTAGCCACTACTCTGGGCCTGCCTTGCACCTACAGTGCACTGCTGTAGGAGAGGCTTTGCTCTGAGCAGACCCTGTCTCCCTGTCCTTCAGGGTACCACTGTTTCTTGGTGCCCTGTGATGGCTCAGGATTGAGGTGAGGCTCCAGGCTGTGGGCAGAGGATACAGGGGATCTGGGATTTGCTAAGAGGTAGACCTGCAATGACAGGAAATCCAGGTTTCTTTTCACAGAAGCCTGGTATCACAGAACAGCCGGGGTTGTTAGGGACCTCTGGGAGTTGTTTGATTCAACCTCAAAGCAGGGACACCTAGAGCGTCTACCCAGGATCATGCCCAGATGGTGTCTGAATATTTCCAAAGAGGAAGACTACACAACCTTTCTGGACATATCCTTATGGATATTTGTATGCCAGGAGGAAAATAGCCCTGCTGGAAGTGCTTAAGCCCAGCAGGTACTGTTTTCCATTAGCATAGCCTCTCCAGGTTGGTCACACGTAGCACACGAGATAATAGTGAGAGAGGCACACAAGCTTCCCCCATCTCACCCATCCTCCCCAGCAGCAAGGCCAGGCCAAGCCAGGCTCTGGAGTATGGCTTTCCAGATATGGTGTTACCTGTGAGTAACACAGGTTTTTTTGTGCGAGTGCCACTGGCCAAGACAGTCAATGTGCTTGTTGCGGATTAACCTCAGCAGGCAGCTAAACACCAAACAAGTTCTCCTTCACTTGTCCACTACCCCCACCCCTGGTGGGACAGAGGAAGAGTGAAAATAAGTAAAACTGGAGATCAAAGTTGAGATAAAAATTATTAAATAAGAAGTAGAAGAAGAGAGAAAACAAATCACTCACCACTTACCATGGATGGACATATCTGGTATGCTCCCAAGCAGAAGATTAACTGACTGAAAGTCCCTCCTCTTCCTTTTTATTACTAAGCACGGTGTTATGTGGTATGAAATATCTCTGGTTGGTTCATGTTGTTTGCCTGGTTGTTTCCCTTCCCAGCCCTTTCAAGTCTATTCACTTGGTGGGAGAGAAAGACTCGACACTGCAAACATTCTTTAGCACTAGCTAAAATGTTGTATTATCAGCATTGTTTTGGTAACAAATCTAAAATGCAGCACCATACAAACTGCTGTGATAAAAATTAGCTCCATCCTAATCAGACCCATACAGTGCTGTGCCCACGCTGACAAGGAGTGACCTTCGCCTCTTACCTTGCAGCCCATTGCTTCTGCACGCTACACCTGCAGAAAGTTGCTTTGTCCACTGAAGTCAAAGTTTGTAACTCTGAAACTCACAGGGATAAAACCTGCTAAGTCTAATAATATCTTTCCTTCCTCACTGAGTACAAGATACAGCCACTGTGTGCTTTTGTTGACAGAGGTAATAATTCATCCTGCACCACATTAACAGAGAGCCTGACCACGGCAGCAGTTTCTGTGTTCATGTTCTCCATCAGGACTAAAACAAATCCCTTGTGTGACAGAATGGTGTGGTGACTCCAGCTATACAAGGCTAGAAATCTGCTCAAAGCTTATACAACTATCTGAAATCATTCGAAATATGTGCTGTTTTCTGCCTTGATTTTTAGCTTCAAGAATAATGCACATTTTGTTTTGTAGGATCTGATATTCTCTGTTTGCTCAAGTAGAAAACCAGTATAGAGTTGTATCTGACCAACCAGCCTGCTCCTGCTCCGCCTCTCCTCTTTCCTTGGAAAATGGTGCACCAGTGATATTTGTATGCCTTGTACTTGCCATGCTGCTTGCAAATTTGTGTCAGTGCCATTGCTGAGAGAAATAGTACATTTGCTGAATGTATGAACCACATATGAATGGTTCATATGTGTATTGTTAGCTTGTGCTCAAAGATGTCCGCTTCTGTTCTCCTGTGTCATACCAATAAGGTAATAAAAATTGGATTGGAGCAAGGCCTGATGTAAAGTAAAAACTCAATTGAAAGAGGTTGAGTAATTAGAATGCTGCCTTGGTCACTGTCACTGCAGTTGGAATCTTCTCTCTTGATATTTTCATTTAAAGAAAACCTTCTCCTGGAACAGAGGAGATCAGAGAATATCTAAGGAAAAAGATGGCTTGAAGCATTAGGGCATCATAACATCACCGTGAAGGAGATCTGGGTTAACGTAACAGATCCCAAATTATATTATTTTCACTCCCATAAAATAGTCATGTGCAAGACAAAGGAAGCACTGATCAAAACAAAAATAAAACTACCAGAAGGAGACTCTTCAACTCATTCCTAACATTCAGTCTCTGATAAATTCACCCCCAGGATGAGTCACAGAGTGTGACTAGTGAGCTCACTGCTGCTGAGGGTGACTGACCATGAAGAGCAGCCGCGACAGCATGTGCTGCTAGTCTTCAGGAGGATGTTGCAAGTCCTCTGGTATTTTTGTTAATAGAAGCCAATATGAAATCCACAACTGCTTTTGTCTGGGGATAGTACTGTTACAGGAATTAGGCAATATTCTCCTGAAAGAGCTGGATATTGCAGCATCTTTTTCATAGAATCATAGAAAGGTTTAGGTTGGAAGGGACCTTAAATATCATCTGGTTCCAAGCCTTCAGTCCATAAGTGAGGTTGCCAGCCACTAAATGAGGATATCCAGGGCCCCAACCAACCTGGCCTTGAACCTTCAGGATGCTTCTCTGGGCAATTTGGAAGTGCCTCACCACCCTCTGAGTAAAGTGTAAAGCCATTCCCTGTTGTCCTATCACTTTTAGATCGTGTAAAAAGTCAGTCCCCCTCCTGCTTATAAGCTCCCTTCAAGTATTTGAAGGCCACAATCAGGTCTTCCTTGAGCCTTTTGTATTCTAAGCTGAACAAACTCAGTTCCCTCAGTCTGTCTTTGTAGTGTTTGAGGTGCTTCAAACCTCTGATAATCTTTGTGTCCTTCCTCTGGACCTTCTCCAGCAACTCCATGTCTTTTTTTGAGCTGGGAGCCCCAGACCAGGATGCAGTACTCCAAATGGGGCCTCACGAGGGCAGAGTAGAGGGGAACAATCATCTCCCTGCTGACCACTCTTCTTTTGATGCAGCCCATGATATTGTTGGCCTCCCAGGCTGCAAGCGCACTCTGCTGGCTTGTGTCCAGCTTCTTCAGGGTCCCTAAGTACTTCTTCACAGGGCTGCTCTCAGGGAGTTCTTATCCCAGTCAGTACACATATTTAGGATTGCCTTAACCCAAGTGCAACACCTTGCACTTGGTCTTGTTGAACCTCATTATGTTCACATGAGCCCACCTTTCAAGTTTATCGAGGTCTCTCTGGATGACATCTCTACCTTCTGCCCTATCAACTGCACCACTTGGTTTGCTGAGTGGTGTACTTGATCACACTGTCTGTGACATTGATAAAGACGTTGTAGAGCACTGGTCTGAAGACTCATCCCTGGGGTACACTACTTGTGACCAGCCTCCTCCTGGGCATAGATCCATTGACCCCAACCTTCTGGCTGTGATCTTGCAACAAACTCTTTATTCACCACCCTTCGAATTCATTATTTCTCCAGTTTAGAGAGAAGGATGTGGTGCATGTCAAAGGCCTCGCACAAGTCCAGGTGGATGACATCAGTTGCCCTTCCTTTGTCCACTGAAGCTGTCATTCCCTCATAAAAGCCCACCAGATTGGTCAGGAATGATCTGCTCCTGATGAAATCCTGCTGGCTGTTTTGGATTACCTTCTCATCTTGCATGTGACTTAATAGCTCTTCCATGATGAAGAGTTGTTCTATATGATAGTCTCAGTCATTTCAAAAATACTGATATATTCAGCCCCACAACAGCCCAAAGAGGTAGCTCTTTTTGTCTCCAACCTGCAGTTGAGGAAACTGAGGCACAGAGATGTGAACTGTCATGCCTTAAGGCCACAAAACAAATTAGAAACAGATACAAACAAACAAAACAAAACAAAATAAACAAACAAAAGAGCCTAATCTCCCTGACGTCTAGCACCTCTACTAACAGGATTATACTCAATAGACAGAAAATTTGAAATGTAAATCCTATATATTGCAAGTATCTTTCACTAATGAAAGAAACTCCTTATTGTATTTGGAAACACAGCCTCATAATGTTTTGGTATTCTGCCATTTGCAGACTGAAAAAGCTCTGATTTCTTTGCCAGAACCAGCAACAAGGAGTTAGCTCCATTCAGATATACTGCCAAGTAAACACTATTGAATTGTCTTTGAGCAACGGTTCTGTTCAAAAATCTTCTATTCATTTATCAGTGCCTTCTTTCTCTGGAACAAAAGCATACTGATAAACAAAAAACAGTAACAAAAACAAAGACACCACCACCAAATCACAGCACAAGCCTGCAAAAAAAAAAAAAAAAGTATATTTTCTTCTTGTGATTTGCATTTCGTTGCATTTTGTCATCTGCTCTTCTATTATGAAGATGTTTCATAAAATTTTTGCAAAAAGATTTTAATTATTTAGAAGCCTCTTAACAAATACAGAACAAAAGACAAAGTGAGCAAGCATAGCCCTGTGTAAGTGAAATATAAGCCTCCCAACTATTCTGGTTTTCAGACAATTGTTATAAGTACACATTTTCTTTTACAGATTCTTGTTTCAGTCAAGTAACTAAAATATTCACTGTTTATGTAAGATGTTTATTTGTCTGTCCTGATGGGGTGTAGGAGTTGCAAATCTCCAAAGTGTAGAAGAGACATTAAAAAGTCATCCTACCAGACAGATTAGTCATGTTTATGCTGGACCTAACGTGGTAGGATAAATAGCCATGAAGTTCAGAAGCTGTAGCCAAAACTTAACTCTTAGGGTATTTACACTATAAAGGAGCATAGCTTTATCCTTTCAGCTGGATTTCACAAGAACTCTTATTGGTCAAAACTACTGAAGATATGGGTCAGTTTAATACAGACTTCTGACATGAAGACCAGGCCTTCCTTTTGTCCTTGCCTGCATGCTGACGATTGTACTCGCCTGTCATACAGGTATAGGGAAAATGAGTGTGAGGCTGTTTGGGAATAATGTGTCAGTCACAGATGCTTCTTTTTGCTGTTGCAATTCTGTGCTGCAGTGTGTGCTGGGGAATCTGGATTGGCATCACCAATTTTTTCTCCTTCAGTTCATAAAGAGAATTGTACCCTCTCATAAGGCAGTTAGATACACAGCTGTTTGTCTCTGCAGACGCTTCTGAAAGTATATGTATGCTACATGTGATGCTGTGTATGTTAACAGTGACATAACAAAAGATATTCTTCAAATGGTATGCATTTATTTCATGCAATCTTTTGACCTTAACACCATTAAAGACTACTAGATGATCATTATGGTCCTTTTCAACCCAGGTCATTCTATGATTCTCTTTTTTTCCCTGGAATTAAGGGCATTTTAAAAAATGTGGGTTCCAACCCACTTCTCATTTTGTAAATGCCCATCTTCTCACCAGCTTCTTCCAGGCAGAAGACAACACATCACCAATAACTAATAAACTCCCAGCAGCAAGAATCAATGAGCCTCTAAATGCTAATTCCCTAAATTAAAGGAGCATTAAAGGAGACTTTAATGATAATAAAAAAGAATAATGTTAATAATAAAGAATTTACAGAGAAGATAATACTGGATGATTGATCCTGCTTTCATTGACACTGATGAATAGCTTAATGTTTGGTTTTATAGAGCAACCTATGCACTAGAAAGCAGAGATAACAAATTGGAGAAGAATGGATTTGATGAACTCAGAGAGTTGCCGTCTACGGCTCAATATCCAAGTGGAGACTGGTGATGAGTGGTGTTCCTCAGGGATCGAGTGCACCCTCAGTAAGTTTGCAGATGACACCAAGCTGAGTGGTGCAGTTGACGTGCTAGAGAGAAGGGATGCAATCCAGAGGGACCTGGACAGGCTTGAGAGGTGGGCCCATGCCAACCTCATGAAGTTCAACAAAGCCAAGTGCAAGGTGTTGCACTTGGGTTGGGGCAATTCAAGCACAAATACAAGCTGGGCCAAGAATGGCTTGAGAGCACTCCCTGAGGAGATTGATTGGGAGGTGTTGGTTGATGAAACACTCAACATGAGCCAGCAATGTGTGCTTACAGCCCAGAATGCCAACCATATCCTAAGTTGCATCAAGAGAAGCATGGCCAGCAGGTCAAGCAGGTGATTCTGCCCCTTCACTCTGCTCTCATAAGGTCCCACCTGGAGTACTCTGTCCAGTTCTAGGGCCCCCAACAAAAGAAGGACAGGAAGCAGTTGAAGTGGGTACAGAGAAGGGCCATAAAGATGATCAGAGGACTAGGAGCACTATCCCTGTGAGGACAGGTGCAGAGAGTTTGGGCTTTTCAGCCTGGAAAAGAAAACGCTCTTGGGGGACATTATAGCAACTTTCCAGTGCCTGAAGGGGATCAACAGGCAAGCTGGATAGGGACTTTTTAGAAGGGCATGTAGCAACAGGTCAAGGGAAAATGGCTTTAAACTGAAAGAGGATAGATTTAGACTAGATATTAGAAAGGCATTCTTTACTATGAAAGTGGTGAGACGCTGGAACAGGTTGCTGAGTGAGGTTGCGGGTGCCCTCTCCCTGGAAGCATTCAAGGCCAGGCTGGATGGAGCTTTGAGCAACCTGTGTGAGGTGTCCCTGCCTATAGCAGGGTGGTTGGAACTAAATAAGTTCCTTCTATCCCAAACCATTCTATGATTCTACAATTCTATAGGCTACATTCATGGCTCTGAAGTTGGCAGAGTTGCACAGAGGGAAGTGCAGTGATGCCTTCTCTGCAAACACCAGCTAATCATGTCTCTCCTTGTGCATCAGCAGAAGTAATTTGACAAAAAGCGCATTTCCTTTGTGCTAAAGACTGTACTACACAACTGTTGTCTTCATGGTGACTGTAACACATTTTTAACCTATTAAAAAAAACATTTACATCAAAATATCTGGGAATCCCTTCTGCCAAACCTGTGTATTGTTACTAAGTATTATTCAATTTTTTCTACAAAAAGATACTAATCAATTCCATAATGACTGATTTTGTTATAATTTGCAAACAAACCAGAACAACAGATTTAATTAACTGGTCTGACCTAGATATGTCAAAGATTTGAAGATACCCAAAAATACACCAGTCAAGAAGTAATGAAAAATTAAGGGAATGATTTTATCCTTCTGCTGACACGGATGAAAAAAAAAAAAAAAAAAAAAAGCAAATTCTACATTCATTAAAGAAAAAAAGCCAAACAGCATAGATATCTGAAGAAATGTTATGTTTAATTAGAAGCTAATTTCAAATAAATTATTTACTGTAGGTTAATTACTGTTCACAAGCAACATTTTAAGTGTTGTAAGTGCTTAGAATTGCTAGGTTTGGCAGAACAGTTCTCATTCACATCTGCTCCTGTAAGAGGTTAGTAAGCCAGAGTTACTTTATGCACATTATATTTTCTTCTTTCCAAAGTAGCAGGAAAAAATAACACCCACTCCCAGAAGTCCTCAGCTGAAATTCAGTTTGAAAATTTGACTTCGAACTATAGCTGAGTATTGGAATAAGTGACTGTTTCACCCTTCTGATACCCAATGTGTAGGAAAAATTGAAGTTTTCTTTTTTCTAAGCAGATTAGATTACAGTTTTTCACAGAGAGGGTGGTGAGGTGCTGAAACGTTGCCCAGAGAGGTTGTGGATGCTATATTCCTGGAGGAGTTCAAGACAAGGTTGGATGGGGCTTTGGGCAATCTGATCTAGTACTTAATCTGACAGTTGACAATCCTGCCTGCAGCAGGAAGATCCTTGAGGTCTCTTCCAACCCAAGACATTCTGTATTTCTATATTTCTATGAAATGGTTCACATTTAATGTCCTCTGGGGGACACTGCTCATCATGAATTACACCTGGACATAGAGCCATTGACCACAACTCCTCTGGCTGCAGCTTTCCAACCAATTCCTTATCTGCCAGATAGTCCACCTTTCAAATCCATATCTTTCCAATTTAAAGATAAGGATGTGCTGGGGGACCATGTCAAAGGCCTTGCAGAAGTCCAGTTAGATGACATCAGTTGCCTTTTCTTTATCCACTGATGCTAACATTCCATCACAGAAGGCCAGAAGATTGGTCAGGCATGAACTTCCCTTGGTGAAGGTGTGCTGTCTGTCTAAGATCACCAGCTTGTCCCTCATATGCCTTAACATGTCTTCAGGAGGATCTGTTCCATGATCTTCCCAGGCACAGAGGTGAGGCTCACAGAAAATTAAGGCAGCTACATTTAGTATTTTCCAGAGCTGTAGTTCCTGCTGTGGTTGGTACTACATAGCTCATCTCATTATTGTTTTATAGCCCTGGAAATAGGGCAAAGAGGGTAAGCACAGGCATGAGGAAAAATTTATGGCCATTGTTTTGGCAGCTTGGAAAGACAGAATGAAGGCAAAGGAAAGACATAAGGCAGGGGACAAGGCCATATTCATAATAGCGTACTAATGTCTCAAAATGCTGTTTTGCATTTTGGTAGCAGCCAAAAAGGTAGCAAAAGGTAGCAGCCTTTGTGTGCACAAGCCTTGAGACAGACATCCTTGACACATCAGCATTCCACCAGTGGAGATTGCACTTCCACAGTGTTGGTGTATGTAGGCGTTAGACTTTGGAGGCGTTTCTAGATTCCTTGTCACTCAAAAGTAGAACACTGTCTTAAAACATTTCCAGGCATCCTGAAACAAAGATTTATTTTTCAAACATTCTTTTTTGACATACAGAAATATAGTTATTTTAGTTAGAAATATAGATACTCAATTCTTTAACAAATGGCTAAGGTCTCATGATGCATTGCACTTTCTGATAGACTGTGTATCTTCATTTGTTACATAAAGTCAGTCATCACTAAGATTGGTGATGTTGCAAACTATACCACATGCTTGAGATTCTGCCTTGGAAGGTAGGATAACTGCATAGTAGTGCCCTGCATATCATCACTGACAATGTGATGATCCCCACATTTCTGCCATGGCACTCCACTTACATTTCTCTCTGCTTACAACTCACAAAGGATACTGCAAAATACACAGTGCTGACTTCTTTACAGAGTAGAAGAAATGCTAGCAGCTTTCTGAAAATCCTGTGGGGAAACAAACCTTATCTCATGCCTAATTTTTGGTGAATAAATCCCAGGAAAAGGGTGAAGTGAGTCCAGGCCAGAGACCTGCTTCTCTCATTTAACTAGTAATGCACAATTAAAATAAACCTCACTGTAAATTCTGCCTTGGGACTCTTCAACAAAAGACTCACCTAGTAAACTAATAGACCTGTAAAGGATCACAGGAATCACTCCTACAACATTCTCATTTTGCAAAAGAGAAAGGACTCATTTGCCTTATGGATCTAGCAGACACTAACCTAGGTACAGCTTCCCAGAGAAACCTCACATTCCAAATGTGAAACTAGGCTGCTGCTGCTTTTACCAGCACTCCTGGATAGTAATGTTTTCAGGTAAGTGATTATGGGGTAAATATGGCTGCATTGAAATCAGTGCCAAAAAAAACCCCTTATAAAAAACATACTTATAAAGCCATCCTTGTGAAAGTATCCTATATACATTGTATCACGGCTACAAAGAGTAGAAACAGTAATCCAAACTATATTTATAAAATAATTCATATTGTGATAATACTAATGCTACAGTGTACCATGTAATCCCTTATTACTGAAAAAAAAAAAAAGGAGTTGAACATATGTTTAAGTGGATTATGTCTGAATTTCTTGGAGAATTATTTGCTATATTGTTAAACGGTGGATGGGAGCTGACTACAGAGAAATTTCTTAGAATGTATTATTCAGTTCTACAATAACATTGAATTAAGATTACTGAAATATGAAATTGTGCTAATATATTGTAGAATAAAGTTTAGGAGACAAACAAACCAACGCTTTGATTTAAGGAGGCGTATGTCAGCTGCAATGATCACTATGTTCCAGTGAGTTGCAGCTGAATACGGACTTTGAGTCAGGAACAGCCTCCCCTCCCCCACCTCGGTTCTCGGCCTGGGGAAACCTTCCCTTCCCACCGCATTCCAGTGGGAATACCTGAACAAACATCGTGGAACCCAGGATTTCCAGAGGGAAGACAGCAACCCAATGGAAATCTTTCCTTCGAAGGACTCACCTGCAAGACTTCAAATAAATCTTTCCTGTTTTCTTTGCAAGGGAGCTAGGAGGACCCTGGGGAACTACAGGCTGGTGAGTGTCATGTGTGTGCCTGGAAAGATGATGGATCAGATCCTCCTGGATGACATTCTAGATCTCATGAGGAACGAGTGTGTGATCCGAGAGAGCCAGCATGGCTTCACCAGGGGAAGGTCATGCCTAAGCAATCTGGTGGCCTTCTATGATGGGGTGACGGCATTGGTAGAGAAAGGGAAGGCAGTCGATGCCATTTACCTGGAGTTGTGCAAGGCCTCTGACGTGGTCCTCCATCACATCCTTATCTCCAAATGGGAGAGAAGTGGATTTTATGGGTGGACCAGCTGGTGGATAAGGAATGGATTGAAAGGCTGCAGACAGAGGGTGGTGATTGACAGTTCTGTGTCCAGGTGGAGGCCGGTAACGAGCGGTGTCCCCTAGAGGACTGTCTTGGGACAGGTGATCTTTGCCTTCTTTGTCAATGACATTGATGATGGAATTGAGTGCACCCTTTGCAAGTTTGCCGATGACACCAAGCTGAGTGGTGCAGCTGACATAGTGGAAGGAATGGAAGCCATTCAGAGGGACCTCAACAGACTCAAAAGGTAGGCCTGAGTGAATCTAATGAGGTTCAATACAGCAAAGTGCAAGGTTTTGCACTTGGGCCGGAGGAATCCCAGGCATCTATACAAACTGGGAGGAGCAGTCCTTGAGAGCAGCCCTGAAGAAAAGGACCTGGGGGTTCTGATGGATGAAAAACTGAACGTGAGCCAGCAGTGTGCTCTTGCAGCTCAGAAAGCAAATGGTATCCTGGGCTTCATCAGAAGAGGGGTGGCCAGCAGGGACAGGGAGGTGTCTGTCCCTCTCTACTCTGCCTTTTGTGAGGCCCCATCTGGATGGAGTACTGCGTCCAGGCCTGGGGCCCCCAGTATGAGAAAGACAGGGAGCTGTTAGAGATGGTCCAGAGGAGGGCCACAAAGGTGATCAGGGAGCTGGAGCACCTCCCCTATGAAGACAGACTGGGCTTGTTCAGCCTGGAGAAGCGAAGGCTGCAGGGCAACCATCATGATCACAGTTTTGGTGATGATTTTCATGACTTTATTGATTTTTAAAGCTTTGCATGTAAATTTTCTTGATGAACGATGCAGCAGCATTTTGTCAAACATGAGTTGCTGACAGCAATTGCATCGCCTTCCAATAACTTTTGTAAGTCCCCCTTTTTTAGCAGTTGTCACTGGGGCACCATCAGTATCTGTACCAGATATGTTGACAAAGGTTAAAGAAAACTGCTTTAATGTAATTGTTACTGCTTCACACAAATCAAGAGATTTAGTTGGGTCTTTTAATGGCACCAAAGAAATAATTTCTTCAGTGACATTATACTTGTTATCAGTACCTCTCTTGAAAATGACAAGCTGAGCCGTGTCTGTAGCACCAGTACTTTCATGTGCCACCAAAGCATAAGACCTGAAATTTGAAATTAACAATTAACAATTTCCTATATGTTCAATTTGTTTGGCTATAGTCCAGTGGGACAAACTGATTTTAGAAAGATCTGCTTTCTTATAAAGACACATTATATCTGCCATGCTTTTCATACGTTGCTTAATAAACTCATCGTCAGTAAATGGCTTTGATTTTTTTGCATTCAGATTCGCACATAAATAGCTTTTACAATAGAGTCCATTTGAGTTGTAACCTTCTAAAAAAGTTTTTGTTGACATGACAGACTTTTTCAGCTCCTCTATTTTGTCTTTATGAAGCATTCCTTGATATTAATTGAATTTAGCAGCATGTGTCTGCCCATTATCTTTTCAAATAGTAATCTTTGAAAATGGACATAATTTCCTTACAAATTAAGCATATTGCCATAATGTTTGTCTTGAAAATAAAATATTAAACTGTCCGTTCTTCTTCAAACATTCTTCCTTCATCCACAATTCTTCTTTTTCTTTTCTTTTTTTTGAGACAACATTATTTATTTAGGTTGAAATATGAGTATCAGCAATCACTGCATTGTACTCACCAAGTGGCACAAGCACACGCCACTTGTAATACACAAGGGTTTCAATTCAACTGCGTGTCTGTGGCAGGTGCAAGGAGCCAGCACTGCCCTGCCCTGGTTACAGCCCAGGCAGTGCCCAGTGTACACCAATGTTTGGATGTTGCTGAGCGATGGATGTGTGGCTACACCATGCTGCTTGGAGGGGCAGAGCCACTGCCAAGATAGTGCAAGGCAGGGGGCACATTCAGTAATGGCTGTAATAGGCCACATGTAGGCTGTGGGCTGCAGGTTGGACGTGCCTGGTCTAAACTAACTTTCGTCAAGGAAAAGCTGTTTGTCTCCCTTCTCCTGACAGTTATTTTTCTAGTGTAAATGGCTGCCACTCCTGAGCATTACAGCAACAAAAAAAACCCAGAACACCCAGTAGTCAGTAATTAATGTGCCTTTTTGATTATTTTGTTACATGACAGCAGCTCTGATGTGGTGAGGCTGCCCTTGCAGTAGGACTAAACTATCCCAGCACAGGCTTCCTAGTACTCCAGCTGACAAAAACAAAACTGTCTGAGACCCAGTGGTCCATTTTCTTTCTCAGCAATGATAGTTTATCAGATTTGCAAATCTATATGACAAATACTGATGTTGCAAATTAGAGAGGTAAAGCTCAGGTGTAAAGTCCATTTCATCAGTTTTGCAAATTATGGCTCCTCTGTTTCACACTAAGTCAACATAGCAGACTGAATTAAGCAGACTGCTGCCTTAGAGAAAATCGTAGCATAATACTAAAAAGTCAACATTTTATATGGAACAAGATGTTTCAATTAAACAAATAAAACAAAGTCGTTCCCACAAAGCACCTGTGAAAAATTTTCACCAAGCCCTCAGTGATTTCAGTAAGGAGAAATACATACATGAGTCTATGCTGATCCTAAAAGTTTATAGACCCCATGCATGAATGGAGACTGCCATGTGAAAAAAAAAAAAAGTCTACATTCATTATCACAAAGTGTAGTTGAACTTGGGTATCTCCATGAGTTTAATTCCTTTATGACATCAGAAAACCCAACCTGATTTAGATTCAGTCTCTTCCAAGCCTGTATGAGCTAATCTGGGGAAAAGGCAAGTAATATAAGAATGTTCACACTGGGAATTAAGCCACTTCAATTAAATGAAATTAATTTTAAATATTATAAAATAGCAGGAAAATGTCTTTCTATGGACAGATTCATAAACAGTGAATTGGCACAGGCTTGCTCTCAAGTAAAACTGAATCATTTATTTTCTTAGAGGTCGTAAGGTGCTCAGAATACTGAATTCCCATTGCTGCCTTTAATCAAAGATTTGAAAATAGAAACAAAATACAAGGATTCATGTAAGCCAGAACATTGTTTTTAAGGATGTAACACAATAGGGAGCTCTGAGAACAGTGAAGCATTTGAGGCTGGTGAGCCTCACCTCTGTGCCTGGGAAGACCACAGAGCAGATCCTCCTGGTTACCATGTTATGGCACTTATGAGACAAAGAGATGATCCTAGACAGCCAGAATGGCTTCACCAAGGGCAGATCTTGCCTGACCAATCTGGTGACTTTCTATAATGGAGTGACAGCATTGGTGAATGGGGAAAGGGTGATGAATGCCATCTTCCTGGACTTCTGCAAGGCCTTTGACATGGTCCCTCACTGCATCCTAAGATTGAAGGACTGGAGCACCTCTCCTATGAAGAAAGGTTGAGGGAACTGGGCTTGTTTAGCTTAGAGAAGAGAAGGCTCCAGAGAGACCTCATTGTGGCCTTCAAACACTTGAAGGGAACGTATGAACAGGAGGGAGTACAACTGTTTATGAGGGTGGACAGTGATAGGACAAGGGGGAATGGTTTTAAACTAAGACAGGGGAGGTTTGGGTTAGATATTAGGAGGAAGTTTTTCCCCCAGAGGGTGGTGACACACTGGAACAGGTTGCCCAAGGAGGCTGTGGATGCCCCATCCCTGGAGGCATTCAAGGCCAGGCTGGATGTGGCTCTGGGCAGCCTGGTCTGGAGGTTGGTGACCCTGAACCTAGCAGGAGGGTTGAAACTGGATGATCACTGTGGGCCTTTTGAACCCAGGCCATTCTATGATTCTATGACTCTATGATTTATCTCTCCATTTAGCAAAAAATATTCCTATGAACCACTGTGCATTATTCAGCAGGTGTGCAGCAATACTGTGGATGCTGTTCAAGGTTGTGAGATTTTATTATATATCTGAAATGCACACAAAATTCCTTGACAAGATCTGTGAGACTATCTAGTGTGGGAGGTTTGAAACAAGCTCATGGTTTTTGTGATGAATATTTTATTCACACATACAAAAATGCTGATTGGTAATTGTAAATGTTTCTGATAATTACCAGGTAACTTTCAAGCTATTTTCAATATAGCACATTAGAAAATAAAATTACCTTTATTTCTGGATGAAAACATAGTTTCTTAAAAAGCCTAAGTAGCAGAAACAACCATTTTTTTCATGTATTTTGCATTTTAAAGAGAAAAATTCTTAACATTGTCTTTAGAAGAAGACAACTAATAAGTTTTGAAACGTAAAGAAAGAACGTAAGCTTCTTTTTACATCTATACTGAGGGTTGAAGACTTCCTCTAGGGTGAATGTTCCCATTTAGAAGAGCCATTGATCAGCTTTTTCCATGTAGCCTTTTTTTTTCACCTTTTCATTCTACATGCCAAACAAGATCTAGTTTTGGTTTTGTAGGATGCTGCAAGCATTCTTCTGAAAATATCAAGGATTCAACTGCATGAAAGACTGAAACCTAAGAAATATAACTGACAGTAATTAGTCTTTTATGTGTTGCTGTGTTCTTCTACTTCATACAAGGGTCATGCTGATTGCAGGGATACTGAGTGGATATTAATTCTTCACATAGTACAATAAAACTATTCCTTTAAAGTGCATCTACTTTATTTTTTACAAAAGCAAGAAGAAAAAGAAAAAACTTTATTGCTTGAAATGACAAGTAATTAGATAAAAGTCTTTTGAGGCACTGCAAAGTCAGAAAGAGGAAACAGAAGTCAGGTGACAAAAATCATTTCACAAACAGAATTTGTTTCCCCTGAAATGAAAGCAAAAATTTTCAAGTGCCAGTTTTTTAAAAAAATTTGCATGTTCAGTAAAATGAATAACCAAATATTGTCAGATAAGCTTTGTGCAGCTTATATTGTAAAATATAAACACAGAACAAGGAAAAAAAAAAACATTTTTTTTAATTAAAGAGACAAATGTCTGCTCTGTGTAAACACACAGGTGCATTTGCACTGGGTTTTCCACTACTCAGATGTCCCAGGGCAAGTCTTAGTATGGGCACTACTGACTCTTCTGCGAGAGGCATTTGCATAGCAAAAGCCTATCCATAACATGACTAACCAAATTACGTGCACTCACATAAGTCACCAGTGTGGTCACCCTAGCCACTGAAATCTTTAGCAGAAACAAATCCACTCATCAATGCATGGAATATGGAATATACATGGCTTAAAAGAATAATACATACAGAAAAATTCTCACCTTAGCATTTTAAATTAAACCTTGAGTTCCCACCCAGAAACTCACTGAGCACAAATTCATATTCTCCATATGATTACCAAAGTATTTGTGATGCTTATATGTGAGACTTTGAAGTAGCAGTGCTGTCCCAAAATTGAAGTATTTTAACCCAGTGTGCAAAGAACCAATATGCACACAGAGGCAAGATATTCATTTCATTTCTGTATAGATGTGTGGGTCCTAGGTGGTTCATCCACAAAACTAGAACACTTTCTCCATAGTACAGGATTTCTTTCATAGACCAAAACTGCAAAATTATTTATCTCTAAGTATACTAATGACATTTATCTACATGAATGGTTAGCTCCACTTTTTCTAATTTTTCAGTTTCTAATTCCTGTGATTAATGCAGCTAGTATATTCCACACAACTCTTCTTCATACCAAGCCAAGCACAATAGACATCTTCTTTCAATAGGCTGGTTGACTTGTTTCCTTTAGACATCAGCTGTGTTTTCATCACAACAACAAATAGCGAGCAACCAAGCAATCTTTGAACTCTCCTGCATGGCAGCTAGCTGCATGATAGGAACTCCCTTTGAGTAGACAGCTCTTGAGTTTACACCTGCTGTAAAGATCCCTTACACCCCGATGCCACGTGTCTCCTTGCTGATACAGAACCTCAGTAAGTGATTAATAGTTTTTGTAAGCTTCGTTAGCTTTGTTAAGATTATATCTTAGATTGATAGTGCACATATAAGCTCTTAGACGTAAACCTTTGACCAAGTTTGGGTCTAGCAATAGATGCAGCTGCACCCAGGCTCTTTACCTCCATTGTTCAAGGTGTTAAGAAAGCAAAGGGCTGCACTCTGAACTTCGTGACTCAACAGGAAGATCTTCTGGATGAGCGTGTTTAACCCTACCCTTTATGCAGTAAAGAATTAAGTGTACTTTGACATGTCTGTCACTGTACTCTGCCATCTAAGTCACTGTCCTATTTATGATTAAGCTTTGCTAAATCACTATATGATTTCAATAAACATACTGTTGCTTCTCCCTTACAACCGAAGCAGTTTCTATTTGTAGCAAGTATGCACTCAACCTCATCACTACCACAGAAAAGGCACGCTCTATATGGAGACGCATCAATTCAAAAATTTCTGTAGTCACAGGTATGTAAGCATTTTATTTTGTTTAAAATATACAGTGCCTATTCTTTCATGCAAAGCTCTGGAGAGATCCCAGACATTTATTGAGAACTTAACGGGCAATAATGCAACTTAATCACACAGGCCTTTAGTGAATGTGAAAATAATGGACAGTGTCATGGTTTTATGATTTTTGTTATCAGTATTCCACATCATAACATCATAACATGATGTACTGTACTGGGAGTTAAAGAGTTAATGCTCCAGTTCTGGGTACCTGTCCCAGAAGAGAAGAACTACATCTCCCAAAGGACTGTTCACTGTGCCATTACTGTTTTCTGCTCAGAGGGAAAAATAAAAACTGTTTGCAGATCACAAGACCTCCCTTTTTGATCTTCTGGCTTGTCTCTCTTGCAGGTGCTGTATCGCCTTAGCTTATAAGGCCTTCAGTTTTTGGACACTCTCTCATTTTATTTGATTTATTATCTTCAATTCCAATTATACTGTATTATATTGTATTATATCGTGTTATCTTGCATTTTGATATCATTTTTAGTAAATTAGTTTGTTTCTCCTCAGATCATTGTCGCTGTTTTGTTTTTAGGTCCATCTCCCTACCATTTTCCCTTTCCCAGGACGTGGGTCTGTGGGTACCCTCAGCCCGCTAGTCACGGAACGGGGCTGAACCAGCCTGTAAACTGTTGACAGGACAGGAAACCATCAATTTCTGTTACCTATTCTATCCACTTTTTCCAGTAAGATTGTGCCCAAGAGCATATTCCTCAGGACACCTCCTCTTCTGAATACTCAAGTGATGCAGTTTCATGGGAAAGAAAACTGGATAGAGATCTCAAAAAACCTAAAACTCAAATTTCTCGTTACATTTTCTATAGCTTCCTAAATCCATTTTGCTTTGAAATGACCACCATCAAAATGGTATCAGGGTGATTTAAAAGTACTGCTACTACCAGTTCATTATTTCAAGTGTGGAGGACAGATCTGAAGTATATACATAAACATCTCATTCTGAGTTTGCCAAGTGTCTTGAATAGGCAAATACAGAGACCTCTCTTTTACTAATATGAGAAAGAGTCCTTCAAAGTACAGTATAGTCACTCACTAGACTGTCCATTGCAACACCAGTGACATCAGCATAGAGTTCAGGATCCACTAGCTCAGGAACCTGCAGAACTCTCTGGTCATTGCTCGTCTTCATAGCTGTTTGTAGGCTCTGGATCAGGTCTGATGGAGAAGGCCTGTCAGTTGCATTCCACTGCCAACAAGACTTCATGATGCTGTACCTGTAAGATGAAGAAGTAGAGAGGAGCTGGAAATGAAAAATACCAACAAAAATTTTATCTCATATGTAAAACATCTAGAGAACTCCTCTTTTTCTGCTTCATAGAAGGTTCTTTCAGCAAAACCTGTAACTACATAATAATTATGTGGGGAAAAAGACAGACATTAGCTGTTTGCCAGGATGTCATCTTTGAGTATGGGAAAAGGGGAAATGATTACATTTGATATTTCCTTTTGAAACAGCAACTGGGTATCCTACCGATTAAAAAGCCTCTGAATATTAAAAAAATAATAACATTAAAAGTCTTCACAAGAAGAAACACATCTCATATCTTCCCTGTGGTTGCTTTGTTCATTTCAGAGATAATTCAGCACTTACAGGAGAATGATTACTCTAGAATAGTCCTATACCTTGCAGAGAAGCAGAGGAGCAACAAAATTTAAAGGCAGAAAAGAAAGCAGAAACAAGAACAATTTTCAAAGCAGGTAAGAATGGCAGTCAAGGTTTCATACAGGAGAACCCAATAAGATGTGGCAGGCATAAGAACAAGTTTTCTCAACTAAAAAGATACAGTTTTGTACATTCTAGACTTAGAAATCTTCTTTAGGATACAGTTTTGCATTCTACATTTCCATTTATCTCTGCAAGTATCTCAACTGTACATAAAGCAAGTGGCTTACATGGCTGGGTGGCAGCTTGAGGGCTGTTTCATAATGTTTCGTCTCTGCAGGTATGGCAACATGTCAGAAGGTCGTACCTCAGGATATGGTGGATCACCTGGAAGGTGAAAGGAAAAATAGCAGAAAAGCTATAAGGTAAAGATCACAGACAGCAGCTTCAGTATAAGAATGCCGTCTCTGCCTAAAAAAATCTATTCTCTTGTTCTTTCAGTTCACGCTGACAGAAAACCTAAAAACAAATGTCATGAGTTTGTAAGTCAGAAAAAAAGCAGGTTTTTTTTTTTTTTAATTTAAATTAGCCTCAATTTTGCATTCTTAAATTTCAGATTTTTGGTCTTGTTAATTTGTTGCTAACTTCTACATTTTAAATTATTTTTTTATTACATCTGTATGGGGCTGCTGAATCACGGCCTGAACCTTTGATTGATCACCTGAGGCGAGCAATGAGTCAGCCATGGGAGCACAGGTGAAGGCAATTCACCTGTGCTGCAGGAAGGGGTGGAGCCTGGCTCCACCTCTCCTAGACCCATTTAAGAGCCGACTGCCAGTGGGGAAGGATCTCTCTCTGGAGATCTGCTCCATCAGGAGTTTATCTCGTGAGCCCAGGACAGGGTGAGTGATTTTCTCTTATTTCTCCAATATAAATTCTATTAGCCAAGCTCCTGGATATATATATCTATACCATCTGTATATCTATTGATTAAACAACATCTTCTTACCTAATGTAATCATTTCATACAGTAGAATTCCAAAAGACCATCTGTAAGAAAAGAAAACAAGCAATATTAATTTTCTGTTTCAGCAAGCTAGCTAGCTTAAACACACACAAATGATTAGTTGCGTTCTGCAGAAATGAGAAGGTATGAGATGTAAAGTTAAGCACTGTGGTGAGAACAGTTAAGTCTTCCTGTGAACTTCAGGACATGAAATAATTATACATAAAGAAGTGAAAGAGACAGGTCTGACAGACAGGTGAAATTCTAGTTCAGAAATAAAATCATACATGTCTGTCTTGATGCTAGGGGGGTTCTTTAGAAGCCGCTCTGGTGCCTGCCACTTTACTGGCACCATTTCTGTGACTGAGCTGGCACCATATGTATGAGCTTTATAGGCCAGTCCAAAACCACAGAGCTTGGCAGTGAAGTTGTGCTGGAGTAGGACATTCCTGGCAGCGATGTAACCATGGAACAACTTCTTCTGTTCAAGGTAAGCCTAAAAAGTTGGAAAAGGAAGAGACAATGATCATCTTAAAAGTAATTCTAATTGTCAGAAATTTTTAATGTGTTTGCACCCATCCTCCACAGTGCAGAACAGAGGTATAGGCCCACCAAATAAATACAAATATATTTGGCTCAATTTTAACAAATGGCATCCTCACTGCCTATGGTAAGTGTGGGCTTGTGTTACAATCAAACAAGAAGCAAAAAAGCGAGCAAATCTGAGCAGACTTACTAGAGCTGCTGCAACTTGTTGTCCAACTTCGTACACTTGCCTTTCAGTGAGGTCGTAGGGGACACCATCCATTGTCATTACATCCTGGAGACAAAAGAGTAGACATTGAGTGATAGATGTAAGGTGCTGGGGAATGTGTCTCCTTTCTATCTCATAAAATGAGTATTATGTAATGATATGCTTCCCTGGCTAATTTCACAGATTAGTCATAAACTGACTGAAAGGTAAGAGCACAAGAATGGGTGATGTTCACGATAGATGATATGTTGGGTAAGATAAGGACGGCTGAGACTGGTGGGTAAACTGAATAATGGAAAATAATTTAATAGCTTGGACAAAAATGAGCAGAATGACAGTGGAAAATGACAATTCATACATGAGTGAAAGAACTGTAACAAATTAGAAAAGCACATCTGTAACACACAAATGAATATCTGGGATGAGATTATCAACCCATCTCTTACTCTCTTGCCTCTAACAGTGACCCTGGCTGGATACCCAAGCAAGAGAGAAAAAAACAAAATAAGCATATGTTGCTTATCCTAAATAGTCTTCTGCCCCTAGTTATTTTCAGTCTAAGGACTTCCCAAAATGGTTAGGATCTCAACATGTTCAGTGACTTTCATAGTTCGTTATCTTCCATTAATTTATTCAGTCTTGTCTTGAACCTGTAAAAAGCTTCAGTATCGATAGCACTCAGTGAACAGGAATTCCATTAGTCAAATCCCCACTTTCTGAAGAACTATCTCCACTAGTTTGCTTTGACCATGGCATTTACTAACCTTATTTGTTACCACCTCATCTTTCTGCTGAACAAGACAGAAAGCAATCTCTCTGTATTTAGAATTTCAGATGTGGAAGAAAGACAGATTTATACACAGACATAACAGTATTTCATTTCTATGCCTTTCTTGCTAATTTCAAATATTTCTGGATTTTTTTCTTTAGTTAACTTCTTCACGAGAGTATATGTGTACATAGTGTCCCATGATTTCACATCTCATCAGCGATAGGCTAATACAAGGCCATCATTATGTACATTAAGTGAAGGTTGCTTTTGTACATGTGTATCATTTTATTTTTAGCTATGCTGAATTTTATCTTTTTATTGATTAGTTACTCAATTTTGAAAGATTCTTCTGCAAATGCTCAAGCCCTTGCTATTCTCACCACCAATCATGATCACCTCACTTGCAACTTTTTTGCTAGGCTACTGAAAACATGTTGAAAAGCACCAGGTCCTAGTGTATTTCCCAGCAGAGCTTTATGGGTTACTCCCTCCAGTGCAAGTACTGACCTTTCTCACCTGTATTCCATTAGTAGTCTTTTAATCATTTAGTTATCGTTCAAAGACTTTCTCCCCATCTTCATAACTACTTGCTGCTCTAAAAGCTTTTTGGAGTAACTTCCATTTAAAACTTTTGAGAAAATAGTATGCATCAGTGTATCACTTCTCCCAATGCCTGCTTAACCCTTCGAAGAATTCCAGTGGACTGCAAAGTCAGACTTCTTACAAAATGTCAGCTTCTCCAAACTATAACACATCTATTCAGAAATGCACTGGTTCTATTCCAGTTCAGAACTTCATAGAACTTCTTTGGGGATGGAAATGGTTTAGACTGATACAGATGGATGCATGTAGAGATGAAAAGAATCTTCTATGACTTGCACACCGATATGTAAATGAGCAATTTTAAGAAGATATGCTATCATCACTTTTTTTGACTCACCTTACGACATGTCCATAGAAACTTTAGCAGGTCACCAAGAGATACATCTTCCATTACCATATAAAGTGGGAATCGATCTACACAGCATCCAAACAATTCAACCAGGTTCTCATGATAGCCAAGATTTTGATGGAATTTAATTCTTCCCAGGAAATCCTTTACTTCCTGGTGACTAACCAGGTCTGAAAGAATCAAAGAAACCCCAGTCCACCACAACACAGAAGCAGCAAAGAACAGGGCAATTAGCTTGAAATGACAGTCTTCTTTGATACTACTACAATGCCACTTCAGTGGACTGTTTAACATATTAGTATGTTACTGAATACAGCTCAATCTTGCCCAGCAATGATTACAAAATTCTGCCCAACTTCATGTCTTTGACATACAGATCTGTACTAAACTGGGTTCTCCTCCATGTGCTTTACCTTGTAAGGCTTTCAGTATGACACTCTTAGTCTTCCCCGAGTTCCCAGTTTCCAATTCTGCTCTGTAGATGCTCCCATTGCGGCCATGTTTTACTATCTGCAGACTGCCTAGTGAGAGTTTTTCTCGTGGTATCTGCAGTTCTTTCAGAGTCAAGGATGCAGAACTCAGCAGGATCTCATTCAGCTGTATACAGTGGTTCTCTTGTGAACTGGATTCCTGCTGATTCTTGTTGTTCACTGACAAAACCAAATACATGTGAAGCACAAAAACAAACATGAACCCTTGTAGTAGGTGGCAATGCCAATTATTCTATTTTCTTTAATTTTTGCTCCATACTGTTTTTGGAAATCAGGACTTACGAAAGAAATGCTATTACATCTTACTGATCCCAGACCTGGAAGAGTGAAGGACTTTATCTCACTCTCTAATTGACAAAACGGAGGAATGACTTTGGAGATCTCTACTAGATTTAACTATGCAAACTTTTTTTCTGGATAAGACAAATCTGTAACTGATTCTTGTGCTGAAGCTACAGCCATTTTCTTTTATTACCAGCTAGAATCATAAAATCATCAAGGTTGGAAAAGACCTCCAAGATCATCAAGTCCAACTGTCCACCTATCACCAACATTTCCCACTAAACCATGCCCCTCAGTACAACATTTAAGTCTTTCCTGAACACCTCCAGGGCTGGTGAATCTCTCACCTTTCTAGGCAGCCCATTTCAGCACCTGACCGTTCATTTGGAGTTTTTCCTAACATCCAACTTGAATCTCCTCTGGCACAACTTAAAACCAGTCCCTCTAGTCCTATCTAGTTTCATAGGAGAAGAGGCTGAAACTCACCTCACCAAAACCTCCTCTGAGGTAGCTGTAGAGAGCAATAATATCTCCCCTGAGCCTCCTCTTCTCCAGACTGTTCCCAGTTTCCTCAGTTGCTCCTCATAAGATTTGTGCTCCAGACCCCTCACCAGCTTTGTTGCCCTTCTCTGCACATGCAGCAGGGTCTCAGTGTCTTTCTTGTAGTGAGGCACTCAAAACTGAACACAGTCCTTTGGTGTGGCCTCACCAGTGCTGAGTACAGAGGGACAATCACTTCTCTGCTCTTGCTGGCAATGCTATTTCTGATAGTGTCAGTTATGAAAGAGACACACAGAGGGTGCTCTCATCTATGCCTTATCGTGGTTTTCAATTACTTCCCTTAACATAGATTTTTTTCCTATTTAGAAAGAAAATTAGTTCAGAACTAGAGTTTCATTTCAACATAGCAGCATGTGCTTGCAGTAATGGCAACCCTTTCTCCTCCTTACCACTCCCTGTTCTGTTTTCTGTTGTCCACATCGGTAGTAGGACACACCAGCTTAAGATGAAATTTCATAAATGATAATAAATAAATGAGAT
Source organism: Meleagris gallopavo (assembly GCF_905368555.1). Lineage (NCBI taxonomy): Eukaryota > Metazoa > Chordata > Aves > Galliformes > Phasianidae > Meleagris > Meleagris gallopavo. The sequence continues at coordinate 77,149,945 of NC_139404.1, read as the reverse complement.
AACTAGGTGTGATATATATCCAAAATTATTATATACAAACTTTCATTTGTAATTATCCCTGTTGCTTGCAGGCGCATCCATGAAGGCTATCACATAAACATACTTTGCAATTCTCAAGTGATGTTATCACTTGTTTGTGCACCTTCACAGTATGCTGGTTTAGGTTTTCCTAGTTTTCTCAGCTCTATAGATTCTACTATTGCTAACAGAAGTTAGACAAATGGAGGTTCTCCAGTTTTCTTACATTCTCTAGATGGATGGATTTTCAGAAACCCTATTGCCTAACAGCTCAAGTTGTTGTCTTAGGGCCACTGAAATCAATACTCCTTCCTCAGTTTGAAAATGGTGATGTTTACCTTGTTGTCCAGATGATGATGATTCCTCCCGCTTTGTTCTTGTTCGCAAGCCTCGGCAATGCAGCCAAAGGATCACAGTTAGCAGAATGACAAAAAAACCCACAAGGAGAGCTGGGACAACAATCACTTCAGTCTGATATTCACGCACAACTACAGGCAGATAAAGAAAATGGGAATTAAAGGAGCACTGCTCTGAGGACTGTGTGCAGCATTCCCTAGAGTGCGCCAATTCTATAAAACATAGCAGTAATAAGCTGTTTAAGGTGCAACTGTTTCAACTCTGTCTGTGTGTTTGTGTGCGTGTATCCGTCCACTTGCTGCTTCTTAGAATAGCAAGTGAACACTTTCTAGTGCTGCAACCCTGTTTCTCAAATGTGCTTCATAAAGGTAGTGAAAATTTTAAATGTCATAAAGGCACTAGGACCCCTGTACTTATTTAAATGCCTTATTCACTTATTTAGGTGCCTTAGTATAGAGACAAGGGACTTTAGTCATGAGTGTATCACCCATCACTGAAATGTAGCTGGCCCTGGCAGAGGGATAGAAGGGCTTTGGGAAGAGTTGGCCATTGCTGTGCCATCACAAATCTACACAACAGTGAAATCACAGGTTCAGCTTTTCAATTAAAAATATAGGGAGCAATTTAAAGAAAACAGGGCACGATCACCTGCTTTGGAGTTTGATCAAAAGACACTGCCATTAATAAGGAGTTGCAGGTAACAGACTCTTTTATGTCCCCAAATTTGGAGGTAGTGATATTTTTGCATGGGACAAGGCACCATTTCAGTTTCAAAGATAACATAAAGTGACAGAACCAAAATCTCACAAAATTAGTCCTTAGGAAAACAGAAGAGAATCTTTACTGAGTATGTTACGAGGTCTTAACCTCATTTTTATGTGTAATTCAAAGTAGAAATACTCTAAGATGGCTATAAAGGCTGGGATCTTTGCAGGACTTTCTGCTCTCAAATCCTCTTTTGTGGCATCGGATGTAGGTGAAGAAGGGGAAAGACTCTGCTTCCTTTTTAGCAAAGCTGGCCTTCCTACTCAGTACGTGGAAAAATACTGCCTAAAGGAATAAGTGAATCTTACCACACAGCTTGTCATTGCTGTTGCATTCCAGTAGCATGCGTGTGAATCTTTTCACATCTCCTGCCATGTTCAATTACAAGCAAGCAGATCTCCAACCTCTGTCTTCTGTGCTGATATAAAGAATATTAATACAATTTATCAGAAGGAAGGATGATTTATTAAACTATTAATAAGCAGAATATGGATATTTCCACCCCTTAAGTTCAGAGGCAGTGTGAAGAAAAGGCACAGGGACTTCAAGGCTTAGAGAATAATATGGAATATCCACTATCAAATCCCATAAACCATAGACTACATGCCCAATGAGAACTTAAGATTAAGCTTCTTCTAAAGTACTGCACAAGAATAGCAATTGAGCACCTGGTAGGAAGGCAGGGCTAACCCAAGGGAGCTCAGGTGCACTGCATGAACCTGAGTGACCAGAAGGGGTAGGGCCATAATCCACCCTTCCCAGACCTCATTTAAGGGTTGGCAGTGGAAGCAAGGGTATCTTGCTGGAAATCCGTATGTGCCAAAAGTCTTCTAAAGGTAAGCTGTTTTTCTTCCTTTGTTTCATGTGTCTATGGCAGTTGCATTTGGGTTGTTCTTATTTGCTGAAGCCTAGGATTGTGCTGCTCCACTATTGTTGCTGTACTTTCCATTACATTATGGCATTACAACAAATAACTTGGTATCTCTAAGCCTAAAGGTTGGCGTGTGCACTAACGTTCACAGTCACTAACTGAATTATATTTAAAGAATCTGGCTTTTCCTAGATACCAAAGTGACTTGGCCTTTTATCTTCTGATTCATAACAATCAGATGCACGTGTACAGAATGTTTGTTGTTCTGGACTAGAGGACAACTAACAGAAGGAAAAAAGAAAAAAAGAAGGCTTATCATTAGGGTTCTCCTGTACTAACAACTTCATATAGCTACGTCTATAACTTATCTTAATTACAATGCCTGGGACTCCTTCTACTGTCCATAGGAGTGCATTTGCAGTTGAATAACACAGAGTCTGTGCAAGCCTATGCATTTCCAGTATAATTTCAGCTGTCACTGTACTAATCCCTTAGCACTTCCAACTTGTACCTACAAAACCTCCTGAATATATAAAATATATATATAATACACACACACACACACACACACACACACACACTTGTCACAAGTATAACCTCACTCAGGCAGGGCTAGATTCATGAGAGCATGACATTGACTTTGCTGTGCCAGGACTGCAGACCAGCTGCAGACCCTGCAAAACACATCCTTGAGGTAGAATTTTGGTTGTTCTGTAGTACAGAAGGAGAGTACCCTTGTAGAAATTTGCAAGCCATTTGTGTGTTTGTTCATTCTGTGGAGAACATCTAAAAGTCTTAGAAGATGCCACTGCTTCACTACGTCCTTTACTGAGGATTGAGGTTACAAGATAGGAATAGGCTTTGTGGTGCTGCATTAACTCCATTAGAGTTGGAAGGGACTTCAGAATGCCCTGCAATGAACAGCCACACCATAGCTAGATCAGGTTACCCAGGGCCTTATCTAGCTTTGCCTTGAAAGTGTCCAGGGATGGGACATAAACCCCAACACTTAAGTAACCTGTTCCAGTGCCTTGCCACACTCAATTTAAATTTTTTTTTTTTCCTTATATTTAACCTAAATCAGCCCTTCCTGAGCTTAAAAACACTTTCCTTGTTCTATCACCATGGACCTGCTAATGAGTCTGTCTCTTCTTTCCTGTAGCTCCCCTTTAGATACCTGAAAGGTCACTATCAGGTCACCTTGCAACTTTCTCTTCTCTAGGCTGAACAGACACCCAGATCTCTCAGCTTGTAATAGAGGCATTCCAATTCCATGTATTGTTTTTGTGGCCCTTCTCTGGATGTGCTCCAACAGGTCTGTGCCTCTCCTGCACTGAGGACTCCCTGTCTGAACACAGTATTCTAGGTGAGCTCTCAACAGCACAGAGTAGAGGGGCAGGATCGCCTCCATTGACCTGCTGCTCATGCATCTTTTGATTCAGCCCAGTATACAGTTGGCTTTCTGGGCTGCAAGGGTGTTTTCATCAGCAGAGAACCTAGACTACTATTTCTAAGTTGTGAGAATCAATGTAGAGAATGGTGATGACTGACAGAAAGGCAAAACATAATTTAGCACTGTTTCTTATGAACTTTGCTGAAGGTTTAAGACTCGGCATCCTCCCAAACAATATTGTCTACAATCTTTTGACTTATGAGAAATAAGTACTTCCTTTCCCCCGCACCCTCCCCAAGCTATGGGTTCAAGGCAATAAACTCAAATTAATCATGACAAATGTGAATAGTAGCATGGGATACTTATACTGAAATGGCTCTATAGAAGTTGATGATAGATAAAAACATTAGTGAGTTTGATTTCATGCTTAAAACTGAGAGGAAAACTTCTTGTATAAGAGAGGTAGTAGAAAGAAGAAAACTGACTATATCTGCTTTCTAAGATATTGCAGAAAGGATATTTTTTCCTCTAATTCTTAAGATGTTAATTTTAGCAGAGTAGCTACACAGCGAGTTAAATCAACGATAATAACACTAAGTTCTTCAGGTATGCTCTGGAAGCGAGCAGACTAAGTTAAACGATCTTGGCTATAACAACACATGCACCACCCTAAGAGGAATGTTCCTAACCTTTTTCATTCTCGGACATATGCACACAGATTTTAAAAAAAGGGATGAAGGGATGTGATGGCATCACAGGAAAATAAACCTTAGGACTACTTAGACAGCAATGACACTGTATAATCAAAGTCAGGCATGTCCAACCCGTGATCCTCAGGACACATGTAGTCTGGCATAGCTCACTATGCTGCCTGCTGCCATGATGGCATGGGGCAGAGGGCAGGTTGTGAGCTGTGCTGGGCCACATGCCCTGCCAGAGTGCCCATCCCATCCTGGGTGTGCAACTGTGACTCAGCATCAACCAAACACTGGTGGGCTTATTAACCCTATCTGGACTGAAAACAGGGCATGGGAAGTGTGCAGTGCCTAATACCTAATTAAGCGTAGCTTTCTTTTCCTACTTCTGAGAGATTTGGAAAAGGATAGAATGTACATGGACTTGTGTACTCTCACATCTCCATTAGTAACACTAGTGTGGCTCTAAACCATAAGCATCAAACCTTTTGTCATGCTCGCACCACACTGAGTGAAGAGGAGTTTTTTTGGGCTGCACATCGCTCTGAAAGTAATACCTCCTGTGTATTTCCATGGAAACTACAGCAGATACAAATAGCACACTAACACTACTTGGTAGAGAAAATTCACAGCTACAAAACACTTTCATAAAGTTACCATTATTAGCTTTCCTTTTTTTTGCTAGCTGTGAACTAGAGCTTGCATGTTGCAGTGGTTGCAACTTTTAGTGCTTGTCAGAGAATTTTGATAAAATTTTATTTTTCTTGTGCTTCAACCTTGAAAACAGTTGTCCACAAATGTACATAGTGCCAAAAAGTGATTACATGAATACATTACATTTTTTTTTCCAGTACATCTGTAAGTTATCCATGGATTTTATGTGGAACTAATATACATTAATTTACAGATGTGTGCTCACCCCACAGCAGAAAGCATCCTGGCAGTGCTCAAGTAGTTATTTCACCATCAGGTAGCTTTTCAGTATGAAGAAAGGATAACAGAAAGAAGAATATCTAAAGAGGTTCAAAATTTTAGATCTTACTAGAAGTGCTATCTTCTTCATCTATGTCTTACGCTGTGATAACATCACTGCTGTCTCAACCTGGAGGACATAGCCTGTATTATTTCAGTTTAGAATTTGCACTGGGCAGTTTGGTAAGTACAAGTAAACATCTATTTAGTCATCCCACTATTTTTTTTTTTTTTTAGTATTTTTTTTTTAAACATACTGAAATCTACTTCTTGGAATTCTTGAATTTTCATTTATCCTGTTTATGTCAAAAATATTTGTTTTAACACACAACTTGCCCTTGCCTTGCCTGAGCTTATTTCAACTTATTCTGATTTCCTTCTCCTTCAGTTAAAATTCATTTTTTGTTGTTTACTCAAATCCTGGAATTTCTTTTTCTTTTTTTTTTTTTTTTTTTTTTAAGACATGCACTTTTTCACCAGATCCTCTGTTGTGCAGCACATCAATGTGACTTAACAGCTTGATTTAAAAAAAAAAAAAAAAAATCAAAACAAAACTTGGTAGGTAAAAATCATGGTATCAGGCCACTCTACTTTCAGAATGCCAAAGATCAAGATAACAGTGTTTCCTGGGTCGTTTCAGGCTCTGAAAACCTCCCCTTTGTACACTGACCAGAATACTACTTAGCTTTTCTAGAACAATGTTTCTCAACACAAGAGAACAATAGAAGCTTGTTCTTTATGAAGATATGCAATAGAGGGTGCAAAGTTCTTGCAGAAGAGCTTTGAAAAGACGCCTACCTGTTTCCCAGAACAGTTGGGGGCCCCTAGCTCAGAGTGCAAGAACAGGCTTTTCATAAAACAAATCCAGCAAGATGTGATAGTTTTTGCTGTGGCAAAGATACAGTGACTTACAAGGCAATGCTCAATTTATTGTTAACAATGTTGAGATACAACATGATTCCATATGGACTGTAACAACAATGGTAGTTAAGCCTTTCTTTGACCACTACTTGTATCCAACACTCTATGTCCAAGCTAAATATATATCCAAGAGTGTCATGGCTAGAAATAGCAGAAGCAACTGCCCTTGAACTGTAAGAGATATATAGTAAAACATTAGCAGAGACAGTCAACACTGTCTGCAAACTGATACTAGGAGGCTTCTGAGTAAACTGTGCATGGAGTAGTTCAACAGCTATCCTTTTGCTGATAGTGCCAAGTGAGTAAGCTCCCATATCTGGCTCATACTGACTGCTTACTTCTCCACAGTGAACATCTGACAACATGATGAGCACTGGTGGAAGAAGGTGGTGTTTTGTTTTCAGTCGCGTTTGTTTGCTCATCAAGCTGTTCTACCACTCTGGTAATTTAAATAAAGCATAATGAACAACATCAGTTCAGGAATAAGTAGTTAAAAGACGTCAGCTGTGGGGACTGTACAAACTGGTTCAGTGGCCCAGTAAGGGACACTGAGGTTTTGTGGTTTTGTGACTGAAGCCAAGCTGAATTAAGGGTTCACCACTACAAAACCAGACAAGGGTATCTTTCCTTTCTGCTCTCTTCCCACTGTTTTGTTCTCAGCAATGCATCTGATCACATGATAAACTGATTCAAACCTCTATGCCAGTACAAATAATATTTACCACATTAGTTTCCTATCATGTGTCACCAAGCAATTTGACAAGTGCCAGCACAGGCTTGAGGAAGTGGCAGGAACATACATTCAGAAGCAGGGAAAACGGATCTCCCACTACTCAGGATGGTGAACAGCTATTTTGTCTAAAGCTGTATTGTAATACTATTCCCTGTGTCAGAATTGAGCCACAGGTACATTTTTTTCCTATTCTGTCAGTCATTTTTCAAGTGAGTCATGAGCCAAAAGGCAGGTAAAGAACACCTGAGTAATTATTTCAGTCTAGAATACTGCCTGACTGATAAAACAAAATAAATCTTTTAATCACGATACCTCCTATTATTTTGACTGATGGCTACAGGCTTTCCAGAAGGGATAGAAAGGGTAGGAGGGGTGGCAGAGTTGCCCTCTATGTTAGGAAATGGATATATTGCAGAGAGCTGTGTCTTGAGAAACAGCCATGATCAGGTTGAGAGGTTGTGGGTTAAAATCATGGATCAGTCCAGGAAAGGGCATCTAGTGACTGGGGTCTGCTACAGGCCACCCGATCAGGGGGAGCCTGTTGATGAGGCCTTCTTGCTTCAGCTGCAGGAGGTGTCATGCTCATGGGCTCTTATCAAGATGGGGGATTTCAACCACCTACATATCTGCTGGGATAGCGGCACAGCGGTGGCAGACAGTCCAGGAGATTCCTGGAGTCTGTTGGGGATAAATTCCTGGTCCAGGTATTAGATGGACTAACCTGAGATGAAGCCCTGCTGGACCTGGTGCTCACCAATGTGGAGGAGAGCATTAGAGAGGTTAAGATTGGAGGCAGCCTGGGTTGTAGTGACCATGCACTGGTGGAGTTTGTGATCTGAAGGAATGCAGGTCTGGCAAAAAGCAGAGTCAGGACTCTGAGCTTCAGGAGAGCAAAATTGCAGCTGCTCAAGGAACTGCTAAGTGGAATTCCCTGGGAAACTGTCCTTAAGGGCATGGGTACAGAACAGAGCTGCAGCTCTTCTAAGGACACCCTTCTGAGTGCAACGGCTCTCCATCCTCCAGCAGAAGAAGTCAAGCAGGGGAAGCAGGTGACTGATGTGGATGAGCAAGGATCTGCAGCTTAAACTGAGGGAAAAGAGGGAAACGTACTGGAAGTGGAAGCAGGGTTGTGTAGCCTAGCAGGAATACAGTTGTCTGTATTGACACGTGCTGTTGTCTGCATATGTAGAGATAGGATGAGGAAAGCCAAGGCACAGATGGAGCTGAACCTGGCAAGGGATATGAAAGATAACAAGAAGGGGTTCTGGTATGTACGCAGGAGGAGACAGGTCAAGGAGAATGTTCCCCCTCTGATGAAGGATAATGGAGAGCTGGTTTCCTCAGACATAGAAAAAGCTGAGGTACTCAGTACTTTGCCTAGGTCTTCACAGGTGGTCAGGCTTCCCATGTCTGCCAGGACCCTGAAACTCTAGGTGAAGTGTGGGGAGTGAATTCCATCCCACTGTAATAGTGGAACAAGTCCAAGTCCTCCTCATGGAACTGAATGTATATAAGTCCATGGGGTTGGATGATATCCATCCCAGGGTTCTGAGAGAGATGGCTGATGTGGTTGCCAAGCCGCTCTCCATCATATTTGAAAAATCATGGCTCTAATGAAGTCCCCAGTGACTGGAAAAAAGGAAACATTACTCTTATTTTTAAGAAAGGCGGAAAGGAAGACCAGGGGAACTACAGGCCGGAGAGCCTCACCCTCTGTACCTGGGAAGATCATGGAGCAGATCCTCCTAGGAGGAGGAGGCACATACAAGACAAAGAGGTGATCCGAGACAGCCAGAAGGGCTTCATCAAGATCTTGCCTGACCAATCTGGTGGCCTTCTATGATGGAGTGATGGCATCAGTGGATGGGGAAAGGGCGATGGATGTCATCTACCTGGACTTCTGCAAAGCCTTTGACATGGTCCCTCACTGTATCCTTCTCTCTAATTTGGCGAGGCATGGAAGTGAAGGATGGACTGTTTGATGGAGTTGGAATTGGTTGGCTGGATGCAGCCAAAGAGTTGTGATCAATGGTTCTGTGTCAGGGTGGAGGCCGATCACAAGTAGTTTCCCTCAGGGGTTGGTCTTGGGACTGGTGCTCTTCAACATCTTCATCAATGACATACACGATAGCATCAAATGCACCCTTAGCAAGTTTGCAGATGACGCCAAGGTGAACAGTGCAGTCAATACACTGGAAGGAAGGGAAGCCATCCAGAGGGACCCAGACAGGCTGGAGAAATGTGCCCATGAAAACTTAATGAGGTTCAATAAGGCCAAGTGCAGGGTGCTGCACTTGGGTCGGGGCAATCCCAGGTATTTGTACAAACTAGGCGAAGATCTCCTTGAGAGCAGCCCTGTGGAGAAGAACTTGGGGGTCCTGGTGGACGAGAAGCTGGACATGAGCCAGCAGTGTGTGCCTGCAGCCCGGAAGGCCAACTGTGTTCTGGGCTGCATCAAAAGAGGAATGGCCAGCAGGGAGAGGGAAGTGATCGTCCCCCTCTACTCTGCTCTTGTGAGGCCCCATCTGGAGTACTGCATCCAGGCCTGGAGCCCCCAGCACAAGACATGGAGCTCTTGTAATGGGTCCAGAGGAGAGGAACTGAGATGATCAGGGGGCTGGAGCACCTCTCCTATGAAGAAAGGTTGAGGGAACTGGGCTTGTTTAGCTTAGAGAAGGCTTCAGAGAGACCTCACAGTGGCCTTCAAACACTTGAAGGGAACGTATGAACAGGAGGGAGTACAACTGTTTATGAGGGTAGACAGTGATAGGACAAGGGGGAATGGTTTAAACTGAGGCAGGGGAGGTTAGATATTAGGAGGAAGTTTTTCCCCCAGAGGGTGGTGACACACTGGAACAGGTTGCCCAAGGAGGCTGTGGATGCCCCATTGCTGGAGGCATTCAAGGCCAGGCTGGATGTGGCTCTGGGCTGCCTGGTCTGGAGGTTGGTGATCCTGCACATAGCAGGGGGGTTGAAACTAGACAATCATTGTGGTCCTTTTCAACCCAGGCCATTCTGTGATTCTATTTAATTTCTTGCAGCAGCAGAACCATGATCTCATGCCTTTTCAGTCACCACTTTTGTACTGCTTTTATTATTTTACTTCTCTTTTATATGACCTTTGAACGTGACCTAGATAGACATGATATGCAAGTGCACTACTCAGGCCATGCAGCCAAAAGAGAGGGGAACTACTAGAAAATGGCAGATGCCAAAATGGCAGTGAAACCACAGTTTCTGGGCTTCAGATAACCTGGCAGTTGTGGACACTGAATGTGAAATTTGCAAAAGAAAATCACTATGGAAAAGCAAACAGTGAAATACATTTCTTCCTGTAACACTGACGATTCTGCTTAACAGTAGCTTCCAAAACAAATAAAAAAACAACTGATAGGTCTCACATCTAACAACTTGATGCCAGGATATATGCTTATGGCTTTGCACCTGTTAGACTGCATGTCCTGTCCCTTCTGCTTTCAGAAAATTTTAGTGACAATTTCTCCAGTAGCCTAGCAGATTGTGGCAACTTTGCAAGTTTTCCCTGACACACTGAGCCATCTCATTGTTCACCTTAGGGAACCTCTGAGCTGCTTAGTCTGAGCAGTATCTCCAGCTGTTCAGATTGGGAAATTGGGACTGGTCAGATCAATTCTTAACATACCAGGAATGCCTCACCACTGTCCTGAACAGAGATTAACAATAATATTCTGCAGCTTGCTGTATTTGCTTTGGTAATTCCTCAACTACAGAGATTTGGTGCTTCAACTCCCTTGTGTGCCAGCTGGCAGCCATAATGTTTTATAAGACAGAAAGTGTTTTAAAGAAATCATGTATTGACTCAATATTTTCACTTGATCCAAAATTAGAAGTGGTATCTGAACATCAAATCTAGGCTAGCTGCTAATAAAGTATATTAAGGAGTGAAAGAAAATCAGAATGATAAGTTTTGAAGAGCTAAACCATGGGGAAAACAGCAAATAATGTAATCCGTGCCGCAATCTGAACTGGTGAATTACTTACAGCAAACCTGACTCTTTTCAAGGGAGAATTAAAAACAAGCAAAGTCAGCAGCCACTACTGCACTGAGAAATATGAGTGAAAAGCACTCTGCACTGCTGTGCTTTTATAGAAAGGTTAGTTCAAACTGGCACCACATCAATGGAGATATGCAAAATTTCAAGGCACTAAGCTTTGTTTAAACTTAGATACTTTCACAAAAAAAAAAAAAAAAACAAATTTATTCGTGCAGCCTGAGAAAATTCTGACTACAGAACTGTGAAACAGCACAGAAACCGAATGGTGATTTAAATAAAAATATTTTTTTTCTGATGCAGACAAGACCTAGTATATTTTCTGAACTATTAACATATACCTTGATCATACTGATCACATTCCTCCTTAAATGAGGCCACAAAAATATTACTTCTTACAGATAGTCTGCAAAATAAAAGTTTGAATTAAAAAACAAAAACAAATAAATAAAAAAAGAATGCATGCATTAACCTGAAGCCTCTAATGAGAAGGAATATGAAAAGTCTGGATGCCAGACACTCAAGCATACTCTTGCCTTTGACTTTCTTTTGAGTATTTCAAAATCAAAGGCTACTTTTAGAAGTGCCACCCATGCTATATCTTTTTGTTTGACTGAACTCTGATTTTGGTGGTATTTGCAAGCACTGAACCTGTATAAAACCCTAGTATGAACCTGATACAGTTATAAATCTGATATTGATATTCTGTAACGCTGTGACAGCAAAAGCTCTGACAGGACAGAAAAAATGTTAAGGGTTTTTCAAAGGACCACAGCTATACGTAGCACTTGTTGTAAAAAACACCGCTGATAAAAATACGGCATATTATGTTGCTGTATATTGGCTTATGAAACACAATTTGTATCCGCTTTCACAGTTATGCATCCATATTAAAACTTAGCTGAAGCTGTGTAGACAACTTCACCTTCACAAGTTCCTAACTTTTAGATGATTCTTGGTGCATTTAACAGAGATTTTGTTTACAATTTAATCAATAGCGTGCGCATACACACAGAGAGATGAAAACATATAAATACACAGAAATAGCTAGATAGGTTATTTACCATCCTTACAATCAAGTAACAATGAAGGAATCAAATGCTAATTAATTCTGAATCGATACCCCGGCACATACTATTTCATCAAGCACTGAATGTACTTACTTATATAGACAGGCACTGCATCACTGGTGAACTGAGGTTAGTTTTAAATTGAACTTACTTCCTCCTGTTCAAAATGGGTCCGGCAGTTATTTCACTAAACCAACCTGCAAATAGGGAGATCTCTGTTTCTTTCCTCTTCCCCCCTTCCCCCCCCCCCCCCAAATGTATTACTATATCAGTAAGTCAGTAAGTACAGATGCTGATACATATACATACAGAAGCATATAGACTTTATGGTGCAGTTATATCCTAGTTTAGGGCAAATTGATGTTAATAAAAGTCTTCTCAAATATGTAAATACTCATTAGCTAATCTTCCAACGCTGTTTTCTCTCTTACCTGAACTACACCACTTCTCTTGCCCTGCGGTACTCTTTTCCTGCAGGTTACATGCTGCTGTTTCCCCGTTTGTCTAAGGCCACTCAATACAATTACTTCGTGCTGCTGTAATTCTTATGACTAACTTCCTTCTCACTGATTTCCCTGCCCCAGACCCGCCCAGCTTCAGTTCTTTACTCCTCAAGTTCCTTTCAGTTTCTCCCCAGAAAGATCGTAAGTCTAACACATGAGTTGACAGGTAGGGACAAACCCATGAAACGGGTCCATCTGGCTGATGAGAGCTGAGCAAGGCAAAGGCTCCTTGGGTGGGAACCTGGAGTGTAATTTGAAAGGCAGATAAACAACAGACCAGGAGGAATAACATAACAAATGGAAACCATGCTCTTCATATTAATGTTTCACGTTTAGAGGGGAAAAAAAAAAAAGGATTATCAGAACAGAAAATTGGTATAAAATCCCTAAAATACTCAGATGCTGAAAAAGCTTTCTAGTAGGAACACGGCATGATAGAGAACATGCAAATGAGCAAAAGGAGAAGAGATTAATAAAAATCATGACAGAACAGACAGTAGCAATGCAAGTTTTTCTTACATTCTCGTCCCTTGTATCCCTTCCGCTCAGGCTGTCCATTGCATTTCTGCTTTCATTTTTCAGCTCTGCTGTCACTTCTCTTTCCCCATCCTCCCAGTAGTCCAGCCTGGAGCTCCCTACACAGTCCTGTCATTGATGCACACTTACAAAACTTCTTCAAATATGTCCTGAGCTCCCTAACAAGACCTGTCAATATTCTTGAACTTCCCTGTGATGTTGTCCTGTTAATAGGGCCCTGAGGACATTGTTCAGCTCTGCTAATGCTCTCAATCCTGAATAATCTGTGAGGTGTACTCCTCACTGCATTTCATTTCCTCAGCATTTCTGCCCTGGGGACTTTCTTCCAGGCAACCACTGTATTTAAGTCCCAGCTCCTTGACTGCAGGCTCCCCACATCAGCTCAAAGACTGCCTTTGCTTATCACTGAAAAATCTCATGTTTCAGATTCCCGACTCCTGGTTAAACAAGCCTCTACAAGATTATTTGCTTACCTATATCACACAAGTGGAAAGCAGTTGTATTACAAGAGGAAACAACATGAGGCCTAACACTGAGAGACAAAGTTCATTTTACAGTAGATAGTATGCCATAGATAGCTTTGAGAACATGAAGATGATATGATCTCTACCAACTCCTTGAGCAAACCCGACCTATTTGTATCAATACTTTGGTGCTGTGTACATTACTTCATTTAGGGAAGACTGAAGTAGAGACAGAGAGGTTGAGTTACATACTGAAACACAATAGATAATTTATCAATATATCTGCAGAGCTTCTCTCTGGTATTATTCTTCCATCTGGTATTTACTGTCTAAGTGTGCAAAATGGTGAATACTGGGACTGTATCTCTTCACTGCCTGATCTCTACGTAGGCTGGCAGAAGTGAACAGAACAGTATTAGTGAATAGTGCAGTGATGTGGAGTTTTGTCCCCTGAAAGAAGAGAAGAGAAATCCCCTAGACTGCACACATCCAACCTGTGGCCTTCATCCTGCATGTGGCCCAGTACAGCTCACAACGCAGCCCACTCCCTGCCCCATGCCATGATGGTGGTGGCTATTCCCCACCAAGTGGTCTGGTCGTGCCCTGGGTGCACACCAATCCCTTAGCAAAAAACCAAACAACTCAAATGGACTCTATTGTAAAAGCTAGTTATGTGGTAGCGAATCTGAACCAAAAAAAATCAAAGCCATTTACTGACAATGAGTTTATTAAGCAACGTATGAAAAGCATGGCAGATATAATGTGTCTTTATAAAAAAGCAGATCTTTCTAAAATCAGTTTGTCCCACTGGACTATAGCCAAACAAATTGAACATATAGGAAATTGTTAATTTCAAATTTCAGGTCTTATGCTTTGGTGGCACATGAAAGTACTGGTGCTACAGACACGGCTCAGCTTATCAATTTCAAGGGAGTTACTGAGTGTCACTGAAGAAATTATTTCTTTGGTGCCATTAAAAGACCCAACTAAATCTCTTGATTTGTGTGAAGCAGTAACAATTACAATAAAGCAGTTTTCTTTAACCTTTGTCAACATATCTGGTACAGATACTGATGGTGCCCCAGTGACAACTGCTAAAAAAGGGGGACTTACAAAAGTTATTGGAAGGCGATGCAATTGCTGTTGCTCGGACAAAATGCTGCTGCATCGTTCATCAAGAAAATTTACATGCAAAGCTTTAAAAATCAATAAAGTCATGAAAATCATCACCAAAAGTGTGAATTTCATGATGACCAAGGGATTGAATCATACCAGTTCCTGGAGTTCCTTCAAAGTACGTATGCTGATTATGGGGACATCTTTAGCTTTTCTGAAGGAAGGTGGCTGAGTTGGGATGAAATGCTAAGATCTAACTCATCAGAGAAAAAATATCCCTCACTTAACAAAAATGCTTTATTTTTTGTCAGCAATTTTTTTTTTTTTGGGGGGGGGGGGGCAGTACATACATTTCTGAACAACTGTTTTCAAGGCTGAAGCACCAGAAGGACACAATTAGATCAAAACACCTAGATAAGCACCTTGAGACTTCACTAAGTATTGCAACCACTTTCACTGAATCAGACACTGATGCATTATTTTCACAAAACCAAGGTCAAATATCCCACTAATTTTATGTTTCTGTTGCTCTCCTTTTTTAATGCTTTAATAAAAAAATATTTAAAAACACAAAATAACTATTTAAGTACATTAGCTACATTATGTATTCCATATATTGTCCAAGACAATTCCTCTTCACACAGTGAAGCCCAAGAAAGTCAGGAAGATGAACACCCATGTTCCAGACTGAGCATTTACTTCAGTTACAAAGATCACTACAGCTGTAAATTTCAAGCTCAGTCTCTGATTTCTGTCATCCTCTTATTCTGGTGCTAACCTGCATCGACTTATTTTTTCCATGAAGATGCACAGGATCTGTCCTATAACCCATTCCTGTTTAATAAGTGGCTACATTGAAAATGACATTTCCTCTTTTATGTGTGTTATTTATTGAAATATGTTACTTTCCATAGCCTCCTTTTGTAAAGGCAGCTGGGGGAATCTCTTCAGAGGAACCTGATTCTTATTTAGGGATTAGGGTTTAAAAATACAATAACTGATAGTCTTTCTCCTTTCACTCCTTCTCCCCCAGTTTTCTAAAGACCCCATCTGCAGAGGAAAAAAAAAAAAAGCATGATATGCAAGGGTTAATATTCAAGGTATGCATATGCAAAGGTAGCAACCCCCACTGCTTTTTGTTTCCTTTTTGTTTCCCTAGTTAATCTTTCTGCTGTGCTCCCAGTCAGACTGGTCGGAGAAGATATTTAAACAGCTCAGAGTTCAGGTTTCAGACTAGTCTTCCTCACTGGTCCATAAACCCTTCCTCCTGCTCGGTTAAGGGACAGCAGACATCTACTGTCACATTTCATCCCGTTAAAAGCAAACTTCTGCTATAATTTATTTATTTTGCCTGTGCACATCCATAAGGAGAACACTGCCTGTTTAAATGTTTGTGTTCTTCCCTCTGTTTTTCCTTATGCAAGTATGATTAGGTGCACTGAAATTGGTGGAGTGGCAGTTCTGTGAACAAAAATGTCCTCTTTATCTCTGAGACATTTACAGTATACGAAGCAACCATCCCATCCATACACAACTGCTCAGTAATCTCTACAATGCACTTTGGGGACTGGTGGCAAATGCAGCCACAAACCACTCAGTGGTTAAAACCATCTTGTGGCTAAAAAGTCACAAAAATCAGCAAACTCCAAGTAACGATCCAGAAAGCAAGTTTTTTCTGAAAGGATCCGCTCTTTGGCATCTCAAAATCAGTACTTATCCAGTTATCCCATGGAGTTCTTCCCAGGACTCCACAGGCAATAGATGAACTGATAGACTGCAAAGTAGGTGCAGCATGTATCACTTGCATTTCCATTAGCTTTGTGTAGTTTTGGGGTATTACTGCCCTTAGCAACTAGGTTCCTGAGCACGTTATGTATGCATATTCTTCTCTTAATTTGACCTTTTCTCTTTCTGTTTTATTCTTTCTGTTAAACACATAAACTTTCCTCTTAAGTTCCTGGGTTTTGCCACTGCATTTTCATTGTTCACATTTCCAAGTGAGAATACAATGGTTCATGTTGTCAAAACTTAGAAGCTGTTGAACATATTTAGCTTAAGCACCCAATATAAGTACTGAATAAATTGCACCACTTCACACAAAAAGAAGTAGAGGAGCCATCTCTCTCCCAGAAAGGTTGACCACAGAGACCTTATTAGAACTACAAAGTACATATCACAAAAATTTTATGAAACAGTGTTACATAAAAATATGTTCAAGAACTATTCCACTTAATAATGCATTTTTGACCTGCAATTCACTTTCTAACACATCACTGTGTCCCAAAGAACAGACAATAAGAATGACAAATAAATCAGACATGCTGAAACTGAACATTTTCCTGTCTGCCAATGTCACTGCAAATGGATTTTAGTCTGTATAGTATTATGCACTAGCAATAACTATATAGCTATAGTAGCTATAACTAAGCTATTGGAATTACATGCATAAACAAAATTGCTACATGAACACACAATGTTCGCCCAGATTTTCACAGAGCAAAGGGGAAATATTAAATAGCAAACAACACCAGAGCAAGTACGAGTTTTTAAGAACATACAAACACCCACATATACATAAGCAGCAGCCTCTGGGAGACTGCTTAGTGGCAGAGAATTCAGAAGCTGGGGTGCCAGAAAACATCAAAATGGCTGTGCCACTTCAAACAAGAGGTCCATTAGCGAGCACTGTGCCTGAGACAGCTGGCAGTGGGACTGCTTTCCATTGCCTCCAGCAACCCGTGATACAAGAATTTATTTAGCCAAATGTTATCTTTTCTTTCATATGCCTTGAAAGATTTGCCTACTTTCAACGCCCTGCAAAATTTTAGCAACACAATACTTTGTGATAAATTCCACAGTTTTCATGTAAATTGCTACGTTTAATTTTTTATAGGGATGGAGTGCAAAATTTAAACTAGCTACTTATTGTGTACAATAAGTAATAGCTGGCAGTGAAATGAGTGGTGGTAACAAGAGATGAGTGAAAGTTTCACACATAATTAAAATACCAATATACTCAATTATTTAAAAACGAGAGTAGTTTAAGGTTTGGGTACTAGTAGAAGCAGATAGTAAGGCTTGGAAATCAATAGAGAATAGGACATGAATCAATAGAGAATAGGACATAAACCACTTAATGCCTGTTATCAACAAATTAGACAAACTTCATGTCTTGTTTTTCAGCCATCATAAAATGTCTTGCCCTTCTTTGCCTAGCCCAGCAAACACCTTCTCCAGTAACTGTAAAGACAAAGATCATGAAGACAGGCAGGTGTACCTCTGTAGGAAAGAAAGCAGACGTATCCAACTTCAAGAGTTTGTGCTTGAGGCATCACTTGGCACTTATTTTCAGATCTCTCACGGCAACAGCTCGAGGTCTCCGGCCCGGAGCGGCAGGGCGGCTGAAGGACGACAGCATCGGGGGGATGTAGGGCTGTGGGAACTGGGGAACCGCAGACAGGCAAGGGGGAATTACCTCCTGCTCTCCGGCCTCCTGGAGTACTTATGTTTTGTGGCAGGCCGGGGACGAGGCACCACGCAGCAGGCAGCGGGCCAGGCCCGCACCGGAGGCCATAGCCAGGGAGCACCGCGGCGGGGGCCCGCTGAGGCGCCCGCTCTGTCGCGGCCCAGGGCCGGCTGCGGCCGCGCTGGAAGTAAGACTGGGCGGACAGGACACTGCTAGAACCGGCGAGCACCCTCCTGTAGCGGCTCCGGGGCACACCTGGACGGCTGCACTGCCACTTCCAGCCCCGTGTCCTTCCCCTTCCTTTCCCACGGCCGCCTAACTGCTTGTCGAAGTGTTTCTTGTCGTGAAACAGAAGATTAACCGAGGTGGTGAGCTCGAGGGCAGAGCAGGCACGAGCGGACAGGGAAGGGCAGAAGAGCATTTTCTCGTGTCCCGTTCCCGCCCGTCCCCGTTGCTACGCTCAGGAGGAGGGAACCGCGCTGCGCACGCGACTTCGGAGGGGTGGGGAGGAACCCAGGGCGTCGGTTGGGCGTCGGCGGGCGTGTCGGTTGCGGCGGGGTCGAGGGAGAGGCGGTACGGGCTGGAGCGTGAACGCAAAGGTGCAGGGATCAGCAGAACCAGCTCTCTGCCTTCTGTCCGGGCACCGCGGCGGTGTGCGGTTGCCTGATGGGTGTTCGGCCAGCCTCGCAGCGGCGCTGGCAGCCAGGAGCCCTGCAGCCACTGTGCTGGGTGAAGGTCCTGATGAAATCGGGACCGTGTCCACTTTTTTAAGACCC
This sequence comes from Meleagris gallopavo, assembly GCF_905368555.1. Classification (NCBI taxonomy): domain Eukaryota; kingdom Metazoa; phylum Chordata; class Aves; order Galliformes; family Phasianidae; genus Meleagris; species Meleagris gallopavo. The sequence goes on along the minus strand of NC_139404.1, from coordinate 77,131,257 downwards.
TTGGCATCCTGGCTTTATCAACGCTTGGTTACTTAGTAAGACTTAAGTGTGTGGTGAGACCTCTGAACACGAAGCACCCTGATGAGGCTTGACGTTCATTTGAAGTGCTTTAAGTGCTTTAGATCCACTATAACTCGTGGCATTTCTTCCACATTTATCTACAATAAAAACCTGAAAGTGGGTACCCTCTGATAGCATTTGAACAATTACATATATTTAAAACAAAACTGACAAAAACTTTGCCAACTGCGTGATGTAATTACCACAGTGGAGCTCTTTCCTTTCCACAGTGTCACCCCAACCCTTGTTTTCAGGAAAGGAAATAAAAGCGAGGCTGTATATGTCTCATTTTTTGGATAATATCAAGGTTCTGAAACTCACTGATGAGGTTGAGTCTATCTATTTTGCTTCCAGTAAATTTAAGCTGAGGTTGCTCCCACAATTTAGCTGCATATACAGTTGCAGAATTTAGTATGTGCAGTTATCTGGTGCTACTGTGTGTGTGTGAAATACTGGACATAAATGGGGGTTTTACAACTCACTTTGGAAATTAGGGATTGGCCTGAGTCAGAATATTTAGAGAGAGGCTTCAAGACAACTGTAGCAGAACAGTAGATGAAATTGTCTAATGATCTCTGATTCAGATACTAAAATCATTACTTGGCACAAATACAGCATATTGAGAGTAATTCTCTCTGAACCACTGAAAATGATTTCAAAATGGATTAAAAGTAGTATGCAACAGACAGTTGTTAACCAGTTACTTTCAGGTCAGATTCTTAATAAATTCATATCTAAATTGAGAAGGTGTATATATTTTAATTAATAAATTTTATTGCAATATTGCTTTCCTTCAACAGAGAAAATCAACTCACCTTAAAGTAAAATAAATTATAAAACACCTGTTTTCCTTGTAGATGGCCAGACAAGAACCTCAAGAGAGAAACTATGACAATATGCTGAAGATGATAGAGGACCTGAACAGGGACCTAGAAAAACTTCTGGAGGAAATGGAAAAACTGACAGGTAAAGGTCTTTACTAAGAACAATATGGATTTGTTTACTAGAGTGAAGACTTTGAAGATGTATTATTTATATTTATTGCTATGAACTTTCCCATGTCATAGAAATGTAAGTGGGAAAAATCGCCATCAGCTAATGCCCTTGATTGAGAGAAGGAGTGCAAGCAATTAAAAGTTAGTAGAACACGCTTGGTTCAGAGTGGTGGCTAAAAACACAAATGACATTAAGGCATGTAACTAACCATTAAAACAAATAAAAACATAAAATGAAATTTAATTTTGAAAAATGGTGGAATGTGCAGTAACTCGAGTTAGTGTGTGATATTTAATTATTTATTAGTCAAATGGAAGACTCCTTTGCAAATTTAATTTTAGTCCCTTACCAATAGAAGGGACTGCACATCCTTCTTTATTTTCTGCAGCAGTTCTATCAGAAACTATTATGCAACTAACATGAATAGATGGAAATGGATAATTAAACAATTTGCAGTTCGTGGCAGCTTGCAAATGTTGCTGAGAAAACTACAATCCATTTATGATAAAACAGAAGGAAAAATATGAAATAAATACAAAAATAATTTCCTCTGCTTTATCAGATACTCATTTTTTTCTGAACTGATCTCATTGGTTACACTGTTCTTAATAGCTTTTCATCTCCATTCTGTGGCCTTCTTAGTTCTCCTTTTCCTCACTGCTTTTCTCTTCCTGAACATTACTGATCTGGAGAGAATTCTTTGGTTCAGTTCATTTATTTTAAAAAAGCCTGTTGTGCCTTTCTTTTTAATTACTCACTTTGTTGTAAACTTTAGGTAAAAATTTCCACCACCCTTTCATACTTTACAGTATATATGTCTGTATACTTCCATTCTGAAGTATTTTGAGACATTTATAGGGAAGTAATATCAGATTTATTGTATCTATTAATTTTGAACATTATTGTGGGCAGCTTCTTCTGTTGTATGTCAGGTTTCCTCTAACATAAAATCTGAACTGATAATAATTAATGTATTTTATTTTTTTGTTCTATCACCCACTGCATTTTTAGCCAAGATTTCTGGCTTGGTAGTATTTCTTGTGTTTATAGTTCAGGCAACCTGGATGGCATATGACATGGTAGTAATGCGTACCAACCCTGACCTGACCAATTCCATGAGGCGCTTGGAAGAGGCTTTCCTGAACTGCAGAGAAGAAATGGAGAAAAAATGGCAAGAAGTGCTAAGAGAATCTAAAGGTGAAGAGCAAAAAAAGGAATAAGTTGAATTTAGTCATGCTGGCAGAGCTGTATCCCTTGGAAAGTCTCCGGTTTTTTTGTATTCCAAGCATGGAGGTTTAACAAACACCATGGAAAACGGATTGCTGTTCATCTTACTAAGAACAATGTATGTGTTTACATTTATGGAAATATTTTTATGATATATTAATACTGTTGAAGATAAAAGGTAACTACATTTCTAATTTTTATTGTGCTCATCTTGTAGTGTACGTGCACACAGTACTTAAGATGTGATAATTGTTTTGTTTTTTTTTTTCTGGAAGATCACACTCACTTCATAGTCAATATGCCTATGTGGAATTCTTTGATCCACAAACAAATTGAGTGGGGGGAGAAGGGGAGGGTGTGCAGTACAGTAGTACACTGATGTGCCTTTCAAGGAAAAGTAAATACAAACTAACAATTTTAGATTTGCAGACTCATCATGCAAGTTTGATGTGAGATTACCTACTAGGTGTTCATTGACAGAATTTTATTTTTAGGTAGCTCATCTGTAATTTTTTTTTTTTTTCTCATTATGTTTCCTTGGAATTTCAGCCATTTATTTGAATTGACTGTCCCAGAAGAAAGTTTATTCTTTTGAAACTCTCTGGAGGTAATGTCTCATTTAAGAAAAAAATGTTCATAGTTATAAACTACACTTTGTGTGGTATGGTCTGTGGGATTGCTGCTGAAACCAAATTAATCTTATTATAAAACGTGCCTTTCTCCCTATGTTCCTACTGTATGTTATTAAAAAAGAATAGTAAAAAAATTTCTTTTGTAGTCAAGATGCAGGCTAAGAGCACCACCTTGTGGCTTGCAGTTAATTCATGAATATTTTATCTAAGCTGGAAAGCCATGTAAGTTTCCATTAAAATTATTATGTTAACAGGCTGATTTAGAGTGAGCAGCAACATAGCAAGTAATAGCACCCTAAAATAATGCCAACTTGCCCTCCCTCCCCTATTTATACCTAGTATTTCTAGAGGCAGATGCAAAGTTTGATCTACATTCTTGACTTTTGTTGCAGAAGATAGGTCGTCATTCCAACGAAGGTAGGGCAAAATAGCAGCACTTGAGGAATCTTGCACTTTGATCACTCCTTGGAGGACCTTCATGGCCTGTTTTCACTTTAGTACCTTGACTGCATCATCTCCATTCTTTAAATCTGCATTGAGAACTTACTTTTTTTTTTTTTTTTTTTTTTAAGTAAGTGTGGCAAGTCTTTTAACTGCTCGTGTAGTATAGAGATTTACTCAATTTTATGATTGTGTGGTGTAACTTTTTGGTCATCCTTTTTCTTACCTGTGGAAGTTCATACCCTAGTAATGATGATACCCAGCTATGATGAGGGGTAGGGAGAAAAGTTGGGAAGAGAACAAAACACTGCAGGTTAGAACTGTATTTTGCATGGAGAATCTGGCTACCATAGTAGACCAAACTGCCTCTTCCTCTAAACTTTTCTTCCCAGCTGCATAATGATAACTGCACGGGACTTGAGATGCACCAGAATAGGGACAAGATTATTATACTTGTCTTTCACTACTAACAATTTTTTTTTTAATTTTTTTTTTTTTTTTTGAGATTTATTGATAATGAACTTGAAGGAAGAGTGAGTTTTGTTTCATGTATCTCATCATCTTCCACATTTTGGCCCAGTTAGATCTACAACAGAAACCATACTGAAACACACTGTCCTGTCACAGGGGTACATAATATAAATTTAACTTACAAAAATAAAAAGGTGGTGGATCAACACCTTCATCTAGTGTTCACATAACTTAACTAGTAATCAAGATTGCTGGGCTGACATCTCTATCATCCATCGTGGAATATTTATGTAATGAAAAGTGTCAGTAACAGTTAAGCTTTATGCTCACTTGCAGTGAACTCATGTGATTGCAGCCTGTACAGCAGTTATACACAAGTGCTTCCTGTACTTCCTGTACATACTTTTACAGAAAAGCATGCTTCTGCACAATGGCCACAAAAGCAAGAGAAGTTGGCACTGGTGCACTGCCAATCTATGTGCCCAAATATAGCAGTAAGGAATTTTTTCCTTAGCTATTCTTTCCTAAACTTCTGATGGTAACATTTCATAAGCAAGTCACAAATCAGCTGAACTTTGTTGGTAGTTGTTTTAGATGCAGATCTGGACAGACACTAGAATTAGTTAATGCTAATTCATATTGCATGAATGAAGACAGTGCTCATCACAACAAAATTTACAGATCATAGTTATGTACTTAACTCGTCTTCAAGGCAAGAGTTGGATGCCCAAGAATTAACTATCAAGAACTAGCAAACTAAGCCATACGCTGTCTCATCCAAAAAGCCTGTAATGACAAGATAAAGCAGAATTGAGAAGGCCCTGTGGGGCCTCTGCATTTCACTTACTTAGGCATCTCACTCCTTGCTGAAATATAGCTCAAAGCTCTGGTTAGAATATTTCTTTCTTTCAGTACTGGTGTTTTCCAGTTCTCACCACCCTTTTGGTTGGTATGACTGCTTTTCCCCAGCTATGTATAAGCATCTCAGAACAGATACTTTCTTGCTACAACTTTACAGTGATGCTAAGGGCCAACTGGTTTTACAGGGGGAAAATATTTGACCAATAGAAAGGACAACATCTAAAACTTAAACTCAGGATTTGCAAATAGACTTTCTGAACAGCCAAACCAAATTTACTTGTATAACTTATTTATATATTCACTTATATATTTACTTATTAAAACATTAAAAAAAGAGAATAAAAGCAAAACTAGTTGGACATTTGACCTTGTTTTTGTGAAAGCAAGGCAACACCGTCTTGTTCAATGGAAGTGGTCACAATTCTCAAGGTGCTCATCAGGGACTTTTGATCTTATTTTATACTTCCTATGCTTCATCCTTTATGTACATACCACCAAAAATAATGACATGAATAGGACGTAATTGAGAGGTGAGGGATAATTTGTTTATGTTAAAATTGGTCTGATGTAAGTCTAGTAAAGAGACATGATCAAATTTTTGAGTTGAAAATTTGACTGCAACTCCATACATGTTGTGCATGGCTATCCAGAACATGCTTGTTTTTTTTTATGCTGTTGCCACTGCTGAAACACATGAAATGTCCTAACATTCAATGTTTGGTCTCCATAAAGGTTTAGCAAACATCAATGAATGTCAGTGGGTGCCATTTTTTTCCCCACAACGAGGAATTCAGTGAGGCACCTTTGCTTCATAAGCACCTTCCCTTTTCGATGCCATTTTGTCCAAGTGCCCTTCAGCTGCCACGTGTCACACAGTGACAAAATGTAATAGAATATTGGCAGGAAGGCTCAGTCTTCTACTGCCATACCACCAAAAACCGGGTTTTGAAATAAGTGAAAAAAGGCTGCTAAAAATGTAATGCCTCCATGTACAGTAAAAAAAAAAACATTACTAAAGGGTTTAAAAATGTCTATTAAGATTATAATGACCCAAGACAACCCCCTTTTGTGGGTTTAGTTAGTCCTACTTTAAGATTTTTGAGAGGTATGTGTGCTTTTGTCTAGTTTTCATCTGTCAGAACACCCATACTCTTTTTCTCCCTGAGAAGATTTATGAGGATCAGTTTTCCTCTCTTCTCATCTGTAGCACAGCAGTTTCAGCACAGAAGTTTTCCCACAAAAGTCCCTCCCTAGCACTTCTGAAAGTAGTCATGGAAGTGATCAGTGCTGCAACATGAGCTTGCTCTACAGTGAATGAAAGTATCACTGCACATGCTCAAAGGAAGCAAAAGCACTTTTATTCCCCAACCACCTCTGTAGTTTTCACATTGCTTATTCGGAGTTCTAAACCCACAGATCACAAAAACCAGCCAAGAAAAATTTAAAAATTTGTGCTAGGGACAGGGCAATCCATGCATCATGCCTTCCCTTATTCTTCCCCTCACACCAGGTGAAGAGAAGGGGAGAAAGGTTCCAAAGCAATTTTCTTTCAGCCCTTATTATTCACTACTCAAAATTTTCTTCCTTTCCCCATTCCCCATTTCCTGAGGAATAACATGGGAATGTAAAACCCCAGAGAATCTCATATGTTTTTTAAATATTAGAAAAATAGTAGGAGTTACCTGCCACAAATCGCTCTACATTTGTTTAGTTTTAAATGTAAACAGTGTTGCCCCAAACCAAAGGGGATTTACCTGAAGAAAAATTCCCTAGAGGCTGGATAAGTGTTGTATCACTAGGAACAAAATTGGGCGTTTTTTGGAAAAAAATACACTATTCAAGGTCAGGATAAAAAAAACTGAAAAGAAAGAATGTAAAAAAAATTGGGCCAGAGAATGAAGCATGCAACAAGTTTTCTGAAGGCAAACACCCATACTCAGCAGCTGGCAGTAGTGTGGTAACATGCAAAACACCCCAGGTTTTTGGGGGGGACACAAAAAAAACCCACAAATTAGTATAACTCTTTGGTTATTAACACAAAATGGTGCAGAGGAAAAGACTTCATTGTTTTCAGCTTTGGACAACTGTAGAGGCTAATGAAATGTACTCCCATTTTTTGGAACTTTATTTTCTAGAATAACGTAGCAGCCTAATTCTGGGGAGAGAGGAACCTATAGGTTTGGATTCTACTGCTTAAAAAACAAAAACCTTGCAAACCAGAAGGGAAAAATATCTCACTAACCCCCTCTAGATGTTACAAAAAACTGCTGCTTTGTAGTAAAAAAAAAAACCCAAAGTCAGAAAAAGAGAGGGTAGTGTAGGTTATAGCTCTGTTGTCTTACTTTTTTTCAGAAGCTGTTCTTGTTTTTAAAATAGCCATAACTAACCCAGTCAATTTCTTGAACATGCATTACCCCGCAGTGCTTTAGACAAGACATACCACTGCATATTAAAAGATGCAGCTCATTTTCACATGTAAATACTGAAGCAGTAAAACTAGAGCCATTAATGATTGTAAAGGTAAATATAAAAAAACACTTCAATGGGCTGGTTTTGGTAGTTAAAATTACTTTTATTTGAAGGGAACGTAACCCATGCTGCACAGTTTCAAAAATTTCTTACCAAGGAAAGCTGTAGTTTCTCCCCCCCATGTCCTGAAGTGAACAGGACTGGCACAAAAAAAAAAAAAATACTCAAAACACCTGGGAGGTCTAGCACCAGCATCCAAAAAAGAAAAGCATTTGATTTCTATTTCAGTTCTTTCCTCGGGTATTTTCCCTTTTTCAGTTTGATTCCAAAAGAAAAACTGAAAAATTTAACACTAGTGAAACATTGAAATTCTAAACAAAAAAAAACCCACAGCTGCTTTTGAAAATGGGGAGGTTGCTCTTTTCAAAACTCCCTTTTATTATTTTTGCATCTGTCTTGCAGGCGTTCCCTGGATCTCAGCTGCTGGTATTTTTTTTTTTTTTTGAAGGATGGGTTTTGATAAAGTCTTCCCCCCAGTAGGGAAAAGCCAAATTTCTAAAAGTTGACCTAGTTCTAATTTTTGGGGTTCCAGAAATTAATCTGGGGTTTTCAAATCCATCTCCTGTGCTGGAAATGGATAGTTTCAGAAACATGGGAAGAAAGGTGTTTTTTTCCAACTATTTCAGAAGTATTTTTTACATTTTGACCCCAATTAAAAACAATCTAGAAGCAATATCTATAAAAACAATATCTAGAAAAAATTCCTATCCCACTGGGGGTTTCTTTTGGGGGAAAGGGGGCAAACAAGTCCATAAGTAACAGGCAAAAAAGCCACCCACCCTTACCAACAACTTGCCACCCGTTTTCTGTAACATCCCAAAAACAGACTTGTCAAATCCCCCCCCCCAAAAATCTTAACGCTCATCCCATCAAAACTCACCCTTTCCCAAAAGGCCGGGGGGGGTTTTACCTTTTTCCCCTCCTGAGCTGGTGTATTGGGGGCCCGGGGCCCACCCCGGTAGTTGTATGGGCCCCTTTTCCCCCGGCGCAGTGGCTGCTGACTCACAGCAGTGGCCCCCTGCTGGTTTTTTTTTTTAACCCCCTTTCCGGTGAAAGGGGCAGGGGGTGGACGCGGGGGGCCTTTTTAAGAGGGGGGAAAATACATATAAGTAAAAAAAGGAAACAAAGAGGGTTAAAATAACTTCATTTTACCCCGGAAAAACCCCCACTAGCCAACTCCCATCTTTTATGGTTTAGAATGCAAGAAAACAATTCCTTTGGAGTTCTGTTAAAATACAGCCCGGGGGAAACCCCCATTTTATTGAGTTAGACACGCAGCCTGTTTTTTCTCTTACTGCGGGAACCCCGTCAGCAGGTTCTGCTGCCTGTCCTGCAATAAGAAGGTGGGTAACCCACCATCTGAACTGTTGGCAAAAAAAATTTTAAAAGAAAACAAACAACCCCGTGCCCCCTTAAGCCAATCAGGTTGCACTAGTTACACACCAGTCCAGCCTTAAAAATGAAGGCCCAAGTTCCTGGGAACCCCTTTTAAACTTGAGTTTTTTGAATACCCCGGAATGATTCCAAACTAACCAAAAAATTTTGGCCTCTCCTCCCCCCAAAATATGCCCCCCAAGGAAAAGTTTTGGAAATTAAAAGGGGAAAAGAAAAATTTTCTCGGGGTTTTCAGGAAAAAAGTTTACTTTTTGAAATTTGTTCCCAGTAATTTAAGAATATGGCTAGAAGTCACAGCCTACCCCCTTTTTCCCCTTAACCCACAGTTACCCAGTTTCAAAAGCCTTTTTAGTTTCCCCCAGGAAAAAAAATAACCGAAAAAATAGTATCCCTAGTTTTAGGGACTGCTTTTTTTTTAAAACATTTTTAACCAAAACAGAAAGGGTAATTCACTCACATTAAAATGTACTTTTTTAGCTACCTCTTCCCGGAGGTAGCCCAAAACTAAGGGGGATTTTCAGTAATAGTTCAAACATATCAGATTGCTACCCACATTTTCAGTATTATCCACTTTCCTAAACCCCCAGATAATGTTTGTGTTGGGGATGACTTTGTTAAATGCGGGAAAAAATTAGAGGGGAGGAGGAAGGCTTGTTTTTTTAGATTCAGCATGCACAAGAGTGTTAAGTTTAACTCTGCATGGAACATGTAATTGCAATCAAGGCCCACCCCTTTAAACCCAAGAAGTTTAGCTACTTCTTGCTTTCCCATATTTTTTTTGGTTTTTTTTTTTTTTTCCCAAGTAAGCATGCAAGAAAAAACTAAATTTGTACCCATTTCATAGTTCATCTACCCAAATTCAAAGGTGGAACCTGACCCCGATAAAAATTTTTTTAAAAAAAAAAAAAAGACCAGAAAAGGAGGACCAAGAATTTTTTATGGCAGTTTTGATCCTTAAAAGTAGAAACCCTAAGGCATCATATTTGTCACCCATTTTTGAAGAGGAAAAAAATTGATTTTTTGTGACTTATGAGCTTAACTACTTACGGGAAGTTTAAAAAAAAAGGGGGGCCACACTTCAAAATGCATAATAGTAAGGGGAAAGGTTTTTCATACACTAATATTTTTAAAAACATTAAGTCACTCAATTATGGAATTATTCCTTCCCCATGGAGGACTAAAACCGGAGGGGTTTTGGCAGAATTAAAAATAGAAAATTAAGGATAGAAAAATAAAAACCCTTTACTAGCCTTTTTAAGGGATGCCCCAAAGGTGACTCAGCAAGTTCCACTGTTTATCCCAATGGGAAGTATTTGGGTTTTTGAAAACCCCAAAAAATTTTTTGTTTTAAAAAAAAAAAAAAAAAAAAAGCCCTGCTGGGTCTTCAAGGACCCCTTTAACCCCGTTCCAAAAATTCCTTGGGAAAAGGGTAAAAAACCCTTTTTTTTTCAAAAAGTCCCAAATTGTCCAGTTATTTCCCACTCTGGAGATTTCTTCAGCTTGATTCAGTCTCCCCGTTTAGTAATTTTGCAACAGTGTTCTCTTTTCGCTATGTGCCCCCAAAAACTCCAGCTTAAACAAGCTTGTATTTCCCCCGCATCCTAAACCAAGAATTTTTAAATCTATTTTTCAAGCAAATTTTTTTTAAACACATTTCTCCCTTCCTTCATTTGATGTCTCCCCATAGTTTTTTCCTACATCCCCTTAAAATAAAAGTGAAAAAATGAAAATTCATTTATTCTTCTCATGCCACTCACGTTTTAAAAAGTTGGGGGGACAACAGGACCACAGGTCAAAGGAAAAAAATTTTATGAGCACCCCAAATGAGTTTCAGCCACACCAGGGAGTAAGCCATTTTTTAAAAAGGGTAAAATTAAATGTCCCAAAAAACTAACCTTCAAAATTGCAAAAAAACCCTCTTGTTCAACAAGCCCTGATCTTCATGGGGGACTTCGATCCCTTTGATATCTGTTGGAAGGCCCCCACAAGGCATACCCCCCCCGGGAGGTTTGGAAAGCACTGATAAAAGCTTCTTTAAAAGAAAAAGAGACGTCAAGGAGGACAGGTGCTACACTCCATCCCGTTCTCCCCACCAAGGAAGGGCTGGTAAAAAACATGAAGCTAAAGGGGAGCATTTGATTAAAGCTGGGGGGAACACCCTCAAGTTGTGCCACAGGGGATTCGGGTTGGGCATCAGGAAAAAAAACTTCTCAAAAGGAGTGGGCAGGTTTTTAGGCAGGTTCCCCACAGAGGTGGCAGTCACCATCCTTGGGGGTTTTTAAGAAATGTCTAAAAGTTGTACTGGGGGGCATGGTTTTCTAGGAAATATTGGTGATTGGTGGATGGTTGGACTGGATGATCCTGGAAGTCTTTTCAAAGCCTGATGATTCTATGATTGGCTGTAGTGACAACAAAGGGGTAGAGTTTGATTATGGCAACAAGGAGGGCACACAGTAAACAAACTATCATTCAGGAGAACAGATTTCAGGAACCTGCCTGGTAGAGAACTAGGAGATAGAGCCCTGAAAAGAAGAGAGACCCAGAAAAGTCAGTTAATATTCAATAATCACCTCCTATAAGCTCAAGTGCAAGGCAACTAAAAAGAAGTCAGGCAAAAACACAAGAAGCTCCCAGACAAACCTAAATACGAAAAGGAAACACATGGAGACCAGAAACAAGGGTGGAACCAGCCTGGGAGAAACAGTCATTGTCTGCGCAATCAGGGATCAAATTAGAAAAGCAAAAGCCTTGAAACTGAAACTGATCAGGGACATCAAGAGCAACAAGAAAGGCTTTTAAGTATGTCAGCGATGAAAGGAAACTAGGCCCTCTTTGTAAGAAAATAGTAGGAGACCTTATCTAGAACATGGAGAAGGCTGAGGTACTCCATAGTGTTTTTCCTCCTTAATCTTCCTAGAAAATGCTCTAGTCACACTGCCCAACTCACAGAAAACAAAGAGACTGGAAGAACTATGAACCACCCACTGTAAGAAGAGATCAAGTTTGAGACCATCTAAGGAACCTGAAGTTGCACAAGCCTCCAAGACCCTGCATTTATGCATTTAAGGGTCCCAAGGAAACACTAGCAGATGAAGTTACTACAAAACTATCAATTGTAAACCAACTCAAGCCAAAGATCATCTAGTTCAAATCCCCCTGCCACAAGCATGGTTTCCAACCAACCTGGCCTTGAACACCTCCAGGGATGGGACACCCACAATCTCTCTCAACAGCTTGTTCCAGTACCTCACCACCCTCTCTGTGAAAGATTCCCCCTGGACATCTTATCTAAATCTCCCCTCCTTTAGTTTAAAACCATTCCTCCTTGTCCTATCACTGTCTACCAATGTAAAAAGTCAGTTTCCCTCCTGTTTAATCTCCCTCCAAACACCAGAAGGCTGCAATAAGGTCTCCCCTGAGCCTTGTCTTCTCCAGAATGATGAAGCCCAGCTCCCTCAGCCTGCTTTTCTCTAGGGGGTGTGTATGAGAACTGATGAATCACAGCCTGAACCTCTGATTGATCACCTGAGGCAAGAACTGAATCAGCTGCAGGAGCACAGGTAAAGACAATTCACCTGTGTGACCAGGAGTGGAGCCTGGCTCCACCTCTCCTAGACCCCATTTAAAGGCTGACTGCCACTGAGGAAGAATCTCTTTCTGGAGATCACTCCCTTTGAAGTTTTTCTGCTAAGCCCAGGACACAGGTGAGCATTTTATTTATTTTCAATTATCCCTTTCCACCATGATAATCTTTCTAGCTATACAATCTGTAGATACCAGCCTAACCACACTACTCTGTATATTTGTTGGTTATACAGGGTGTTAGTGGATGAAAAGATGAACATAAGCTGGCAGTATGTTTTCAGCCTAGAAAGCTAACTGCATCCTGGGTTAAATCAGAAGAAGCATGGTCATCAGGTCAAGGGAAGTGATTTTCCCACTCTGCTCTTGCAAGACCCCATCTGGAGTACTGGGCACCTCTCTGGGACCTGAGCATAACACCATGGATGCTCTGGAACAGGTCCAGATATGGACCATGAATATTAACAGAGTGCTGGAGCACCTTTCCTGTGAAGAAGGGCTGGAGCTGAGAGAGTAGGGACTGTCAAGCCTGAAGAAGAAAAGGGTCCAGGGAGACCTGATATTAAACTTCCAGTATCTAAAGGGCAGCTTTCAGGAAAGCTGAAGACAGACTCTTTACTAGGGCATGCAGTGATAGGACAAAGAATAATGGTTTTAAATCAAAGAGAGTAGATGAAGATTTTTATTTATTTTTATTTTTTTACTGTGTGGGTGCCGAGGCACTGGAACAGGTTGTCTAAAGAGGTTGTGGAAGCCCCATCCCTGAAAATGTTCAGGAACACCAGACTGGGACTTTGAGCAACCTGACCTAGAAGGAAGTGCCCACCAGGGATGTTAGAACTAGATAACGTTTAAAAAGTGCCTTCCAATCCAAGCTATTTTATTATTTTTAAGATCTTCCCCCCTCCTTTCCACCTCCAAGCCTCATTGTGAGCCCTTGGTCACTTGCAATGCAATACTTCCTAGCACAGCATAGTACAAGGTAACTGAAATCCTACTGTAGGATCTGCTGTTCTGTAGGGGACAGAACATCATTTTTCTCCTGAAAAAACAGGCTCTTTTGCACATACAAACAGCATCAGTGCTTAGACGTAAGCTTGAGTGATACAACCATCTTGATCCTGGGTACACAAGCCACTAGTTTGCAACATAATGCTAGACTACTGACTGCAGTCTACAGGAAGCTTTCCAAAGCATGTTTTGACCCTGCAGACACTGGACCAATTTGCCCTATGTCAAGCAGGATCTAGATATGTTGCTTGCCTGAAGTAGTATAAGAATTCAAGCTGGGAAGACATGAACTTCTCGCAACTGAGCAACATATTGAAAGGAGTTGGTACAGGATACAAATAGTTTTGCCCTTTCTTGACCTATTCCTGAATGTAAATAACATACAATTAGATCAAGCAAATTCTACAACCATTTCCTTACTCCTAAAAGTTATGCCTTCATCCTGGTAATTTAAACACTTCCAATTCTCTGCACCACACATGTACTCAAATGTCTGGGAATTCAGCTTTTTACTCTGCAAGCTTTTGAAGACTCCACTTATTTGCAATGACAAGCAAGGAAAACAGCACAAACCTGCGATAGCGGGGACGATAAGTAGGATTCCTTTGGACTTGTTGATGAATTTGTCCTCCTTCTGTAACCCCATCCTTGATTTCTCCCTCAACACCCTAAAACCAAAATAAAGCAAACAAAATAGAAATCAGGGACAGATGATCTTACTTCACAGGCAGTATATTGACTGTATAGCCCAGTGACTTGAGTATGAGCTCAGACAACAGTAAGCCTGCACAGAAACCCCAACATACTAAGCCAAAGCTTTTATTTTGGCAAATAAAAGATCAGGGGCAGAACAAGAGCTAGCTATGCCGCTCGTGTTCCTCATAGTGAGGGGAAAAAGCTACCTATTAGTGCCTCCTCCCTGCCTCAAGGGAAAGGTAAAGAACCTGTCAGATCTCCCCAGTACATACAAAAGTAGGTTTCAAGACATGACACTGAATTGTAAAAAGGTAACTATGTAATGGAAAAGCAGTTGATCTGAATTTGGAAGACTAACTGGAAGTTACCATGCTGAGTACTGCTAAACACTACTCTGACTTCATTAAGCAAAATCCTCTTTTTCAAAAAGAAAACACACTGAGTTCAAAGACAGAAAAATACTGCATCATGTTGAATACTCAGCTCATATATTCACTCAACATCAGCCTTTAAAAGACTTTCCCTTTAGCTGAAAAATGGACAAAGTGGTATTACAGCATTCTCTTTTTCCAAAAGATAAGACACATACTGGCATGAGGTCACCATGCCTTACAGTTCTAGTTTCACTATTCACTTTGCTCCAAAATAAAAGATTCAACAAGAGATGTTGAAACAATGTTTTCTGCATCTGATTCAGCATGTAACAGAAGCTATTTATTCCCAATGCCTTCTGTAGCCACTTAAGAATTATTTGAAGAAAATACATTTCCGAGCATTATAGTGTTTGCGTTACCGCTCTGTCCTGTTTATATTAAGACACTTTGTTCTATGCAACTTGACAGTTAAATCTGAGAGCAGAGGTCAATGTCTGCCTTGCATAGTGAAGTGTGTGCGCACTAATAACAGTTCTGAAGTCTTGGGATTTCCCTTCCATAAAGGAAGAATGTGGCTATTCAGTCTGGGAAAGCATAGACGTGGGAGACCAAAGAACAAGCAATACCTGAAAGCAAAAGTAGTAAAATCAAAGCAAGTATATTACTATTTCCCTTGTACTATGATTCTGGGCAAGTTTCAGCATAATCACCGTTTCCCTTCTCCAGGATTTCTGACCAAGCAATTGAAATTCTAGTGCTGCAATGTCAAACATATGAAAAACACAAAGGCCTAAAAGGTCTTGTCTAAGAGACCAGAGGTTAACAAAGCATCAGCCAACTCAATGTTAAGGAAGAGTGCAAAGTCATGATTTCATCAGCCAAAGCACTGGACAATTAGCACTAAATTCACTGCTCTTTAAAAGATAGTATTGAATTCTTTTGTCTTTAATAGCACAGCCCAAATGCATTCCTCCCCACAGAATGCTGCATTGAAATCTCAGATAAAGAACAGTCTCTAGCTCATTTACTGACAAAAACCTTGATAAAGCTTTTACTGAAAAACAATGCAGACACTGTTTCCCTGTTCATCTTGAATCAAATGTTGATATGTGAGTATTTTATGTGGGCTTGTTTTAAGTAGCTAGTTGAAAACATGAATTACTTTGCCCAGAAATATCAGCGATTTCTTGCATCCTCTGCAGTATCATAAAAATTCAGTTGCACATTTGTATAGCTAATAATTTCTCAGATCTGCCAGTCTGAAGTAAAGCATACTTCCTGAATAAACCTGCTATGCTGCCAGAAGTCGTTAAATACAGTTTAACCAGAAAACAGAACCTAAGCTTTAAGATTGTTTTATTATACTGACAATAAGTTATATTTATTTACTGCAAAAACTTCATTTGTACTATTAAAAGCACCAAACTCACAACATATACGTGATCTACTACATGATACAATATGGCATTCTCCACTGAAGCCTTCCAACTCTACATACTACCTTTTAATAATACACCAGGTCATCCTAAAAGGATAGGATGTAAAGAACTGGTCAGCTTCACTCCCATTTTTCCTCTGAAGACTACCAAAATAGGTAAGCATGCTGTACTATCCCATGAAGGCACTGAGTTTTAATCCCTCCCCTGAACAAAATGTCTTTAAGCTTAACTGTAACCACAAGAATTTTTTTTTTTTACCTGTCTCTTCAATTTCATTCATTAGTTTTTAAGTTTCTTCAGAATCATTCTCTAACTTTCATACAGTAGTACTCATGTTTTCACGTTCTCTCTATAGGAAACTGTCAACCTTTAAAATATTTCCCAAGAAATTTTACCTGATCCATCCATAGAACTTTAGTAATGCACGCAGTACTTAAATGAGGATATCATCAATTCAAGGTTATTTCATGATCCATTGCCTATTACAGTATTCTGATTACAGCTCCATGTCATGTCTACACTACCACAGTTTGTGTAATATTGCAGCCTCTTATCCTCAGAGAAAGATATTGAAGATTACAATACAAAAAAAGTACTGCTTTCCACAGAACTCCCCAAGCAGTTCAAATAAAGGTCCATTAAAGCTGGTTAAAAGTCTCAGATGGCTGAAGGTTCTCTTCACTCTTGAAGAAATCCACACAGTATATTCAAAAATAGGTCAAGTAACTTATGTCTAGAGTACAGACATTCGAGCTAGCAGGGCTAACAGAAGATAGCATCTAGCATACTTACCAAAGCCCACAGAGTTAAGCAAGGAGAAAAAGGTCTTGCTAGGGTACAAAGTCGGACTGGAGTTGTTAAGTGACACCAGTTAGAAGCTCTTAGAAGGCTGGAAGTCACCTCAACGTGTTAAAGCTGAATGTTATTACAATCCATAAACTATAGTATTGATTTTTCCTCCCCTCAATTCTTTTTTCCCTTTTGTAAGCAGTATCAGCAATGTGGCAGCTCAGTTATGGGAAAAACCTTTCACTTCTGTAGCCCAGTACATAGAAGAGCAACAGGCCTAAATACAGTGAAGAGTCTACTCCTTGAGGTGTGCAAGAACTTTAGACACGAAGGCTGAGCGTAGCATCAGTAAATTAAATTTACGTCTCAAAAGCAGAGTTATTCCCATCTAACTATCTTGCAGGATATGTGCCTCACATAGAGGCACAACCTTTATTCTCTGTGAATGGCACCCTACAGCTCAGACCAACTTTTCTACCCCTTTGCAAATCAGAAGAGAAGATAAGGAAGTCTCGTTAAAGAGAGGCTTCTTTTGAAATATAGTAGAACTGCAGTTGCCAAATGAAGAGTGTGTTAATTGATGCAAGAAATTTCCAAAAATAAATGCTAATTGCTTCAGATGATTCAGCCTACAAGCAATTGATCAAAAACAAGCAAACAAGGCATGACAAGATTTGTGTAAGTTAAGAGTGGTTTCACTGACCTATGCTAGGACAATTCAGAGACAGTCCCTGCAGAAAGCCCCTTGCAGTCCCTAAAGAGATCTCACTAGAGCGGGGCTTTGATTTGTTCAGGCAGCTAATCAGCAGGTTGGTAAGAAAGCCCAGCAGAACTGGTCAGTTCTCAGTAGCCAAGAATGCAAGAATGGCCCAAAGGAATGTACACAAAGTTTAGTGGGCATAACTGCAGCCAAAGACAGCATTCTCAGAACTCTTGACTGAGCTCATCTCTGAGAGCGAGCCATCACTCAAGCAAATCATATGCATCCAAGTTTGTGATTAGACAGCATGCATTTAAGAGCATTCAAGGAACTGGCCACTGTCATATTTGAAAAGTTACAGCAATAATGGAGTTCACTTCGTTATTTGCTAAAGGCAGGCATTTTAAGGGATGGTACTGTTAGATCTCCAGCATCTTCGACAGCAGAACAGAATCTACTCTTAAGCTCACAGATGACACCAAATCTAAAGGAACAATGCATTGTTGGGCAGGCTGAACACTCAGAGGAATCTTAAACTGAAAAGGAAGACAGAAGAAGCTTCATGAGCAGTGATCATTTGCACATTTTGAAGGCCATAATTCTTCCAGAATCATGGATTGCTGGGGAAGACTAGTATGCTTCTAGTTTTTAATATATAAAAATATTAATTTTTACATATAAAAGAGACCTCTCTCAAGATTTCCAGGCCCCAAACACATAACCGTTGAGGTCTGCTGTGTTTTGAGTATTTTTTGGGTACCAGTCTGAGGATTTGGATATAAGCAAGTGTAAGGAAAACAATATGGAACCACAATTTTGCTCCCCCTCTTGCTCCATATACCTTCAAGTACTGGGATTTAAGCATGTTATACTGTCACATGCTAGTCAGAGTTTAATCTTAATGAGTTTCCATCAGATGTCCAAGAAAACATGGGTCAGCACAAGAATCTTGAAACTGAATGACCACATGCCTGAGACAATCCTCACACAATCATTCTTCAGGCAAAAGGAAAAGAGCTGCTTTACATACTCAGCAGTACAGAGGAGTCTCAAAGCCCTCATGCTTGCTCATTTAAAATCTGAAGCAGATCCTAGACAATATAAATACTATCAACTAAAACATTCACTAGACAGTTGAATGAGATTTTAATTGCAGGAGAGCAAAAAGAAACAATTGATACTAGAACATAACTAGTTGATATTCCTCATTTCTAGTTTGTTAGCTCAACTCTTGCTCTCTGCTGCATGGAATGAAAGCTTAAGCTGTAAACTACCACTACAAAGACACACTCAGTAATAAAGTATCAGTTGTCATCACCAACTTCTAGCAGTCTGCAGGGCTTCACTCAAAGAACACCTTTCACATATTTAAAGCTTGCTGGTATCTAACAGCATTAAAAGAAAATACTTCAATAGATAAGCATCAACAGCTAGGCTATAAGGAAGGATGCCTCCATTCCTAGCAACTCTGCAGAACAAGATGAAGAGAGGTATGTTGCTTGGGTAAAGCAAGACTTTCATACTAGACCACCCCATTCCTGTAAATGATGATCAGTCTCAACTGTAAGGAAAATAAAGAGATACTGTCAAGCCTGCAGTATTTTCAAGTCATTGGATTGTTCCAGGCACCAATGGAGCAAAAGCACAAAACAGATAACAGTAACTATCAGAATTACAACCACATATCACTTATTTAGACTTCCTCTGCAAAATCTTGAAGAAAAGTTTTCCAAACCTATGCACAGCTGTTTATAACGTGTTTAAATAATCAGTTTAAAGAAAAATTCATTTTTATACTACACTGCTGCAGACAGTTCTATTAAGGGATGCTACATAAGAGTAGCGACTAGTTTGTTAAACTACTACTGTGCCATACAAAAATAATGAGCTTTTAAAGAAAAAAAACAAAACACACCTTTCTCCAACCAACCTTCACAAGTGATTGTTACACTGCTTACTTAGGGCAGGATAAATACTTCCTATTGCTTCATGTAAAGGGCTTGGTTAACTGCCTAGGTATCTGCTTGTGGAGAAACAAGACATCCTAACACCCAAAAAGATACTTAAGGCAGTTCTGGAATGAGATAAAAAGAAAGAGCCTACCAGACACCCAGTAACAGAGCTATCACCAACAACATCAGTGATGGGCTGGAAAAAGCCAGAATATTACTAAAGAGCACTCACAACTTAATTAACTGAAGTTGAACCTGTAGCTCCCTCTCTTGAGAAAACTAGAATTACTGTGGAGGTAGGATGACCATTGTTGAACAAAAAAAAAAAAAAAATAAAAATAAAAACTTACACTTCGAGGTGGTCCGCGGCGTCTGCCAAAATAGCCACGTCGATAGCGGCGTCGGTCTGCAGCATAGCGGCTGCCTTCTACAGGGACTCCATCTGGCCCAGTGACATTAGCTGCTTCTGCACCCTGGAAGACAAAAAAATGTAAGCCATGTGTATGCAAGAAAAGAGCCAGATATAGCAGGAAGGGGAAGGAAGATAAAACATGAAGTTTGTATGCATAACATCATTTCCTAGCTATACAGATTTCTTCCTCACAGGTAGTGCAAAAGCAGGCCTGTTATTCATAATCCTGGTGTTATGGAGTGACAATGTGAGTGTCACCCACCCTAGGGATGAATACATTAAAAAGACTAGATATACAGCAAACTTGTGTTACTTCTCAGAAGAATACACACCTCTTTACCACAGTAATCTCACCTTCTCTCCCTCGACCACATCAAATTCTACAGTCTCTCCATCACCAACACTGCGCAGATACTTCCGTGGGTTGTTCTTCTTTATAGCAGTCTTTAAATAAAGATACAGAAAGATAACATTAGTTCACTTCATGCCCTCAAAGCCTTGTAGATGAGGAAAGAATAGTCTTTCTGCTACAGTCTCTAATCCACATACCAGATGATCAGCCACCATACCAGGATATATAAGATACATAGATCTCTCTTTTCACAGGGTCTCCTTACTGAGTCAGAATTTACCCCTTCAATACACATGAGCTTACAAAACAGCTGTTGCCCCAAGATGCTTTCTTTCAAACCTACTGCATATCTAAACCATTCTGCATGAATTTCTATTTCCTGCATCCTCTACCAAGATAGCAACTGAAGCAATCATTCAGAGACACGCTGAACACTACAAAGAGCTTAAAAAAAAAAAAAAAAAAATCGAGCATTTTGGAGGAGGTAACATCAACAAAAAAGGTATTTTGGCAATCCAAGGTAACTAAAGAATTACTGTAACTCTGAAATAGAAATAAGCATTTTACCTAAGCACTGTGAGGGAGACCCCAGAAAGTTAAGCGAGTCCCTACTTAACACAGGGAAACAGTACCAGAACAGATTATCTCACATCTCTTGCAGACAAATGCAAAAATGCTATTAATGTCATTGTTAGACCCACTTGGTATTACCCTCAATCTCTCAACTCACAGAAACACTTGGGCATCCAGTGCTGATAGGCTGAAAATCATTCTAAGTGCTTTCCAGTTAGAGGCATGCTTCCAGGATTCCTAAAATGCATTAAGCAAGGCAAAGCAAGGCAGCTACTGTCAGCTCATTAAGTAAGGGTTTACAAACTTAGAGACTGAAGAGCACTAAACAACACATATACTGAAGACGTCAATATACTGAGCCAGTATTTTATTCTTTACTTAAGTACTCTTCAATTAAAGACCAATATACTTCAAGTTCCCGATACAGGTGTCTTGTTAGCATAAATGAGGTAGGTACAGATCTAATACTTAGAAGTACACAAATCCCACTTAAGAAATAGGGTACAAGGCAAAAACAGAAAAAAGTCATCAGCAGTTTACAAAAAACAGACTAAATGAAGAACAGCCAAGCCGTTGCCAGTGCATAGCAACTATAGTCATTCTATCAACAGTGAGAAATATTTTAGTCTATTGAAATACCAAATGAAAAATTCTAGTCAGTTTAAAGTTCAGCTTGACCAGTTTAGAAAAGACACTTCTATTTGTTGATGGAAAACCACTCCCCCCTTCCTTTAAGGCAATAGGCCTGCATGTCCTTGTAGCACTGCAGCTGCACCTCTAGACAGTTATTCTCTGTACCCCACAGTGTCCCTGAAGAACGTGAGAGCAGAGACAGTATTGATACCAAAGCAAAAAACAACCCAAGAATTTTTCTGATACAGGAACAGAATGAACTGCTCAAGTACATTCT
Source organism: Meleagris gallopavo (assembly GCF_905368555.1). NCBI lineage: Eukaryota > Metazoa > Chordata > Aves > Galliformes > Phasianidae > Meleagris > Meleagris gallopavo. The sequence continues at coordinate 77,109,855 of NC_139404.1, read as the reverse complement.
TTTGGGAAACATCACAACAGGCAGACTCCCACTGACCAGCACAGACAACTTAGCTTTCCTGCTAACGTATTACTAAATACCCATCTGGAAGTGCTAGCTTTTCAAAAAAAGTACTAATACTAAAAATTGTTATCTTTCTGTAGATTAAAGGTTTAATTATTTCATTTGTATTGAAATAATTGGCACGACCTCAGCAGACTTGTGCTCTGCATGACATGTCAACAAGTTGTATTTTCAAGTCTTCTTTCTTGCAAAGGGGGAGGAGAACTAAAAAGACCCCTTTTCAGCAAAGGGCATAATTAAGATAAAGCTACTCAAACTTTCAAGAAAAGTAATGGAAGATAAATTCAACAGGACTTCACAACTGCTATTTCAGACTTACATAAAGACCTCAGAATTTATATTTGCAACTGAATAGAAGATAGAAGCTACTACTTGGTAGACTGAGTTATTTTATGAAGGCAACCAGAAATAATTTTGAGTACATCCTAGAATTCAGAGCAGGAACTGTATGACTTTACTATTACGACATCAGCAGTAGGTAAACACTGAAGAAATAAGAGGGCTGAACTTTAAGCTTAGTGAAAAGACTTTTACTCCATATACCCAGAGAGAAGAAAATACTGTTCTCCCTGCTGCTGTTCATCACCATCCTGCAGGCTTCAGGGCCTTTGATTCAAGAGACAGATGTTTTGTATTAATACAGACAGCACTGACAATAAACTAAAGATCTTTTCCAAAGGGACACTGATGAACAGAAGGCTATAATAGACTTCAGAGTTAGTTCGGTACCCTGTTTGGAAAAGTTCTTTCCACACACAATATCACATCATGTTTACATCCAGCACTGTCACAGTGAAAGCCATGATCTGCCACACCAGTTACTGATACATCTATATGCACTATAAGCACTATAATGTAAGAGGAGCACAGATCAGTTCAGGCAAGAAAGAGAAAGCCATTCATCTCATCAGCTGCACTAGCTTCCTCTTCACTGGCTCTTGATTCCAACTCTCTCATTAAGTTTAACTTCTCTGGCTGTGCATACTTTTAATAGGGCTAAACTGCAAGACACCCCAACGCACTCCATATAGACAGCACCCCACATGAGCCAACTGCACAAAGATGCAAGCAAGACAAAGCCAAGTGAGACTCTCCCTTCATCATACTACTGTTTGGGTCCTCTACAAGACAAAGGGTTAATTCAAAGCAAGCCATGCATGTCCTAAAGCGAAAAGCATTTTAATCTGTGCTCAGTTTATAGATAGCATCCAATAGCCATACACTGAGAATTAACCCCCTATCCTGATCATGAGACCAGGCTGTTCCCTCCTGTGTGTGTGTATGTGTGTGTGTGTACACATGGGCAGTAAAGGGGGGTGGTCTCTGTTCAACTAGGTCAACCTTATTCTTAAAGGATTAGCTGTGTAATCCAGTCCATTTCAGGCTGGGTGCCGGGGAAGTGGAGGAGGAGCTGCACATGCACTAACCACCAAAGACGGGGAGCTCCCAGCAGGATGTTTGCAGAGGACTAATTCTCCTTCCTCACAGCCCAACAGATCCGGTTCCCCCACCCAAGAAGGGCCCTCCAGCACTGAGCAGTGGCCACACGGCCCCAGGAACAAGGATCTCCTTCCAGCACATTACAGGAGGAGAAAGAATACAGATCACCCCTTTACACCCTCACTTTCTGCTGCTGTGTACTAGAACAACTCAAAACTGAGAAGCTTCAGAATATCTGACTGCAGCTGAGGCAGGCTGCATCTGAGAGAACATACTCTGTCATGCAGAGCCCACAGACAAGTTAGCATGCAAGCTCACGTTGGATATATGTGGTATTTCTAAAACATCAAGCCAGTTTTGCTTTAGTGTTTGTGTCTAGAGCATCTCATCTTCTGTCATGAGAAAAAAAAAGTTCCACCCCTAGTTTACAAACAGTTAAATAATCGTCTCCACAGATAAAACAGCACAGACAGTAGCTTGCTGCTGGCCTTCATTGTTTTGAAGCCTTCACAGGCAGTCTTCCCATGGAAAATGATGCTCCATGTAATTTTTGTCATCAGAAGGACAGCTAGATATCTTCATACAGATCCCAGGGACAGCTTGTTTTCAAGGCAGTTTTACAATGTTGCCTATGCAAAATATTTTGTTACAAGAACTTGTGTATCAGCAGCACAGTGGCAGTGTATCTAGAAAAAGATACACATCTGAATCAGTGTGCACAGAACACATGGTCATTAAAGGAGATGGCTGTTAGAGATTTGTTTAGGAATTAAGACCTCTTGAGAAATTTATATATGCATCAAGAGCTCTCACTACTATTCCACTAGCTGAACTAGGAACGCATACTGAGAACACAGACTGACACCACCTTCACTTGTTCCAGGCACTAGTCTTACTCAGTTTCATCCATTTTAGGGATAATGAGTCTAAACCCCTTGACTCAGAGAAACAGTTATGATGTTTAGTTTGTGGCTTCACGATTAACTTGACATTCAGCAGCAATTTTAATTACACATGCACATACCCTCTTCCCTCAGTGACCAACTCTGAGGGTAATTTCACCAGCTATATTTCATGGAGATACTGTCACTTTTATGCTACAGAGGAATCTCATTTTAACAATCACATGGCCGGCAGATCTTTCATACAAGACAAGTTCCAAGTGCAGTATTTCATTTGTTGCTAAAGTTTCAGACGATGCAAAAGCAGATCTAAACCAGCCAATCGGTTAGCATCAGAATGCAGGCAGCATCCTCTGCCTTCCCACAAGTTGTCTGCGACCTGAGACTCATGATATAAACTTAGAACAGCCTACTGACAGTTTATAGAAGGTTAGCCAATGGCAGGTTGATTGGCAGCCTCTCCCTCCTTGGGCACACTCAGCACACAGCCTTCCACCCCTTCTTCTCAAGAACAGCTGCCTCATGCAGCAACAGCTGATGGCAACCCAACCTGGTCAAAAGCCAGGCCAGATCACTTTCTCTCCAATACCAGGGAGGGCAGACAGAACAGACCCACAGATTAAGATGGTGGGAAGAAACAAGACACAGGAAGAAAGTGACAAAGTAGAGGAAAAGGGGGGGAAAGACGGGTAAAGAGAGGAGTCATCTCCTCTGGGTGTGGGTGGAACTTTAATGTTCAAATTAAGGCAGACACAAGACAGCATGAAGGTTTGCAGTATCTACTCCTTAAAATATGACTTAGAGAGGAAGAAAACATACCCTTGTATTCCTTTCTGAAACACATGCAAGTCAACTTGAGATATCTGAAGTAAATAAGCAGCCACCAAGGTAAGCTGACACCAGTGACCTAGCTGTTCTAGAAGTTACACTAGAAACCTATTGAAGACCATGACAATGCTTATCTCTAACTACAAATACCACACTCTTACCTGATGAACAAACACATCTTCTTTGGTATCATTTCTGCAAAAAGAAACAAAAAAAGTCATAAGAGTTCAGACTAACAGACTTAAAAGAGATCTCTGACTTCACAAGTAAGGCCTCCCTTCCCCCAGCTCATCACACATCGCCTGGATTCCACACATTCTGTATTAGGCTATGCTATCAAAGCACTGGTCTTATTTTTCCAGGATTCTACCTTTAATAGCGGTAAGGACTTCCCATTCTTCAGAGAAGTGGGGGAACAGGAGGGAGGTGCCCCATAATTCATAGGTAAGCGTTTTGTGTTGAAACAAAACACTGAATAACTAATGACTGGACTACTTGCCTTTCACTATTCCACTACCCTACCTCCCATTACTTCCACAGTGCCTGCAACCTGATCTGTTATCCCAGAGGTCAAGCAACACTACTGACAGGACTGGTCACAGCTGTTAACAGCTCTCCTTTCAGTGAAGCTTAAAGCAACCCTGCACAAGGTGCTAAGAGCATCCACTGGAGGGAGAACCAGAAAACAACTCATAGTTGTTTAGATTACACCAGCCAGTTCAGGCTCCCACATGTAAAACCTGAAGATGTGTCAGTTCTGTGTCCTCACACAACAGGAACAACCTAGATTCTGCAGTCTAGTCTGTTCACTCAATTCTCTGCAGAAGGAGTAAGTACATCCTTCACAAAGGTTTTGTGAAGATAATATCATTCTCACCTTCCTGTGCTTAGAATAAGTAACATCAGCTTTGTGAGACAGTTATTATACTACATCCAGCAGAAGGCTCTCCCTTCAAAGTGCTCTGAAAGACTTGATTGAGAAAAGTATTTCTCAATTCAAGCTTTTTTTCTACCTTACATTGCACCAGATAGTAGTTGCCAGATACAGGACTATAATAAAGTGAGCTTCAGATCCACAGAACAGGACTTCTATCCCATTTTAGTGTTCAACTAACCCAAATCTGCATAACAATTCAGGGACTTGCAGGACAAAGAGTATGTATCCTGTAAGACACAGGACCTACTGGCTGGTAACCCTGCCTACAGCAGGGGGTTGGAACTTCAACATCTTTAAGGTCCCTTCCAAGCAATTCTATGAGTCTAATAAGCGTTCACTATGCAGGAAACATTTCTCATAAATCATACATTTAAGCACCTCAACAGATATTCCAACCTTAAAAGTCAGAATTCCCTGCTGTTAATGCATCTGAAGTTGGAGGCGTGACAAACACCTCTTATAGCTAGACATCACTGGTGCTACTTAGATGTTCATTTATGTTTAGAGAAGAAAACACAAGAGATCTGCAAACCCAGGCCTAAAATATTCTCAGTTACACAATATTGAAAAAAATATCAGATGTACTTCGTTATTTTGACTAATATCATAGAATCACCAAGGTTGAAAAAAACCTACAAGATCACCCAGTCCAAACATCCACCCATCACCAATAGTTCTCACTAAACCATGTCCCTCATCACAATGCCCAAAAGTTCCTTGAACACCTCCAGGGTGACTCCACCACTTCCCTGGGCAGCTCATTCCAATGCCTGACCACTCTTTCAGAGAAGCAGTATTTCCTAATATCTTAATACACTAGATTTTTAGCCAGAAGTATTCCCTCTCATCTTCCAGCTTTCCTCACATAAAAAAAAAAAAAAAAGAGAGAAAGCCACATAATCACAAAAGATAATACAGCTCATTAGAACTGTGGCATGAGTAAACACAAGAAGCAGTTAATAGACCAAATCTGTACTGAATTTGACACTATATTTTCATCCCACACGTACTACTGAGCAAAGATTCACCTCAGAGGAAATCCAAGTTTACTGAATGCCTGGCCACTAAGTGCACAAGCTTGTAGTCGCTCGTTGGGTCACTGTTCAAACGGCTAACATAAGGTATATTATCCATACCATGAATCCTTCTATTGTATTTGCATGACTATCAATTTAAACATACCTGTTGATAAAGCCGTATCCATTTCTGACATTGAACCACTTGACCGTGCCAAGAACTTTTGTTGCTAGAAAAAAAAGAAAGTAGTTCAAATAATAATAATCAGTAATGATACATAAGTGTCATAAAAATGCTTTTATAACTGCATGTGACCAGACCTGGTCTCCTTCCTTAATGCCAAGATGTACCTTCATCTCCATTTCAGTTTATACTAATGCAGTAGCAGGAAACATTGCTTTCACTTGCTGCATGGTAGCTTCCACCATCTACAGTCAAGTCCACCCCTATTTTCAGAGTTGGCCATCCATTTTCCTCCTCTATTTTATTTCTTATTCCGGAAAGAAGAAATGAACCTTTAAAACCTCTGGTCACTGCCAGTCACCAGTTCTCCTTAGTTTAGTAGCTGTATGTTTCACATCTAGCAGAAAGAAGCTGTTTAGAAGTGCTCTTTCACTCAAACATCACTCCTTTTTTCTTCCTTGGAAACCTGAACTGGCTGAAGAAGCAGTATGGCAAACATCATCCAACAATCTCATGTGAGAAGGGCAGCACATGTTTATTTTTAATGTATGAGCTCTCTCTTGCATTGTAAACCCCACTCTAAGCAAAAGCCCAACATTTGTTTTCTGTTTATATTCCTTACTCCAGAGCTCTTCCATGAAGTATCAGCTGTAAACTGATCACCCTGAAGCTTCTAGAAAGATGACAACTTCTTGTCTCACAACACCAAACTCGCATCTCATGTAGAAATCATAATGTAGTGTCTTGAAGGATCTGGTGGAACTTGTTCCACCAACATGTAGGTAATGTGTAGGAGGGACTCAGTTGTGATGAAGGTAGTTCAATCCCTCCTTTCTTGTCAGCAGCTGGGCAGGGACTACAAGATTTTCCCTTTCCAAACTGCCAGGAAAGCGAGAATTTGGGAGGGGATCTATAAATGTTATTTACTACCCAGCAGTGCCACACAGTTGCAGTATGTAATATGTGTCAAACAGTCACACTGCGTAATTTGAATAGTAGACACCTGTAAATGATCTAGTCAGAGAAATGCCAACTTCCTAAAAACAAAAACAAAAAAAAAACTTCAGGAAAAATAAGTAACAATTAAAAGGGAAAAGTCTTCTAAGTACAATCTCCAGTTCAGAAACCCAGGTCAGCCTGCTTGAAACAAAAAGAAAACACCTTGGAAACAATTACCTCCTTCTGTATTCTTCCCTAAACATTCACAGGGCAATGGCATGGCTAAGCAGACCTCTGGTCCTACGCAGTCTTGACATTGATATATGTACACACCTTCCTGACAGACAAAAAGTGACCTCATCCTCCAGATACACAGCTACAACAGAAGTGTTTGCTAGTAGCAGTCCACTGTTACACTGTTGAAGTCTACTGGAAGCAGTAACAGTGATTTATCATTGCACTTAAGTGAAGGTTTCAGCAAATGTTCGTATTTTAGGAGCAAATGTTTACATTCAGAAAAAGCAAAATCATGGAAGACTGTGAGGAAAAAAAGGCTGTATCTAGTAGAATATCCATTCCCAGCTTTCCCCTTGTTTTCAAGAGGAGGAAAGTCCCCAAGTTTTGCTGCCCAGCATTGACTGAAGGACAACAGTTTTTACTCTTATAATAGTGCTTCTAGGGTTAGTTTCATCAGGTCACATCTAGGTCCAGATGCTTACTGATATTATGAGGGTACAGAACACAGGCAAGAGTTCACTGCGCTGAGCAAGTCAGCAGAGGAAAGTGGGGGAGAAGACAATAATAGGCTAATACCACCGATTGCCGTATTTTTTTCTCTTCTCTCAAAATAGCCATAAATATGTTGGCCTACTTCAATCAAGATCAGGAAGAGGATGAGAAGCCTAACAATCTTATTAAAACTCTCAGAGACGCCAGAAAACTAGACTACTAGAAAGGTTGTCAAAACTCATCGTACATGGCCAGCTGGCTGCTGATAAATGGAAATCTGCACACACAGCTTCAGAGCTAAGTAGAACAACACTCTTCCTTTTGCACAAGCTGTCATAGACTGCAGGAAACCTCCAGTACATTCTGGATGTATACGTTATGGATGATATATTACAGAAGTAGTATTCCCCACCTGCATTAGTGTAACAGTGTCCCCTTAAGCATCACCAAGAGGGTAAGAACATTAGACGTCAGTATTATGTTTGATCTCCATGTGACCACAGCACAGCTGTTGTTAAGCCCGAGTTGTCATAGTGGAGAGATCAGGCAGGTAGAAGGACAAGCCCAGAGGAAGCCATAACCAGTCTTATTGACAATTCAAAGAAAGCAGTTAATGGGATGAGCCTTATCCCACTGGCAAGCAAAAGCTCACATTTCCTACAAAATGCTGTGCATATATTAGGGAAACCATCAGAGTCACTCCTATCTACATTTAAATAGCCTTGTTTTTCTTAATTCAGCAATGAAAAGCACATGAAAGCTGATTTGTCCTTATACCTAAAAGTTGGACACTCAGATACACTGGGGAAGCCTCAAACCTTGCTTCCAACGTGATATCTTTTTAAGAGGAGATTTAATTGCACTGTACCATAAGACCTATTACAAGACTACTACATACTTTTGAGCCCATTTTTAATTGCATCATTTCCTCATGTCTGAGGAAAAAGCTTGCCTAACATTAAGGCCTGTTTGCAGAAGCATCATCATGGTGGGTTATTTTTCCTTCTAGACCAGGAAAAGCACTTGAGCCTTCACTCCCTCTTTGCCCCCTCCAGGAAGTGGCAGGGGGAAAAGGCTGGAAGTGGGGGCTTGATCTGCATGAAAACAAAAACATACCACTAGTTTACTTTACTAGGCTCCTCCCCACAGCAGATTCATTGAGGTCTCTACCTGCTCCTTTATCTGTTGCACTAAGATTTCAATCCTTCTAAAGAGAAGATGCTGTCTTTCCTCAGTGAAGCTCAGGGCTCTACATTAGAAAGCCTTATTTTTGTCTTGCTAATCTTTTAAATTTAAATGGTTATTAGTAGTAGAATATAAGTAAGATAAATAGGTAATGAACAGTAGCCTTCTTCCATTAGAGCAATTTCAATGCAGACTTATACCCAGACCATTTCAACAGGTTGGTCCTGTTGAGCTACAGTTTAAACAGAAAAAAACAAAAACAAACAAAAACAAACCAAAAACACTAGGCATGTACTTGAGTACTGCAATAGCAATTCGGCACTTCACTTTTGCTACTGTAAAAGAAATAGCTAAAAAAAAAAAAAAAAAAAGAGATCCAAGAGACATTATTGAAGCAGTTGCTGTCCTTTAAGGAGTAAAGAAGTTCTGCCAAGACTTCAGAGATCCGGGCTCACGGTCATCCACGCTCTCTGCCATCAGCCCATTCCGGCAGTAGGCTCGCAGCCCCACGCCCTCCCGTAACGCTCCGGGCGGGGCCGGGACGCTCAGCCCGCACAACCGCGGGCTCTCCATAAGCGCGGAGCGGGCACGCAGCAGGTGCCGGCAAGCCTGCCCCGCCGCCAGCGGCTCGCCAACATGGCTGCGCTCGCTTTCCTCGCTGCCCACGCAGCCCCCGCCCGACTCTCCGCGACACCGGGGCCTCGTAGAATCGGAGCGGGAAGCCGCGCCCCAGCTCCGCGCACGACCGGCGGCGCCGCCCAACTTCGCGCAGAGTTGCGTGCGAGCCGGGCCCCGCTCCTCCGGCGGCTCCCCACGACGAAGACGCCGCTGCCGCCGCCGCCCCGCGCGCAGCCTGACTCACGGCAGCGAGGAATGGGGGGGAGGAGTGGGGCGTCTGCAAGCGGGCGGCGGCTCCGCCCGGCCCGGAGCACGGCGTGCGCTCACCGTCAACCCTCCTCCCGCAGCGGGGCGAGCGCGAAGCCGCCACACGATACCGCCCCACCCGCCCAGCACCCACCGAGCACTTTCTTCTCCGTCTCCCCTGCGGCGGCGGCGGTAGCGGCGGCGGCAGCGGGCGCGGTGCCGGACGCGGCGGGTGCCACCTCGCCGCCCGATGCTCCCGGCGCGGCGCCGCTGACGGGGCTCTTGGGCTTGACGTCCGGAGGGGCGACGGCAGGGGGCGGCGGTGGCGCGGGGGCAGCTGCGGCGGGCGCCGTGCCGCTAGCGGTGCTGGTTTCCGCCGCCTCGCTCATACTGGTTGGCAGCAGGACGGGTGCGCGGCGCTGAGCAGCTGTTTCTCGGGCCCGCGCTGGGTCTTACTGCCCCTAAAATGGCCCCGCCGAAGTTTTAACACAGTCAGCGGGGGCCGGCGCCGGGACTTGCGCCGTCTCATTAGCATTTAAAGGGGCCGCACCGTGGTCGCGGCTGGATCGAGTGAGCGGGGGACGGCGTGGGGGTCGGCCCCGGTGAGGTGAGGGGCGCGCGCGGGCGCCGTACGCACCTAAGTGTGGCCGTGCGGTGTACAGGTGGCCGTGTGTGCACGCACGAGTGCGGCTGTGGGTACGCGAGCGTGTGCGTGTGGAGCTGAGCTGAGCTGAGCTAAGCTGAGCGGAGCGCGTGTATGCCCGTCCGTATCTGTGGGTACCTGCAAGAATCCCTCTGTGCTTGGGGTTGTGTATAGATACATACACGACTGCAGCACACACGACTGCAGTCTAGAGTCTGAGATGTCAGTAGGCGCGTGGACATGCTTTGCTGCTTGCTCCCACGCGTGTGCAGACAAACGCGCGGCGCTGCTCTGGCGGCGGTGCCTGTGAACACGGCTGCGCGCGTCTGTGCCCTGCATGGCAGAACGGCTCGTTTTGGACGGGAGTTCGTGTGCTCTCCGTTGGGGACAAACGTCTCGATGAGGTGAGCCTAAGTGTGCGTGCGCGTTGGTTTTGTTGACCCTGTTTCTTTCCATGCTGCTATTTCCTTACCCTTGGTGTAATTTGGAACCCCTCGAATTTAGTTTCATCCCACTACTGCCTCTTTCCCTTGCAGTTGTGCTTGTAGCTCTCCCACATTCCTTCCTGCCTTGACTTTTTTTCCTGCTTCTCCCAGTTTTTGAACAGCCTCCCTAAGTGTCCTTTTGATGATGTTTCCGCTCTCTCTTTTGCAGTTTGCCACATAGCCATTTTTCATTATTCCCTCTGCCTTGAGTCTTTCATTCCCTACGAGGCAGGAAACATTTGTTAATGCATCATGCACCTCCACTTCTCCACTTTCTTCAAGTTCAGCTTTGCTACTGTGTTCCTGAATGCTCAAAGAACGTGGGGTCACGTTTGTTTCTCCCAGTTCTTGACAATCAGTTGATAGTTTTCATAACAAAAATAAAGGTCTTTGAAGAGTGTCCCTTGCCGAATATCACTCAGCAATACCAACATTGACTCCAAGAAAGTCTCTGTTCCTTGATGTTCCTTGGCAAGGCACTTCTTAGGTCCAAACTTTTTGGCATGCCTGAGCCTCACTGAGTGAAGAGGAATTGTCTTTGACTGCATATAATGTATATATTATAGTTAATCTATGTAAGTAACAACACTACTTTTATTTTTTACTGAAACATTTTGAAAAGGAGAACAACAAAACGAAACTAGTGGGATATTTGACCTTGGTTTTGTGAAACTAATGCATCAATGTCTGGTTCAATGGAAGTGGTTGCAATTCTTAGTGAGTTCTTGAGGTGTTTGTCAAAGATTTTTGATGAAATTTTGCTCTTCCCGCACTTCAGCCTTGACAACAGTTGTTGACAAATGTGCATACTGCCAAAAAGTGATGATATGAATAGGGTGTGATTGTGAAGCGAGAGATATTTTACAAGCAGCAGGGTGGGTCTGATCAAAGTTTACTGAAGAGACTTCATCAAATTTTTGAGTTGAATATCTGATTGCAACTCTATATATTCCATTTAAAAATTCGTAAGCAATGTACGTCAACTGAAAATGGAGTTGTGCATATGCCAAAAAATTGATTATTTTTTTGGCAATCTTGAAATCTATTCTCAAATTCTGTTATCAAAACAGAAAGCATGGCTGCACATTCACTGTTCATAGAACTGTGTTCAACCAGTGTCTCAAAATACATAAAATGTGCCAGAACTTGAGCTTGCCAGCATTTAGTATTCATTTCAGACTCTGTTGCAGTTTGAAACATAGCACATACAAGTTGATTTTCACTATGAAGATGCACGTTTAACTCATTAAAATTAGTGGTCAAATCCACAAAAAAAAAAAATACTGCAGATTATTTTGTAATTTTTGTAATCTTGTTGAGACTTTGAAAATTATAAAATGTGTTAGTACCACATAGGTATTCTAGATATTTCTTCCACAACAAACATGTTAACTTATTAAATTATCTTACAGAATAACACAAGCTGTAGTTTATTAATTAAATAAGAAAACACACATGTCTGCATGTACAAAAAGCGCATATCCTTCTGGATACACACACGTGCAGGTAGGTTGCAATATTATTATCAATGGTTACAATGTTTTACTTACCAAGTGACACAAGCACACATAATATGCCATACATGAGGATTCTGATACAACTGTGTGTGTGGTGTGTGATTTTACAATCTTCTGGGACCACATTAATAGCTGTCCAGATCTGCATGTGGTCTGTGGGCCATAGGTTGGACGTGCTTGCTTGAAGGTATGATTTAAACTGTGTGAAGTTTTCCCTCCTGACACTCTTCAAGAATTGCAGCCTGAATCCGATGGATGTTAGACCGAAAGAAAAATGTGCTGCCATACGTAATGCAGACTTTCCCACAACTGCAAGCAGGCAAAGACTTAGCTACTCAAGAGACTGAAAATAAACTCATGAGCTGTTTTGAAATTCAGAATGCTGTCAAAGCATTAAGAGGTATTTCCACTCACACGGGTGTCAAAGCTCCTAGTTCATTTACTCCTGGATGGAAGTTATCATTATATTTTCTGTCATTTCACTCCAGTGTGCACATGAAAAAAAAGATCATTTTTGTCCCACATTTTTTAATCCTCCACTCTGTGTTCATTTTCTTATTTTATGCTACCTTGTGACCTTTTACAGGGTACAGAAATAAATTCTGAGGATGCTCATTTGAATAATTTTTTTAAAGGGAAGTTTTTGTGCCACTGATCATCACCCTGTGGGCTTGGCCCTTCAGCTAGTTTTCACTCCACTTTGGTCTGCTCATGTGGCCCACATATCATTAGCTTCTCTACATAGATCTTTTTGGAGACAGTGTCCAAGGCCTTACTAAATGAAGTCCAGAATGACAATATCCAGTGCTTTCTCCTCATCTACTAGGCAAGTCATTTCATTGTACAAGGTAATCAGAATGGTCAAACTTATCTTCCCTTTGGTTATTCCTGAAAGACACCCTGTTGTCCTTCACATGCCTGGAAATGGTTTCCAAGATTACCTGCTCCACCAGTTTTCCAGGGACTGAGTTGAATCTGACTGACTTGTAGTTTACTACAAGTAGTACAAGAAGTCCTTGTTCTTCTTGAAGACAGGAGTGATATATGCTTTCCTTCTGCCTTCGAGCTCTTCAACACATTGCCATTATCAATCAAGGATTATCAAGGAGATCTCGCAGTGACATCTGCCAGGTCCCTCAGCACTCATAGGTGCATCACATCGGGGCCTGTTATGTATGTCCAGCGTACTTAAGTATTCTCTGATCTAATTCTGCCTGAAAAGGTTACATATTCCTTGCTCCAGCCTTCCCCTGTACTCAGGCCTGGGATTAATCATGACCACTCTTGCTGGCAAAGACTGAGGCAAAGAAGGCATTCAGAACCTCAGTAATGTCCATGTCATATATAACCAAGTGCACCGTCTTCTTCAGCAGTGGGCTCCTATTCTACATTCTGTAATTGATGTACTTATAGAAACGCCTCTTGTTTTTTTGACATCCCTGGTCAGATTCAGTTCCAGTTGGACTTCGGCTTTCCCATATGCAAACACAATATCTCTGTATTCTTCCTAGGTTACCCATCCATGCTTCTACCCTCTGTATACTTTCTCTCTGTGTTTTGAGTTTGGCCTGGAGCCTCTAGTTCATACACACAGGCCTCCTAGCATTTTTTTGCCTGACTTCCTGCTGATTTGGACAGTCCTCTTGACATTGGAGAAGGTTATTACTGAATATCTGGCAGGTTTTTTGGATCATTCTTCCCTCAAGGGCTTCATCCCATGAGATCCTACCAAGATGATCTTTGAAGAGGCCAAAGTATGCTCTCCTAAGTCTGGCTGTGATTTTGTTTTTTGACCTGCTCCCTCTTGTCAGGAACTCCACTATCTCAGTAACTGCAGTGAAGTCTGCCTTCAACCTTCACATCCCCAATGAGCCCTTTCTTGTTCATAAGCATATAGTCCAGCAGAGCACCTTTATCACCGACATTAGGAAAGTGTTCTCAGTGTTCTTCTGGAACTCCTGAATTCTTTATGCCCTGCTGTATTGTCCTTCCAACGGGCATGAGGCATGTTTAAAAATCTCCATGATTACCAGGGCTTGCCAATGGGTACTATTCTGACTGACTGTAGGCCTCATTCACTTGTAAGGACAAGTAGATGGTCAGGTGGACAGATCATCTGTAGTTGCAGTCTGTAGTGGCAGACTTCAACTACAATGTCACCCATACTGGTTTACTCTTTAACTCTTGTGTTACTCATATCTTGTGTTGGTTTCTTATCCATTCCCAGGCAGAACTCCAGACACACCAAGTCCTCTGTCACATCAAGGGCAACTAACTCATTTTTGCAGCCTGTCCTTTCCTAAACAGTTGCATCCCTCACTGAAAAACTCTAGTCATATGAGGCAACCCACCATGTGTCTGTAATACCTGTGAGACTATAGCTGTGCAATTGCACAAATCTCTAATTCCTTGTGTTTTTTTCCCCATGCTGCATATATTACTGAGCAAGCATTTCAGAGTGGCATCTTATATCCTGATTTCTTAGAAATGGTCTATTGGGATTTTTATCTTCCAGTGGGGTCCCATAATAGAAGAAACCGAAACCATGTTGTAAACACCAGCTCTGCAACCAGTTGTTGATACAGTCCCTTCCTCCTCCTCACACTGTTTCCCCTCTTTGGCAGGATGGAGGATCACCAAGTCCTTGACCATCACCTTAAAATGAACAGATGATGCATTTTAATAAAAAAGAACCCCTAGACATTTCTAAAGATTATTTTCAGGCCACTCTTTCTTAATTCATAGGTCTGTAGCACATCAACATCTTTCTAACACTGTAAACTGGGGAAATGTCAAGCTAACACATGTAGTTTTAGTTGCTCATAATTTGACCAAATTGTAATGGCTTGGACTGAAATTCATAATTTTTGTGTGAAAAGTTTAGCAGAATATACTCAGCTCTGAAAATAAGGTGAGGTTAAAATACTTTGCTTTCTCTCATTTTAAATTGACTTTAAATTGACTTAATTGACGACTGAGAGGGGACTTGATCCAGGTTTATAAATATCTGAGGTGTGGCGGCCATAGTGGTGAGGCCAGTCTCTTTTCAGTGGTACGTGGAGACAGGACGAGGGGAAACGGACGTAAGCTGCAGCATAGGAAGTTTCGCACGAATGTGCGTAAGAACTTCTTCACAGTGAGGGTGACGGAGCACTGGAACAGGCTGCCCAGGGAGGTTGTGGAGTCTCCTTCTCAGGAGATATTCAAGTCTCACCTGGACGCCTACCTGTGCGACCTGGTGTAGGGAACCTGCTTTTGCAGGGGGGTTGGTCTCGATGATCTCTAGAGGTCCCTTCCAACCCCTACAATTCTGTGTGATTCTGTGATTTTGTGATTAAGGCTTGTCCTTTTAAATTACCGTGACTCCATGTTTTTGAATGGAAAGTTGAAATTTAGCTGTATTAGAGGTATTTGTTTTATATTTCCTACATGAGAGGAAAACAAAGTCCACTGGACTATTAGCAATTAAATTTCTCCAGGTAGTTGTCTTCTGAAAAAACACTTAGAACGTGATCAGTAGCAACTTGTGAAGTCAAGCTGAAAAGAAGCTGCTGTATGGAGGTGCACTGAGTATGCTGTTTGAATTCAATGTCAATCATGCAAGATCACTGTAGGACACTCCGGTGGGTTATCCACAGCTGAGCAGGTCATTCTTACAATTGCAACTCCTGTGCATCACTGTGGTACCAGTCACCAGTTTTTGGAGCTGTAATACTATCCCTTTTACATGCCTCCCGATGACAAGGTTACAATAAAAGCAAAAGGTAGCTAGGGAGCATAGGCTCCAGGGAGTGCAAGAACAGGGCTTGCCAGGGACTGAAACATCCAGGATAATGTTTGTCAGCAGGAGATGAAATACCAAGGCAGCAGCCAAGAGAAAACAAAGGCTTAGAGAGCAGAGGGAAAGAACTGGCAGCAAACAAAAAGAGATGGAGGAACTAAGAAAGAGTAAGGAAGAGTGAAAGTGACAAGTTGATGGTGAATAAGTCAGGGAAGAAGAAGGAGCACTCTTCTGACGACTCGGGATGCTGCAGGTTCAGTTACCACCTTGGGGTAGCCCACTGGCATTGTTTAGTGTCCTGTGTGCTTTGCCTGCTGTTGCTTCAGATTCTCAAGTGGAAGGTTTCTGAGCTGAAGCAATGGAGAGCCAGACTCTGCTTCCCACCACTGTAGTCAGAGTGGCTGTGTGGGGCCAAAGTGCTATTCCCCAGTATGTTCAGGTTTTACTCTCAGAAGGGAACTTAAACACATTTTACAAAAAACACTGAAGCTGCAAAGTTATGCAAGGAAAAGTTAAGAAATACTAGAACTGAGATTACTTTTAAGCTTGAAGATCAGCCCCCCTTTGTGTAGCGATAATTATACATTTCTTAATTAGATGATCACACCTTCCTCTTCTCTCAGAATCTTGCCTTTTTCAGCAAGTGAGCTTTCAGCGATCCCTTTCAGCCTCCTCACTCAACATGCAGATCAAGCTGTTATTTAATGCATATTATATAACCCTTAGAATAGATGCAGAATTCACTGAGGTCGCTTCAATTTAACATCTTTATTAACAATCTTGATGAGGGGATTGAGTACACTCTCAGTAAGTTTGCAGACAACAAGATGGGAGGTGTTGATCTGCCAGAGGGGAGAAAGGCACTGCAGGTGGACCTGGATAGACTGGGTCGATAGGCCAAATTAAACTGTGTGAGTTTCAATAGGGACAAGTTTTGGGTCCTGCATTTTGGTCACAACAACCCCAGGTAACCCTACAGACTTGGGGAGGTGTGGCTGGAATGCTGCCTGATGGAAAGGGACCTTGGTGTACAGATGGACAGTCAGCTGAATATGAGCCAGCAGTGTGCCCAAATGTCCAAGAAGGCCAATGGCATCCTGGCTTGTATCAGGAATGGAGTGGTGAGCAGGACTAGGGAAGTCATCCTGCCCTGTACTCAGCACTCATGAGGCTTCACCTTGAGTACTGTGTGCAGTTTTGGGCACCTCAGTACAGAAGGGACATCGAGGTGCTGGAGCACGTCCAAAAAGGGCAACAAGGCCTGAGAAGGGCTTGGAGAATATGCCTTATGAGGAGAGACTGAAGGAACTGGGGCTGTTTAGTTGGGGGAAGAGAATTGCTCTCTTCCAATATCTGAAAGGTGCTTACAGTGAGAGCGGGGTTGGTCTCTTCTCAAGGACAAGGGAAAATGGCCTCAGGTTGCACCAGAATAAGTTTAGGTTGGATATCAGGAAACACTTCTTTACAGAAAGGGTTGTTAAGCACTGGAATAGGCTCCCCAGGGAGGTGGTTGAGTCACCATCCCTGAATGTGTTTAAAAACCATTTGGATGTGGTGCTCAGGGACATGATTTAGTGGAGAGCTGTTAGGGTTAGTGTAGTATGGTTAGGTGGTGGTTGGACTTGATGATCTTTAAGATCTTTTCCAACCTGTCCAATTCCATGATTGTATGATTCTGTGATTCTACTGTACCTTACTTTGGGATCCTGCGGAGCTTTTACTGCTATGTATCCATGGTTCTCAAGAATTATTGAATGCATTTTAACCACCATTCTGGAGATGGGGAACTGAGGCAAAAAGAGACTACTGCTACTGTTTTCAACTGTCTGCTGATTCTGGGTAATTGCTTGAAAACATATTTATTTCTTTTCCAAGTAACTTGTTGTTTCTAAAATTTGGGTGGGACATGAAACACCTGCATGAGTCTGGGACATGTGGCACAGGAACAGAGGAATTCGTACCTTTGGATGGAGGCTAGGCAAGATACCCTAAAGTGCAAGTGTCATTACGCACTGAATGACGTATATTGTTTATACAAAGCAGAGTTTTGGCTGCACCTAGAAGCACACAGGCTGAGGAGAGCAGGGTAGCCTCTGGATATGCTGAGGAAAGGTTATTTATATCCTGACTCCAGGGATGGTTGCTTTTACAGATCCTGAGTGAGAGACGTCTTGGTGCCATGTCAGGCTGGGAGCCCGCCCTTTTGTTGAGTTTGGCATTGAACCCCACCTTTTCTCTCGCTCTTTCACACTTTTGAGCATAGATCATCATTCATTGTGTGCAGTGAGTTTCTCTCCTCAGGTTACTGATTCTTCCGGTGCTCCATGTGGGCTCCTCGGGGAACTGCACTCCATATTTTGGATCCCACAGGTACCTGCGTTCGATTAAAAAGTAGTTTGTGATTTTTATGACCAGTATTACACTTTTCCCACAGAGCTCTGTTTCATTATTGTTGCCTCTTGAGTCCTATTATAACCTGAAAATGTGTTTGCATTCCTTTGTACAGAACTTGCTTACTCTGTGCTAGCTATGGAAAAGGTACTGCTTTAAACATAAATAATAAAAGAGATAAAAAAAATCATCATTTCTTTTAAAAAAAAAAAAGATTTTACATCTGCATGATTTTTGAGTCATAGGAACTTATAGTGGTGTGACATAAGAATTCTAGATCAGATAGATAGAGTCTATTTGATGATTTATAAAGATAAATACCATTTTCCACTTACAAAATAGCTTTGTAGGGGCCACAGTTTCTTCTGAGCAGTCAAAGAGGAAAACGGGAGTTCTGAAGATTTTGCATAGTATGTGGTATACAGATCAAGCTAACAAGTTTTGTAATTAGAAAATGCAGTGTTAAATGAAGCTGAAATATGTGAAGATATAAAATAACTTCTGTAATATATTTCTTGGAAAAAAATTAGATAACTTTCAATAAAGTGGAATGGTTTTGTTTTAACAGTTGCAGAAAGTAATATTTAAATACAGCATATCCAAATGATTTCATGAACAGAAATTATTTTCTGTAGTACAAATAAAAAAAGATTTTTTTTAATAGTAAGCTATATTTTTCTCGGGGCATGTTTCGTAAAATGCAGAAATTAAGAAATACCCCTTTTTCTTCCAGTTTTGGAGAATAAAGGCATTCAAAGCTGAAGAACTGACTTTAAAATGGAAAACATTCATCTTCCCTGTCTAGTTGGAAATGTAAGAGACTTCTTGTGTTTTAATCATGAATTTAAACCACAGATTCAAGATAGAATTTGTCCTACAGTATGCTCTTACACACATGCTAGCATATTTGGGACCTTATGTTCACTACAGCTGGTACCTGTGTTGATGTTGTCCTAATATTGATAGTACAATGATCTGCCACAGGCAGGTCATTTAAACTCTTCTCTTTACCTTCCATATCGAAAAGTTAAGGTTATGGCGTTCATGTAGCAACAGCAACAATTAACATGCAAGGTTTGATCTACTGAGTCAGTCGGAAGGATGGACTTGTGATTAAGCCTGAAGTGTATGATTGGATCTAAAATATATAGGATTGATGTACTGATCTTAATTATTTTTACATCACAGTTTTCTGTTATCAACAGAAATTTGAGAAGTATTTCTCAAATTCCATCTTTAGTATTGGTTTGAAGTCAGTTTGTTGACATTTTACAGAATCCAGCCACTTTGGCTTTGTGGTATCTTGGTGTTATGTTTTTTTTGGGAGGGAGGGGTGATGTTGTTGTTTTATTTGCTTATTATTGAAGACTTCTATTAAGAAAAAATACCTCACACTGACTTCATTGGAGAATATTGGTAGCTTGTAAGTCCTTTAATCTAGAAGGAGTCAGAACAGTTTATAGATTAAATATCTGCAGGACACAGCAGATTAAGGCAAAATGCTGCTCCACCAGCCTGTGTTCAGAATACACATTATTTTTAGTAATGACATAGGAGAGAAACAAAGAATATCTAACAAATATTCCACGTTGAAGCTATGGTAGTCTCTCTTGGCAAGCATAACAAAGTATCAGTGGAAGGAAAGCAAAAGATTCCAGTAGTCATTTTCCCTTGATCTTCATGTTGTCCTGTAAGTATCTCCAAGCCCACTCTGAGAAATTTGATACTGAACATGGGACTTCTTTTTTTTTTTCGGTAGACAATCAGAGAATACAGTGAAATTGGATTACATTCATCAATGCATTTACCCAAAATAAAATTAACAAAGTATGTAAAAATGTTAAAGAATTCATTTGAATGTGCTATATGACTGTGTTGGTAGTCTACATACCATTACACTGCTTCAGCATGGCAAATGAAGAACAGTCCATCACAAAACAGCCCTTAGCTTCACACTGTGCTAGGAAGTATTGGATCAAAGGCCTGATGTGTTCTGCCAGAAGATGTGATTCAAATTTGGTTGCAGTATCTGAGAATTATTGCTTATAAATAATGTTGAATACATCCAGATGGGACTTAAATGGGGTGTTAGTATTTCCAGCAGGCCTTGCATGTAACAAAATGCAGGAAAGCTTATGAGCAAAGTCATTTTGAGTCTTTGGATATCTCTGAAATACCAAGAACCTGATTGCAGGCCAGAGTTGACAGACATGCACTTGAGAAAAAGCTGCTGCTTCTAGAGAATAGGACTTTGCTAAGAGATCAAGGATCAGACCAACAGTCTGCAAAAACTGCGGAAAATTCTCTATTGACAGACTTACATCTAAAAAACTTTGATCGGTTCCCAAGTCTGTAAAAAACTGGATAGTTGACAAGGCTAAAATATAGTACTGTACTGCCATGCCAGTATGCCTTTTAATAAAGAAAATGAAGAAGGAATTTAGCACAAGCTTGCTAGATTTGTTTTCAGGCTCACTCGGTGCCCAGACTGCCTCTGTTGACTCATTGCCCTCACTCTGCTTTCCTGTTTTGTACTATTCTTCAGAAGAGAGCTCATCTCCATGCAGAGGCTTATATTCCAGGATAATTCATACCCTTCTCTATAGTGTAGTATTTTCAAACCATGTTGAAAAAAGTGCAAGCATTAGTGTGCACAGACTAAAGAAGCTACTGTGTTAATCTTCTGGCAGAAGAACCTCAAAGCCAGCTGAATTGCACATACATCCACTGAACCTTCCTGTGTGTCTTTGGCTCCTTTCTAAGCTACTAAGTAGTAGCTAACTCAGGGAAAGCCTGTTCCCCTACCTGCGACTTCCTGCATCTTGTCTTTGCCACAGGCACAGAACCCATCCTTTCCTTCTGCCTTACCTAAATTTGCATTGGCTTCCTCCTCCATTCCTTTTTTCTGGATGCTCCCTTTTATCACTTATCCAGCCAAGGCTTCATGCAGTGTCACATGGATTAATGTTATATAAAGTGAATTCACAAAATACGTGTTTTTCTGACTATTAAGTATATCACATAATGACAGAATGACAGAAGGAAGGTCTTTATCAAGGTGAGGAATCTATTCACTCAAGCACTGAACTGTGAGGCGACAGTCAAGTTGATATGTTTCCATATATATATTTTTTATTTACCATTTTAAAAACATTGGATGAATGCCAACTGTTGGCTCTGTGCAAAGGAACAAGGTGTCCACAGGCTTGAGCTCTGTGATTCACCTCTAGATGGGCTGCTCTTCAGAGATAACTTCTCCCCTATTTCTCTGAACCAGGTCCCAGTAATGATAACAAGTACAGAAGTATCCTTTCTACTTGAAAAGGAGCTTAGCTCTTAGCAAGAATATTTGTCATCTATGGAACTTTAAGAGGCTGGAAAACTGTAGTGGTTTTCTTATTTTTGTGTAATTTCAGTGCTATATTTGTGTTCACATTTTGAAAATAAACATTTCACAGTAATTTCTATCTGCCAAAAGTCTTTTTTTTTTTTTTTTTTTTTTTTTTGCCACCAGCAATTCAGTATCTGGGCTTAAAACCTAACAGTGAATCAAAGTGATTTAAGTGGGAAAGAAAGACCTCCCAAGTGAAGCAGAAATGATTTGTATTAAAACTTGTAGCTCTTACATACATAAAGCAAAAGAGACATATGTTTAAGAGCCAACAATGAGTCTTTCAGTCATAGCCAATAGATGGCAGTAAAAGTCGAGGAATAATGAAGATGAAATCTGTAATCTTGAAATGGTTTGTGGATTCTTATTTCTATGCAGGGATTTTACTGGTGTCCTGGTACACTATTGTTTTCAGTTAGATCCAGAAGACTGCACTGCATGGTTTCTTGGAGAGCTATTTTTCCTTATGGTTAGTGTCTTTCTCCTTAGTTTTTTTTTTTTGGATGCACAGGAAATGTCAACATATCTGTACAACAAATTTAACAATTTAGCTCCACAGACAAGACTCCCTGTAGAAATGTTGCAAGCACAACGACCAGCTTATAGATAGAATCACCCACAAACTGCTGAAACTCAGCTTCCCCTCAAAGGCCCAGTAACTAGTAGGTCCATCAACTGAACAACAGCTCATGGAGAAAGCGAAGACTACAGCCTGCTGACGTACAGATAGCCAGTGGAAGCAACTGGGAGCCCATTTGTCCACAGTAATGTCTGGTCAGCGTTTGGATTAGCAAATTGAGTATAGCAAAGAAAAATAATCCCAGGACCTTAAACAAATGCAGTGGTCAAAGCCCAGGCTGTGCATTTTGTACAAAGCAAAGCCTTGTGCAGCAGAATACTGCATTGGCATGCATTGTGTGACCTGAATGAAACACTCAGCATTGTGGCTTGTGCTAGTTACAGTGTCACTTTGCAATAGCTGAGCCCTTCCCACCTGGGCATTAAAGGACATGACTATCTTCTGCCGTAGCAAGAGGGGTGAAACATAGGAGTATAAACCTGGAGGGAAGCCTGGGTCCCTGCTGTTCTACCCTGACTTTGCAGGTATTCTCAGAACATTACACCTCTGGAAGATTTAACACATTCCATCCTTAAACTAGTTTGTTTACCTTCTCCTCCTCCTCAGAATGTCCTTTAATTATCACCTGTAGTGTTTCATACTTCTGTGGTGCACTCTGCTCCAGCTATAGCATATAATCATATAAACTGTAAGGAACATGATATAATTATGCTAATACAATATAGAAAATACAGAATTAATGACATCTAAATCTGAATAATAAGATGTGCAGTTCAGATTGAAAGCAGTTTTGACATCTTTTCACATCTTTTCCGATAAGAGAAAAATTAATTTAGAGTTCTTGAAAATATGAACATTTTTTGACAGGTAAAACTTTTCAGATAAACTTTTTCAATGAAAATAGAAGCATTCATTCCACAGAAAAGTCTTCTCAGGGGAAAGACATTTAATCACAAACTATGTGTAACACAGGAAATAGCATCCTTTGTTGAATCATTAGCTACCGCAAAGAATCCTGAGTTTTCTGTGGTCCTGTCCCTGCTGAGAGTGAGAGATTCCTCATGTCCATGGCCCTGCAAGGGTTTAAATTAAACCTACTTTACACACATTGTGGAAGGCTGACTTTAATTTAATGACTTCAGCCCAAAATCCAGTGGGATACATGTTCTCTGAAGACACTTCCACAAGATGCTTTGGTAAGTACCAATTTGCTTGAATTTCTCCTTGAAATGTACTTTTTATTGTTCCTTTTCCTTTTCACAACCATCTCCATTTTAAAGCACAGAAAAATTTACGTGGGAGAAAGGTCATTTAGTTCAACTCCCTGCTTAAAGTGGGATCAAGTCTCACAGATTTTCTTGTAGAGCTGAGAAATCTAATAAAATTCTGTAACTAAGACAACTGAAAAACTCATTGAGTGGCAAGAAAATGTCATGTCATTTATTCAAGGCAGAGCTGAAGGCATTCAGTGACACACCATTATTAATACAGTTACTTGTTCCCATTTCAGCCTCTGCAAAGATCCAGCATAAACTATACACGATTCCCCTTCCTGTTTTGTTTAAACAGGACTATAAGTTTACATCCGGCTTGTATGAGTTAGAGTGTATTCAGCAGTAATGCACTGAGACACCCAGACAGATCTTTATTGATGGTAATAATTTCTTTCTTGTTTAATGCCATGGCAGCTGTTAGCAAGTTCTGATCACTGCCTAGTGAGGAGGTGGTTTTGTCTTGCCAAGTACTTTCTGCAGTTAAATCTGGAGGTCAATAGTCCTCTAGAAGAGTGTTAAAACTGAATACCAAATTAAGGAATGAATCACAGGGGAACTCTTGTGGAGTTGAATTACACGCACCTGAGGGTGCTGAGAGAGCTGGTGGAGATGATTGCCAAGCCACTTTCCACCATCAGTATTCCTAGTCAACCAGAGTGGTCCCTGAGGATTGGAGGCTTGCCAGCGTGACTCTCATCTACAAGAAGGGTTATAAGGAGTGTCTGGAGAACTACAGGCCTGTCGTCCTGACCTTGGTGTCAGGAAAGGGTATGGAACAGATCATCTTGAGTGAGATCACATGGCATGTGAACAACAACTGAAGGATCAGGCCCAGCCAGCATGGGTTGATGAAAGGTAAGTCCTGCTTGACCAACCTGATCTCCTATGATAAAAGACCCACTTGGTGGATAAGAGAAAGACTGTTGACGAAGTCTACCTAGACTTCAGCAAACCCTTTGAAACTTTCTCTCATGGTATTTTCCTGGAGAAGCTGGCAGCCTGTGGCTTGGACAGGTACACTCTTCGCTGGCTAAAAAACTGTCTGGATGACAAAGCCCAGAGAGTAGTGGTGGAGTTAAATTCAAACAGCAAGCAGTCACGAGTGGTGTTCCCCAGGGGTTGGTATTGAGACCAGTCCTATTTAATGTCTTTATTGATGATTTGGATGAGGGAATTGAGTGCACTCTCAGTAAGTTTGCAGACAACACCAAGTTGGGAGGAAGTGTCAATCTGCCTGAGGATACGAAGGCCCTACTGAGGAACCTGGACAGGTTGGATCAATGGGCTGAGGTCAGTGAGATGAAATTCAAGATCAAGTGTCAGGTCCTGCACTTTGTCCACAAAATCCCTGGGCAATGCTACAGGCTTGGGGCAGAGTGGCTGGAAGACTATGTGGAGGAAGTGGACCTGGGGGTGTTAGTTGCTGCTTCTCTGAACATGAACAAGCAGTATGCCCAGATAGCCAAGAAGGCCAATAAGCATCCTGGCTTGTATGTAAACAGTGTAGTCAGAAGGACCTGGGAAATGATCGTCCCTCCGTACTCAGCTCTGATGAGGCTGCACTTCATGTACGGTGTTCTGTTTTGGGCCCCTTGCTACAAGAAAGGCATTGAGACCCCAGTGTGTGTACAGAGAAGGGCAATAAAGCTGGTGAGGAGTCTGGAACACAACTCTTCTGAGGAGTGGCTCAGGGACCTGGGATTGTTTAATGTGGAGAAGAGGATGCTCAGGGGAGACCTTACGGCTTTCTCCATCTCTCTGAAAAAAGGTTGTAGTGAGGTGGGGATTTGCTTCTTATCCCATGTAACAGTGATAGGACAAAGTTGTGTCAGGGGAAGTTCAGGTTGAATACTGGGGAAAATTTCTTCTCAGAAAGAGTAGTCAGGTGCTGGAATGGGCTGCCCAGGGAGGTAGTTGAGTCACTGTACCTGGAGGTGTTCAAGAAACATTTAGATGTGGTACTAAGGAACATGGTTTAATGGGGAAATATTAATTGTATGTGGACAGTTAGACTAGTGATCTTGGAGGTCTTTTCCAACCTTGGTGATTCTATGATACAAAGTTTGTATTTGAATAAAATCTGCCTGGGGATAGTTTGATAATGCTGTGATATCAATACCTTAGACAAGCCTTATGGTTGCAGAAAAGACTTGACAGCTACATGGAACAGATTTAGAAACCTCCTGGAGCTAATCTACATTTATATGTAAACTGAATGAACTTCTTCAGACAAAGAGCCAATTCAAATCTTCTGAGTTCTGCAGGCATAGTCATGTTTTGTTGTCTCAAAATAAGGTGCAAGAACCAGACTGTTCCTGACTTCGAATGTGGAATGTGGAAGGGAAAGGTAAGGGACAGAGTGCACCAGGGCTGTACTTGCCCATCTGTCTGGGGAGAATGGCGCCTGCTTCCCACTGGCACAATACTGTCAGCAGCAGCTCCCAAGCCATCCTTCATGGTAAGCAGCAGCAAGCCTGGTTTTTCTGTGCTGCTCCTGGATACTTACTCCCTTGGTATGTTTATCTTTGCTTGGGACTAGGACTGTTCCTGTGCATACAGCATGTGTTGTCAGCATCTGCATGTAGTAAATGCTTCACCTGTATTTACTTTAGTGCTTGTCTCCTCTGAGGGAATGATTTCAGTGTGGCTGGAAAACAGCAAGGTATGGGATTAATAAAGTAGGGTATTCTCTATGCAAGAAGTACAGGACCATCTCATGTACATCAAGCCTTCCCGCTGCAAGCTTCATGAGTAGCAAGGCTGTTCCTCCAGCAAACACCAGCAGCCAGGATGAGAGCTGATAAAATAGAATGCTGGGATTCTTTCACCACCAGCTTTAGACAGAGGCTCCATGGCTGTCCTGCCAAGAGTATCAGTCCCACGGACTTCAGGGAAGGCTGTTGCTCCTGTGGGGCTGCAATTCTCCATATTAATTTCTCATATCATGGTATTTTCATCAAAATTTACTTGAAGAAGGTGGCTTCAAATTGTTCTTTTTCAAAAGAAGACACAGGGATCACATTAAGAACCATTTTGTTGATCTCTGAAAAAATGTGGATAGGTCCAGTTGTTTGAATACAGCCATGTACTTCATTTGAGATGACCGCTATTTCTGAGACAACTGTATGGAACTGGCAGATGTTTCAAAGGATCTACACGAGGCCTTTTCCTTCTGTGATGGCAGACAGAAGCAAGAAGGAACACTTATGTTGTACAAGATGGCTCTAGATATTAATATTTAGGCACCCCACTGGTAAATGGTGTATGACTTTTCCATTTCTTCAGGGTAATGTCTTCAGGAATCAGTTTGCTAATTTCAGAAATGAACTATTTTGCAGTAATCCAGTCTCAGAGGGCTTTGTGCTCAGCCCTATTGCTGCTTCTAGCCTCTATCGAGCTTCAACCTTGCAGCACCTTACAGGCAGCCACCCAGTCATGATTACTGTCTCTCTGGCCACCATTGGGTAGCCATGTTAAAATGGCCTCCTAGAAAGCTGAGAGTTGTCTTGTGAGCCTGGGAGCTTATTGCTTTATACTTCAGGCATCTATAAGAACCTGATTAATTGTTCTGGGCTGTCTGACTCTTTGCTGCAGCTATGACTCAGTCATGTACCTGAGGTGAAGTTGCTAAGTTCTCAGTGATACAGGTAGAGAAGAGCCAGAGGGAAAATAAAAGGGCTGGAAACAAGTTTTTGCATCTATCAAACCGCACTGTGTCCTAAAACTATCAGATGACTATTCCATACTGACTCATCCCAGTACTCAGCTTCTGACACATGTCTAGGAACTGACAGGAACACTGTTTTCCTTCCTATAATGCAGCATAACATGAAAGAAAAGAAACAAACTTTTTAACAAGACCCAATGACACACATGCAATCTATCATCACAACATACTAGTATGTTCCACTGGCTCTTTAGGTAATTAGGATATTCTGAAATTTTCTTAAAATTGAAGTCAACATGAGTGACATTTCTATAATCTGGAATAGCTGAACTTCTGTAGCACAGCTAATATTGTCCTAAGCCGGAGCACAGACAACGACAGGTCAAAACAGTAATTTCAATTTCATGTATGTTCTCGCTGCTGTATGTTAGTGTTAGAAATAGGAATTGTGCTGAAAGGAAATAGGAGATATCTCAGAGTCTGAAAGTGGTTTGGCAAAATTATCTTGTTTTCAGTAAAACCATACTTGAATAGTCTTCTTCCTTGTAGCAGATCTACCTGTAGACTTGCTCCCTCCTCAGACTGATGTAGTCTCATTTTAAAAGAGCACAAAGAATGTGCTTGTTAATTGAAATTCATACACGGTGAATTTCCCAGCCCGATATTCCTGAGTATCAGTTATATCACCGTTATACAGCTCTTTTTACAAAGTCTGCATAAATATTCTCTTCCTTTAACCACGGACTCCAGGTATACACATTTGAAATAGGAAATAATTGCCTAGTTCACTCCCTTGTCATCTTTACATAATGGATCACCTTCTTCAGCGTTCCTGAACACCTCAACCTACAGGGATCTTCTATGTCCCACAGTTCTCTTTCACTAAAGTTTTTTTCACTTTATATGCCTTCTTGCAGCAACTAAATGTTGGGTAGTATCACTCATATGCTAGGATATTGGACTACACAGGATTTTTTTGAAAAAGACTCCATGGATGAAGCTTCTTCATGAAAGCATCCAGACATTCCACTGTAAGGATAGCTAGAAATAGTCAATTTAAGCTTCAAATTATCATATATGTTTACACATCTCATGTGCTTTCTTTCCTAAGATAACAATAGCGTAAAAGAAAGAATGCAAAAACAGCTGGCAAGCATCTGTTTTCCTTCATTTATCCTTATTCTGAAAACTCTGAAATGATCATTTTTTGGGAAGCAGAAATATGAATTACTGGTTAAAAAGATTTGGTCCAGGTAACCAGCATTTCTTTTATCTTTCACCTTGTGATCAGTTTTACCATGTCTTCTGTCTGCAATAGCAAAGCCTGTTTTCCTCTCCTCTAAAACACCACAGAGCATGCCCACATGGCCTTCCTCACAGTCCCAAATTAATCCCTCTGAATGACAAAATTATATGTGGCATCTGAAAGGCTTCTTGTCTGGGGAGGCTGTCTTCAGATGGGGAGGGCCAGCACCCACATTCCCTTCCTACCTTCTTCCACAGTTGGCTTACTTTGTCTTACCTATACAATCATAGAAATAATGGAGACTGAGAAGAAGAATGTGAGCACTGTGTAAATGCCCACTATGAAGTGTGTGAAACCTTAGAATCATAGAATCATTAAGGTTGGAAAATAACTCTAAGATCACCAAGTCCAACACCAACCCATCCTCACCATGCCCACTAACCATGTCCTTCAGTACCACATCTCCACGATTCTTTAACACTTCCAGAGACAGTAACTCAACCCTGGGCAGCCCATTCCAGCACCTGACTACTCTTTCTGAGAAGAAATTTATCATAAGATTCAACCTGAATCTCTCCTGGGACAACCAGACTAATCAATCCCAGATCCCTCAGACACTCTTACTTTGAATGCCTAGCTGTGCAATCCAAACTGCACACATCTAAACTGAAGCTGCTATGAGAAAAAAAAAAAAAATTATTAACCCACACATTTTCCAAGTGTGTTTATATAATGTTGTGAATGAACTCCCACAACAATGGTAATAAGATGTCATCGTTATAACCCTAGAAACTCTCTGAGAATTATAAAATTCCTAGAGTTGGAAAGGAGCTTTAAAGGTCATTTAGTTCAATTCCCCTGCGATGAACAGGGACACCAACAGCTGTATTAGCTTGCTCAGAGCCTGGTCCAGCCAGGCCTTGAATGTTTTCAGGGACAGGGTTTCCATCACATCTCTGGACAACCTGTGCCAGTGCCTTACCACCCTCCCTGCAAAAGACTTTTTCCTTATCTCCTACCTAAATCTATGCTCTTTAAGTTTGAAACCATTTCTCCTTATCCTGTCACCACAGACTCTCCTAAGGAGTCTGTCCCTTTCTTTATTGTATCTCCCTTTTAGATACTGATAGGCCACTATCAGGTCACCTCAGGGTCTTCTCTTCTCCAGGCTGAACATCCCCAGATCTTTCAACCTATCCTGGTAGGAGAGCTGTTCCCTCACTTGGATGATTTCTGTGGCCCTGCTCTGGATGCACTCCAACAGATCTATGTCTCTCCTGTACTGAGAACTCCACATCTGGATGCAGCACACCAGGTGAGGCCTCACCAGCACAGAGTAGCTTGGCAGGATCACATCCTTCAACCTACTGGCCACTCTTCTTTTGATGCAGTCCAGGATACAGTTGGCTTTCTGGACTGCGAGGGCATACTGCACAAATGATTATACTATGTTTGCTATTTAGCCACTTCTCCCAGAGATTATGAGGTATTTGAGCCATTTTTCATTTGTTTTTCAGCAGGCAAAAATAAAGCAGGTAGTGGTTTTCTTCTGTCCAGATGCCTATTCAATCAAGAGCAAAGAGGCTTACCAATTGATAGCCAAAAGGAACAACTGGACCCTACCATCCAATTGCAGATGGGAACTCCAAACCAAGAGCTGAAAAAAATCTGGAATTTCTAAAGTAATAATAACAACCTTCTATCAACTAGTCTTTAGCAGTCTTACAGCTCAAATGCATCTTTATTTACATTAACAATACCTCTCATTAACCTCCTCACATTAGCAATGAGGGAAAGTATGTTGTACATAATAAAAGCACGGCTTTTCAAGAGATGGTTCCACACAATCGGCTCCTGAAGAGACAAGGAGAATAGTTAATGTAATATCTGAAAAACACCTTCACTTCTGTAGTGTGTTCTTGCACTGAAACGGGTGCCTTCAGTTTCTTCTCAATTACATTAAGAGGACTGAGAGAACAGAGGTCTCAGCCAGTGGAGGGCAGCAACAGCTGTGCCTTTACACGACAGTTACTGGCTGAAAAGTGCTAGGTTTGCAGTTCAGCCTCAGGACACTGAGAAATATCTTAATACTGTTAGTGATTATTATAAAATCTGTTTATGTTTCTAACTTACTAATGAAGAGACAGAAATTTCAGATAGCATCATGGCTGCTTTTTGCAATGTGTCATGAAACCCACAAAATGGAAAAGACCTCACGCAGTTCTGAGAAATGCTCAAGGTACGATTCAAACTAACAGCACTAAAGAGCCTCTCTAGAATAATGACCACACTATACTTTAATTCAGCATCCCTCCTAATACTTTACATTAATGTTAAGTATCGTAGAATCGTAAAATGGCTTATGTTGTAAGGCACCTTAAAGATCATCTTGTTCCACCCCTCTGCTGTAGGCAAGGTTGCCAACCTCAGATTGTGTTGCACAGGACCGCTCCCAACCTGGCCTTGAACACCTCCAAGGGTGGTGTATCCATAACTTCTTTGGGCAACCTGTTCCGTTGCCTCACCACCCTCTGAGTACTCCAGATGGGGCCTTACAAGGCAGAGTAGAGGGGAACAGCCACCTCACTTGTCCTGGTGGCTACCTCTCTTTTAATGCGGCCCAGGAAGCAGTTGGTCTTCTGGGCTGCAAGTGCACATTGCTGGCTCATATATCTACAGAACTACACAGAGCAGATACAAATAAATTAATACCAACAAACTGATTTAACAAAAGCAACACAGACAGTGATGAAAAGGAATCAGAGAAAGACTCGAGGAAAATATGACAAAAATTATCTCTCAAATTTTACCTTCAAATCAGAAAGGCTAAGTACCTCACTAGAGTAGACAGTTAAGAATAATAAGCCATTTTGCAAAAAGTTCAAGCTAGAAGTTAATGTATACTTTTGCAAATAGGCTACAAAACCACTAATAAGTCTGGAGGGAGAATAATTCTATCTTATTATTTATTTATTTATTTATTTTCCCCAAGGTTGAGAGGAATCCTATTATGCGTGGATCTGTAGGGCCAACTGATGATCCATATGTAAACCATATGAAAAATAAACATTCAAGAAAATGTTAAAATGAAAAAAAAATAACTAAAAGAAATCCCAGGCCTGCTGTACTAAGTATACGGTTAAAGAGATTCCTTGACCAGAATTTTTCTTAATGAGGAATGCAACAGGATATCTCAAATTGAAATATTAATTGATAAGGTTTCAATATGATGTTAGGAGAAGAGCTAACATGGACCTTTAACCAGGTTAATCATATATCAACAATGTGCTGGAATTCTTTTAACACAGGCAAGGGTCATCTAATTTATGTTATATTTTTGTATGTTTTTAAATGTTTACCTCAAATACATCAAAACGTCCCAAGGAAAAGAAGAATGCAAAACAACAGCAACAAAGGAATTTATTATTGTATTATTGTCTATATAGGAATGAGAAATAAAGAGAAGAAATAAACTGTTCACAATGCATGAAAGTGACCATTTACATATGAAAATGAGTTTTGCTATAGCTTGTTATATCTTATATGTTTGTGGACGATTCTGAAAAACACATTGAGGACTGCGTAAAATCCACTGATACTGATTTTTTTAGGATCATAAAACCAAAATCAAACTGTTAAGAAATACTAAGTAACTAGGACTAAGTCACTAGACAATAAAGCAGCAGATTACATTAATTGTTGAACAATGGAGAGTATACATCAAGGAAAACAGTCATACACAGACAAATGGATTGGCTCTTAACTGTGGCCAACTAGAAAAAAGACGCTGGTCTGAAAACATTTGCCTTAAAGTTACAGTATAGGAACTCCTTGTTAGAAATTTTGACATATATTAATTCATCAGATTGTAGGGCCAAAATAGAAAACATCAGAAACTTTTTGCATTTCATTAGAATACATTGTCAACTTGATTACAAAATGATGTACAAGCCCAAAATCTACATCTACAGTAGGTAACTACATAAGTAGCTGAAAATCCTTGGATCTAATAGATACTAATATGCAAGTCTTTATATGGAAAGTCACTAACACATCATCATTAGGATGAGAGGCAATATCACTGCAGACTTACCCCATCCTTATCTTCCCTCCATATCTGCTTTTGGCTGCTAAGTGAGAGAACATTCCAACAAGGTAGGTAGACATACAAGGTCACTATGCCTCATTCTTGTATGCAGCTTGCTGTATATCAAAAGTACATTATTACTAACAGATACTGACCAGCTGAGTGACAATGTACCCTTAGAAGAGGGATACCATCACAAACTCAGACCAGAAAAAATGCTTCCTACAAAAGGAAAGAAGAAACAAACATCGATTTAAATCCTGTCCAAATTCCTGACAGTGAATTTGTGAATGTTTGTTCCTCATTTCACAGACATTGAAACTCATAGCATGTGAAACCATGAGCGTTAAAGCACATCACAGATTCAGGAGAAATTTTTGGTGATTGGCTCATTTGAAAATAAAGCTAACAGGTCTGTTCCAGAACCTGTGACAGCCTTTACTCACAGCCACCAGCCTGTGCCATATAGCAGCATCTTGATATCTTAAATGATTTTATTACGTTCTTCTGTTGTCTATTTGCTTATCCATTCCGGCTGGTGCTCCTAGAGGGGATGAAACACAGGACGAGAGGAAATGTCCTCAAGTTGTGCCAGAGAAGGTTCACTTTAGATATTAGGAAAAACTCCAAAATTGTAGTCAGGTGCTGTAATGGGCTTCCTGGGGAGGTGGCTGACTCATGTCCCCGGAGGTGTTCAAGAATCATGGAGATGTGGTACTAAGGAACATGGTTTAGTTGGAGATACTGGTATTATGTGGATGGTTGGACTAGATGATCTTAGTGGTCTTCTCCAACCATAAAGATTCTGTGATTCTATAATTACTTTGGGAGCCTAGATCTTCAAGGACTTTTTGTCTTGTGCATAATTTCTGTTGGTCCTTTTTATTATCTAGAACCACACTCTTGTTCCTCCTTGCATAGATTTCAGTCTATGTCAGCAAAGAGAAGTAAGCCATACTGAAAACCAAACAGATTTGGGGCACAGAAGATGACAGGTGTCTTAGTTCCAGCTGGGAATGAACTGTTTTCTTCAGAGTGTCCAATATGATGCTACATTTTGGTTCTAGGAGAAAAACAACGCTGACTACACACCAGTGTTTATGGCTGCCTGCTAAGCATTACATAGAATGAAGGCCATCAACAGCAAAGTGCCAAAGGAGCTGGGAGGACTTAGGACAACTAACTTTAATTGGCCAAAGGGATGGTCCATACCATATGGCATCAAGTGGAAGAAATTCTGAAGGGAAGTGGGAGTTCATCTCGCTCTTTTCCATTGCTCAGAGGGCTAGCTGGGCATTGGTCGGGGAAAGGTAAGTAATTACTTGTGCATCATTTGTTACATACATTCATATATATGTTTGTCATAATTATTATTTTCTTTATCTTTGTATATAGGTTTTTAAAATCTCAACCTATGAGTTCCATTTTTCTTTTTTTTTCTTTCCAGTTCTCTCCCCAGTCTCACTGAGAAGGGGGATAGTGAGCGAACAACTGTGTGGTGCTCTGCCATTTGCCAGGTTAAATCACAATAACAGGTCAGGCAATGCCTTTCAGAGTTCCAACTCATTCAATCTGCGTTTGAGGAACTGATCACCATTTTGATGCTATGCAAGATGCCAATTTCCATCCTCGTTTGTCGTTGACTTGACAAGCAGGCTAGGAGAATGACCTGTTAGACTCAGATGTACATTACTTGCATCTGCTATAGACTCAGAGAATCTGTGACAAGAATAAAAATTGTAACATGCAGGCTGCACAACAAACAAAAATGAAAACTGTGTCAAATGAGGATATTGGGATACTGTTAAATGGGGTTTTGTAGCTCTGTTTAAATTTATCTTGTTTCTATGGCATATAGCTAGAGAAAGTAAATAGGTAAAAACTTTCTCTCGCTTCCAGCTTAGCATATCATAATAAAAGTAACAAATTAATCCTTGAGAGCTTCAAAAAGTTTTCCTACTAAACTAGGAGACACAAGCTCATAGTTCCTCAGCTGTCAACCTGGAACAGCATTTAAGCAGGTGATTTTATGCCAGCTATATGTGGAAGGTCAGATAATGATGAATGTGGTGTCAAGTCTGGAAGTATGAAGTTGAGCTTCTTGTTCTTAAGAAATTTCAAACAGCACAAAGTAGAGATATTTTATAGTGGTGCTAGAAGACCTCGGGGCATATTTACTGTGATGCCAAAGCCCACTATCAGTTTCTTTGCTCAGCCCTTAAGAAAAGAAACAAAACCCAGAAACTGGATTAACCACACAAATTCTGAAGAAATTTAATGGAAATCCAAAGTAAGGATACACTAGAAGACACCAGTGTCTGTAAAGAATATGGCTTCAGTCTTGAATCTGATAAATCCATTGCAAACTCTGTTTTGGGATACCATGCAGTGCTCAGCATAGCCAGTGTAAGAGGGAGAATTATGTGTATGTGTGCCAGGGAGAGTTAAAAGGTGAACAGTCTAGTGTTTCTCACTGAGATCTGAATGAACACAGTGACCTTGGCCCCCATCTTTTCTGTCAAGTAACTGATACAGTCTTGTTAATGAGCTCCAGAGAGAAAGTAATGAAAAAAAGAAAGGAATATTCTCGAGAAAGAACAGAGGTGAGATTATGAATGGAGAATTAAACAGTGGTGGAAATGCGTGTTTTTTAATCCCCAGCAGTCTGCCTCAGTGCTCACTTTTGAGTGACTGCATTTTGCTCTCTTTCTTGTCAATTACAACCTTCTTGCAGTGATTCTTTACCAATGGCCTAGTGACCATGCTCTGCAGTTCTCACACCTTCTTGATTGCTTCACATTATCCACCCTTCAAATATTCCCACACTTATGCCTTCCACTTGCTAAATGACCAGTTTCAGGCTTTTGCCTGTGGCTTGAAATTACTGATTTTGGATGATGATCCTGAAGTGTAAAGAGCTAGGATAAGTCTGAAAAAAAGAGAGCTTAAGTAGCAAGATCTGTAAAACATCCATGCAACTAACTGGCTTCTCTGCAAAACCTGGCAGATAAGGTGGATTGCATTAGTCTTGGGGATTGCCTTACTCTTAAGGATTATATCTGGCAATGTAACATATATGGACTTCCACCTATTCCATGCCTTTCTTCTGCACAGTAGGGATACAGTATGATCTGTGTTCACAGGCCTGCTCTTGCCACAAGGCAAATTAGTTTAGAAAGCATCAGTCACATTTCTGAGCAGAATGAGGAAGTGTTGATTCACTGTTTTGTGGTAGACATGTTGCATTTGCTTTTTATTCAGCTCTTCTTAATCACAAAACATTTTAAATGATTGTAACAGGGCTTTTATCTTTCTTGGAGTTGATTGATTATCTGAACTAAAGTTGCAACTGAGATTTAAAATAAGAAGCAAGAGAAAATGAAGAGTTCTGTGTGTACTCTACTCTCAGATAAGTGGTGTATGAAGTGCCCTGGAATCTCAGTACAAAACTTATGTTTCTCTGTGCATTGCTGTCCTGTTACTAAGGCATATGCAATTGCTAAAAATGGAGAGAACGTGCAGCCAGATGTGCTGCACTTCAGGGCTGAGAACTATAAATTATTCAGGGCTTACGTGTCTGCAGTTCTATCTCAGCTTCATCTATTATCTCAAGTTTTGTGTTGTTTCACTACTTTGGTTTTTGGACCTGTGTTTTGTTATTTACTACTGATTATCATCTGATTTTCTATTCAAGAGCAATTGAATGAGCATGAGGCCCGACCCTCAAGAAGTCAGCATTTGACTCTTAAGTTAAATGGCATCTAGTTAAAAGGCTGTGGAGCAGTTTGGCCATTGTTATAAGAAAATAACTGAGAGTTAATAATTAATGTACATATAGAAATCAGCTCAGAAATTATTTTATTATATTGACCATACATAAGGAAATGAATTCATGAGGAAAATTATGTAAAAGGACAAGGCCACTTTTTAAAGTCTGTGGTTTCTACAGAATCATGGAATTGTAAGTGTTGGAGGGGAAATCACCTATTTCAACTCCCTGCTAAAGCAGGTTCCGTACAGTATATTACACACAAAAGCATCCAGGCAGGTTTTGAGTATATCCAGAGAGAGGGACTCCGCATCCTCTCTGGGCAGCCTGTTCCAGTGCTTTGTCATCCTCAAAGTGAAGAAGTTCATCCTTATGTTTATATGTGACTTCCTGTGCTCCAGTTTGTGCCCACTGCCCCTTGTGCTGTTGCTGGGCACCACTGAAAAGAGCCTAGCCCCATCCCCTTGACTCTCAATATTTAGATATTTATAAGCGTTGATAAGATCTCTTCTCAGCCTTCTCTTTTCCAGGCTGAACATTCCCAGGTCTTTCAGCCTTACCCTGAATAGGAGAAGCTCCAGCTCCTACTCATCTTTGTGACCCTCTGCTGTTTTCTTGAACTGAGGTGTCCAGAACCGGACACAGTACTCCAAATGTGTCCTCATCAGGGCAAAGCAGAGGGAGAGGATCACATCTCTCAACCTGCTGTCCGTGCTCTTTTTAATGCAACATACAATAACACTGACCTTGGCCACAATGGCACACTGCTGGTTCATTCTCATCCTGTTGTCCACCAGCACACCCAGGTCCATCTCTGCAGATCTCCTTTCCACCAGGTCAGTCCCTGGCCTGTACTGATGTATGCAGTTATTTGCTCCCAGGTGAAGGGCTCTATATTTGCCCTTGTTGAACTTCATCACATTCCTCTCCACCTAGTTCTCCAGCCAGTCCAGGTCTTGCTGAATTGCAGCACAGCTTTCTGGTATGTCAGCCACTCCTCCTGGCTTTCAATGAATTTTAGGAAATTGTTCTTAAATTTTCAGCTGTTCTCCTGTACAGACATGTCTGAGAAAATGTTAATCACTGTCACATCTAAACACAGATCAGGACTGCAAGTAGGTAGGGACTAATCCAGCTCCTACTACAACTGCAGTAATGCTCAAGGGTCTCAGAGTTAGTGCTCAGTAACAGCTCTGTAACTGAGCTGTAACTTCAGCTGCTGAATCAAGCCTTCAAAGTAGATAACGTTGGAGCTTGAGAGACTGTACCTTTGCAGGAACTCAAAACTTGATTACAAATACTACTTGATACAATAGATATTTAGAAGGCAAGTTATCTCACTGCATCAAGTTGCAGGATAGAGAGGCAAAGGATTGACGCCATCAGTAATCTTTATCTTGAGTCCTTGTTCTAGGAGCTTCAAGATGAACTGACATGATAGTATCAGCTATGAAAAATAACAGTATGTGATTATGTAGCTCTCTGTGCATTGCCATTATCAATGTATAGTGAAATAAGATCTGATGGATCCAGCTTTAACTAAAAATTAAGGTGATTTAAATTTTACCAAAGAAATTTCCACTCAGAGACAATTCATTAAAAATTACAAGTTATCATAACTTTTTCTCTCATTTTCTATGACAAATAACTGGACTATCTACAGCGACACTTGAGCTTGAATACATTAGAATTTGACACATTTAATATAAGGATCATGCAACTACCTAGTTGTGACTGTGATTTTTGGGAGAAAAGTAGGATGTCAAGAAAAGAATTCACTTAATATTCTCAGATTCACTTCCATTATTTTCTTCACAGGTGCTTAATGTACCTGCAAAGAACAAAACCAGGTTTAACTCAGTAACTTGTACAAACAAGTAACTATTTTAATAAGGCATAATCCCATTGTATGGAGTTGTGCAGGAAAATTTTTCTGTATGTAAATACTGATTGATGATAAAGTATTTTCCTGATGCTCACCTCAAAGAATTATTAAGTTATAAAGAACAAAAGATGTATGTTGTTGTAACTTCATCAAAAGTGTTTCAGGTTTTTATTTCAGAATATGTTTTCCTAGATCCAGAAATATTTGAAGTATTACAGAGCTCATGCTGCTTGTGGTGCATGTTCAGGCAGAGCTCAATACACAGAGGGCTATTTTTACAGAGTTCCTTGTCATCTTGCCTTTCAGCATTCCAGTAGATAAATAAAACATAAAAGTAGGAAGAAGCTAAAAAAAAAAATCACCTTAGTTTGTAATGAAAGTAAATATTTTGAGAAACCCCAAAGCATTTTCGCTTCCAGTGCTTTTTAACCTAAAATGTAATCATTCAACATTTCATTCTTACTAAAACAAACTAAAGATTGTAATAATAGAATTTCGCACAACATACAATTTCTCTTTCCTACATAACACACCCTCACAAAATGTATGAGGTAGAGTGTGTATGACTGATTGTCATCGTATTTGACTATGCAAACCACACAGCATTTTCTGAAGTCCAAATACTGAGACTACTGGGGAAAAAGAGTTGAGCAGTGGGTATTTTAGCTTTCCCTGCCTATCATTCAATAAATAAATAAATAAAAGCTATAATAAAGCAATAGAAAAAAGGACATTAAACTTATACTGTGGTTGCTCTCTTGGCTGCCAGCCCAGTTGTCCTTTTCTTTGTAAACTGTATTCCTTGATTGCTTTTCCACTCTGGTCCCCATTATTTTTCCAGATTCAAAGACAACAGATTACTCTCTCTCTCTCTCTATATATATGTAAACATTCATGCATAGTTGGTTACAATGTACGAAATGAGATTCTTTCTCCATGACACCGTTTCCTTTTTTAATGCTCTGTTCATCTCCTAGTTAATTTGGGTATGAATAATGTAGTATATTGAAGTTATATGACTTTCTAATTTACTTCATCACCCTCTAGCACATCCATAGGATCTGTAGGTATGTGTTACTTTTTCTTACCTTTTTGTCAAAACCACATTTGGAAACATTAGATCTAGGAGAGTATTTCCTCCCCCACCCTCCCATACTAGGAGGAATGAGGTATAGTAATGTACAAGACTGTGTAAGCTTTCCTTGACAAAGGAGTATCATCTTGGACTTGCATCCCCAGATATTAGACTAGTTTACTTGTCAAAAACAAGAAAAAGTCAAACAAGCTGCTGTAGGACATATACACCCACAGAACTGGTACTCAGCTGCTCCCCTATAGAAACAGAGGAAGCACATCTGAGTGGGCCAGAACTATAAAAATGAGCTTAAACAGCTCAGAAGATTTCATTTGAGTTTAGGGCCCAAGTCTGTTGTAGGCTTCAGGGTTCAGATCTAACTTTCAGTTCAACAGAGGCTTAAATTCACCAGAACTGTCCTGAAACATAGCAGAACTAACTTAGGTTACCTTGTGTTTTGTTGGAGGAGTTATAAAAAAAAACAGTAGTATTGTCTCCTTTTCTAGCATTATAGCTATCTTGAATGAAGCTCCTGTAACAGACAGGGCTTTGAGAGAATGAGCTCTGCTCGTTCTTCAAGAATGTCCTCCTCCTTAATGAACCTTACTGTAACAGTAAATGAAAATTCAAAATGAACTACTCAAATCTGTCACATCACAGAAGGACGGCATATATGGAGTGTCCAGCTATGCGGAAAAGTGGTTAGCTGATTCATCTCAAAGACAGTGGGCTACAGTATATCTCATCATGTAGGAAGAGCTACATGAGTTTTACCTCTCCAAGTCTGAGAAGTGATGGAGTCAGTCTTTGACTTATTGTCAGGTGTCAAATCTGAGATACATTTAATTGCAGACGTAAGAGAAATACCTGTGTTAAGCCATCTGAGAGAGATAATCCTCTCCTCACACTGCTTGTGTCTTGCCTCTTGCCCTTTGAAAGAGTTTATTCCACTCCTGTTTATTTTCCTTTAATGAAAGTCCTAAAATATTTGTTTGGTGCTGCTTTATAAAGGGCATCCTTGTAATGATGCATTCTTTTAATCATCTTCTTCAGTCTTCATGTATACATCACAGTGTCCATGAACAAAAGGGATGACACTTAACAGCAA
Organism: Meleagris gallopavo; assembly: GCF_905368555.1. Classification (NCBI taxonomy): domain Eukaryota; kingdom Metazoa; phylum Chordata; class Aves; order Galliformes; family Phasianidae; genus Meleagris; species Meleagris gallopavo. The sequence goes on along the minus strand of NC_139404.1, from coordinate 77,069,869 downwards.
GGGCTAAGAGAATGGCTGAAAAGCCAGAAAAATCAGGAGAGCAGGATATACCTGAAGTAAAAGGGAAAGAAAATGCAGAGAAGGAGGAGGAAGCAAACAATCTCCAGGGAAAGCTAAAGGGACGAAGAACAAAGGAAAGAGGCAGCTCTCTCGTGTCAGGTTTACAGTCATGTGTTATATATAGCACATGTAAGGTGCGTACAACCAATGACCAGACAGCCTTGTTGTACTGATTCCATGACAGATAAGCCCTTTCCTCCTCAAAGTGTGTCTAAGAACCATGTGGTTGAGAGCAGGATCAGACCAAAGTTTGTTAAATTTATCTTAAATGGTCTAGTGGGCTGATTGTCAAAACCACAAGTCAGTATGCTGAATTCTCAGTAACCAGCAAAAACAGTCACTTCAATTTTTAGAAGTTTGTTACTTCTCACTTTAAACAAACTACTTGATCCCCTTCAGAGTTACAGAGCAACATACAAAGCATCATATGCATGCTTCTTACTCAGGTATCTATGCAGTGCACCTCTCATGTGGTAGGATCTGCCACTGAAATTCCCAAAGATCTGCTTGTTGCAACTAGAGACCTGATTATCTGTGCAACTTCCTGTTGGGCTTATAATAAGTGATGGTTTCTAATTGGTCCTGAAATGCATATCCCTTTTCTTGCTTGCATACTTAGCATCTGTGCATTCAGTTTCCTGTGAAGCTGCTTCATTCTGAAATAATGATCTTGTCTTTGGTAGGGCTTGAATGCCAGGAACTGTGATTTCTGCTTCTGTTTCTTTTTTTATCTGCTATGATTGCACATGTTATATATATGCAAAACTACATTACTGTAGCTCTTGAAGATTGTGGAAATTTTCTTGCATCTTAAGAAAGCTGGAACTAATTAATTTAGCCTGGAAATTTGATTTAGCTGTAGGGGCTATCTGAGAATATTATGTGAGAGAATCTTCCAGCTAAAGTCAGATAAGTGCAGTGAAGAACAACAATATGCAGGTCCATTTCATGTCCAAAGTCTCCTGCCACCATTTATTTTTTTATCTGTTTTTTTTCCCCATTTTTCTGGATCTGGATTTATCCCACAGCACCTGGCAAGTGAAAGAATAATCTCAAGAAAAATGTAATCATTCTCTTCTACCAGTCATTTGATGCTTTGCACTGTGAAGCAGGAATTCTGTCTTTAGACAGTACTTATCAGATCAGCACCTTGCTTCATGACAACAGCTCAGAAGCACTGCACTCATACACTTGCTGAATGTCTGACTACTGCAAGAACAAACACGAGTATGTGAAATGCTTTACTAAATTTCTTTACTGATTTCTGGCAAACATATTATAAAAACATAGAAACTTATCAACAGCAACAGCACAGCCTAAGATAAGCTTAGGAATAGGGAACGATTCTACAAATATTTGCTATACTATATGGTCCCTTCTATTCAGGAACTGCAGATCACTGATATCAGCATGTCTCAGAGAAATTATAATGGGTGAGGATTCAAAATAATGAAAAACAAAATAATAATTACAAACATATTTGTTTGAATCTGAGGTGGTTTAGTTCTAGTGAAGGACTCTGACTTAACTGAAGCTACTGCATTGTGGGAAAAAAAATGGAAACAAAAAATGAATTACTGCTCCAAGACAGAACCAACATACTGTGGCTCTGTGAGACACTCATCTGGACAAGCAAAACAGAATAATTTTATTCATGTGGGGAAATGAGACTAAGACTTCTCTGATGAACTAATGAACTTCCTTCATCTTCAATACCCCACTCCTATAAATCTCACCAAAAGCCATCAGAACAATAAAAATCACATACAGGTGTGGATCTCATAAAAAAAATTTAGTGCAACCATTCACATTCTCTATTTTAAACATTCATTTTTGCACTTGATCATATCAAAATCTAAAAGCTTATCTACATGACAGATTACTGTAAAATCAAGTTGTTGAAATAGAAGTGATGTTTCAAATGGGTCCTCCTGCTCATTTCTGTTGTGTAGACAACACTAAGATCCAACTTATGATGCAGTAGCTCGAGCTAGCACCTTGTTACATGCACTGATACCATGTGGTGGTTGCTGGTGTTATTACATCAATAATATATTTTTTCCCGTATACAGAGAGGTTAAAGGTTTTGTGAAAATCCTGGAAGAAGTAACTGAAGAGTGGCCAGACTGTCGGCATGTCTTCTTCCATAGAAGTCTATGCAGAGGAAATAACATAATAGTAAACATTTTGTCTTGTTTTATTGAAGAAGCAGAGCCTTTCTGATCTGACTTTCCTGGAAAAACAAAAACAAAAACATAGTTAATAGAATATCCTACTGAAGGATCCTCTTGAGTAAAGGAAGGGCACTTGTGCATCATGGGGACCATGGGTAAATGTGCCATGCCTTGAAGTGGAGGCCTGATAGAGCAAACATGATTGGTGAGCCACTGGCCCTCCTGTTGTGATTTAGCTGCAGTGAGGAGAACTCTGCTCAGTGGCAGGGACACTGCATCTGTCACAGGATATGAGATGGTGTCTTCAGCACAGATTTGACAGCTGCCAGGGAGAGCTATCCAGAGGGGTGACTAAACACACTTTATAGCTCTATAAGGAGTGTGTCTTAATACTAGGTCTGCTTTCCATGCAACATGTCCTTTCCCAAATGATTTACCAAAAGTTTCCCAAAAAGCTCTAATATGAGATAGGCACGGATGCTTATGTTTGCTCTTTTTTCTCCGCACATACCATGTCAACTACGTTGGCATGAAGGTGACATTGCTTTTCCAGTGCTGCCCACGGAGATACCTGGTAGCACTGGATGTGGATGGGAAGATTTTCTCTGAAAATCTTGTTCTTTAAGTTTCCTTCAAATGTCAGACTGATCAACACAGCTTGTTTGTTCATGACACTTCAGTTGGTCCCTCTTCATCCTGGCCTGAGCAGCCATTGGAGGTATCCCCTCCATCTACACCAGCAACTTGTTAGCTTTGTTTCATGGCAGGCTGGTGGGGTTATTTCCCTACACAACTGGGAGGTGCCTATGATTAAATAATGAGGCAAAATTGAAGACCTGCTCTCAAAGGCAGTTCTGTCAAAGTTCTTGGCTAACTTGTGCTCTGTTAAGTGCACTATGAATCATCAGCAGGGAGCTAGATATTATCCAGTGTGAACGTGAATTGCTGTCTGGCCGGATTTTTCACGGAGACTTTATCATATGAGTAGGATGCTTGCTTGTACCTCTTCTGATAGTGTGAAAATATTAAATGAAAACACAAATATTGATAGGAACGTCTTACCCCATTTGTCAGCAGAACCACATCATCTGTCTCAAGGTTAACATTTCACTGCTAAGAGGATCACAGTGATGAATAGAATCACTGCAAAGAAGTACAGGACGATGGCAATATAACACCATTGTGCGTTCTCGGAGCAGGCTACTAGTGAAGAGAAAAGGAAGAAAGGTCTCACAACAGCTAGAAGCAACTGAAGTTTTTTTCTGTATTATTCATGGTAAGGAGAGAGAGGGTTGGGGGAAAGAGTCTTGTTGAAGAGAAGCAGCCTTTTTACTGTGAACTACACATCTAGTGCCTATAGACAGTGAAGTTTATGAGGATATCATCAATGTGCTGTAGATACAATTGAAAAAGTTGGGTTTGCTTTTTGTTATTTCTCAGTTAAATGTATTTGTAGAAAATTAATATTCCTTTGGCAAATATTTTTATTATTTTTAGTTATAGTTATAATTTTAGTTATTCAGTAAAAATAAAACCCTTATTTATGTACGCTTATATGTGAATTCACATTTTCAGGATCAGAAGAACCTGGCTAGTTCTAATTTTTATCATGCTAGTTGCTGAGAAGATGCTTAAAAACATGACCTCTCATTTTCTGAAGCTGTGCATAGCTTTGCCAGCACTCTCACCTTACTGTGCAGTTCACCAGCTGTGGATGCACAGCTCTGCTAGAGCATTTTGCTCAGCAGTATACCTAGCTGTTCTGTCCCTGAGTGTCCTTTGGAAAATGGCTCATAATAGTGGTGCTAACATGGATTATTATTCTCAATTTACACAGCTGAACACTCAGAAGGAAATTATGATGTTCTCCTTCAGGCTTTTTGAAGAAGTTTTCATGGGTAATTCGGAATTCTACAGACTGCTTTTCCCAGATGGCCTCTTAACACTCTTTTTAAACAACAAAGAAATATGTGTTTAATTAGTTGTTAAATCCCTGCCTTCATCATTTTCTACTTTTGGCACCATAATTCTGCCCAGGATATCTGTGCTTGTGTTCCTCTGATCCCTATTCCTTCACACTTTTCATACTGATCTATATGATAAAAAAAATAATAAAATATAAATAAGAATTGGAACAGGCATCTAATTACTGTGACCTTTAAAGATGTTTCAGTGAAGAATGCGAGTTAAAGATGGCCAATACTGTGATGGACAATTATACTGGTTTTTTAAAATATGTTAACACCATAAGGAGGACCAGAGAGAACATTTGTTCATTACCTGATGAGAATGGTCACCTTACACACAGGGACATAGACAAAGCAGAGATGTTTAATGCCTTATTTGCCTCTGTCTTCAACGCTGATAATGGGCTCTGGAACCTCAGGTGCCCTGAGTTGGAGGACCTTGAGTGTGGTAACGATCAACTCCCAGCCAACCTTAAATTAGTGTAGGATTTTCTGCCCCACCTGGATGCTTATAAGTCCATGGATAATGGGATTCATCCCAGGGTACTCAGAGAGATGATTGATGTAATTGTGAAACCTCCCTCAATTTATTTTTCAGTGTTCTTGGGAATCTGGAGAGGTCCCAGTTGCCTGAAAGCTGGCAAATATTGTTGAAATCTGGCCAATTTTCAAAAAGGGCAAGAAAGAAGGCTCTGGTAGTTGGAAGCCTGTCAGTTTCACTTTCAGTGCCTGGTAAAATTAAGGAGAAAATTATGCTGAGAGTTGTTGAAAAACACCTGAAGGAAATGCAGTCATTGGTTACAGCCAACATGGATTCATGAGGGGAAGGTCCTATTTAAATTACTTTCTTTTTTGACAAGGTCATCCATCTAGTTGACCGAGGAAAGCTAGCTGATGTTATGTTTTGGATTCAGTAACTTTTGATACTGCTTCTCACAGTATCCTTCTGGACAGTATACTTTTGTCTAGCATATAGCTAGACAAAAACACAATGCGATAGGTGAGCAACCAGTTGACAGTTATAGTAAATGGCCAATACTGGCAGCCAGTCAGTAGTGGAGTTCGATAGGGCTCTATTTTAGAAACAGTTCTCTTTAATATTTTCATAAATGATTGGGATATAGGCCATTTTGTTTTGAGTATTTTTGGATGTTTTGAGTATTTTTGCTGACAATACTGATTTAGTATTGGAGTGTTAGGAGTTGCTGACTCTGTTGAGGGTGGAGAGGCCTTGCAGAGAGATTTAGATAAATTAGAGGGCTGGGCAATCACTAACTGCATGAAGTTAGTTTAACAAGAGTAAGTGCCAGATTCTGCACCTGAGAAGTGGCAATCCTGGCTATGCATATAAACTTAGGGATGAGATTCTGCAGAGCAACCCTGCTGAAAGTGTTCTGGGAGTCTCGATCAGCAGTGAGTTGAACATGAGTCAACAGTGTGCCCAGGCAGACAGGAAAGCCAGTCATACCCTGGGGTATTCCATCAAGCATGGAATTGCTAGCTGGTTGAAGGAAGAGATTGTCTCACGCTACACTGCACTTTAACAGCCTCACCTTGAGTACTGTGTGAGGTTTTGAGTGCCACAGTACAAGAAGGACATAAAGCTATTAGAAAGTATCCAAAGGATCTGTCTAAAGGAAAGCATCCAAAAAAGATGGTAAAGGATCTAGAGGGGAAGAATATGAGGAGTGGCTGAGATTCCTTGGTTTGTTCAGCCTAGAGGAGACTGAGAGTAGACCTCACATGGTCTACAGCTTCCTCACAATAGGGAGCGGAGGGGTAGCACTGCTCTCTCTCTGGTGACCAGTGAGAGAACCTGACAGAATGCCATGAAGCTGAGACAGGGTTGGTTCAGGCTGATTCAGGAAAATGTTCTTCACCAAGAGGGAGGCCAGGAACAGCCTCCCCAAGAAAGTGGTCATGGCACAGAGCTTGCCAGAGTTCAAGACATTCTGGACAACACTCTCAGACATATGGTCTGATTTTTGGATGGTCCAGTGTGGAACCAAGAGTTTGACTTTGTGATACTTAAGGGCACCTTCCAACTATATTATTCTATGATTCTGTAATGATTCTTTGATTCTAAAATTTCGCAAACCTGGAAATATGGATATCATAGGCAAAATCAGAGAAGGGAAGGAAGTGAGGACTGAAATACAAAAAGGCAGTCAACAAACAAAAGATGATGAAATGTCAAAATAATACATTACATCACTTATAATACTTTTGATTCTGCCGCACAATCCCAAATTCAGCAACACAAAACAACAGTGAATTTAAAAGAAGTCAGTAAACTGGTTTTACCTTTATAACAGCAGGATTGAGATATGCATTTAATTCACTTTCCTTTCTCACTGACTGCCACTTTTAATAAGAAACATTGCCTGAAACTTTCAGTTTCTTTTCCCCTCTAGTAAGGCCAAATTAACTCAGCAATGGGAACATTTGTTCTCACGTAGCATTTTCCGCAGCTAACATTTTTTTTCTAAAAATAGCTTGTTGTTCTTCTGCGTTGCATGAGTGCAAATACCTTCTTTCCATCTCTTACTCGTGTTCACCTCATACATGCAAAACAAAATTTACTTTAAGGGCAGGTCCCAGTCTTCGAAAAAATAATGTAATGTATCTTAACATTTGCACTTCAGAAAAGACCAGATACAAGTTATCTGAACTTACTGAAAAACTGTTTAAGTCCTAATTATCTATCACTTTCTAAAAATAATTCAATTTCTGTGCTTTAAATGATATTGCCAATCTGTTTATTTTTTTTTAAAATGCATCTGGAAAAGAAAAACAATACATGGAAATCATTGCTAAAAAGAATAAAAAGTTTTCTATTGTGTCTATTGAAAAACTTTAACCACATGTTCTAAGCATCCTCTCAGCGGCAGGGATCAGAGAAAAACAGATCAGAATTATCTGCAGAAAAGATGGAGAATGATACTGTCCCATACTCCATAAAAGTGGGGTATTTGTGGGCTGAATGAGTGTGGAGTTGCTGTGTTTTGTACGGATCTACTCGCTAAAGGCATGAGATAGCAGTTTGTCTGCCACTTGGTCTGCTTCAGGTCCTAGTCCTCCAGCAGGCCACAATGCCTGCATGGTGCACATTCATTTGCTTCTGGGGTCCTTCTGGGATGATCTAACTAGTTCCTTCTTGGGGGAATCCTAGTTATATTTCACAGAACCTTTCCTTTTTAATGGTACAGACACGGACAGTGACAATCCTTTTCCCCAGAACTGATCTATAGCATGATACCATCGTTTATGTGAGAATCTAATCCAGTTCCTGGCAGCATGTCACAGTGTATTCTGTGCAGTGCTGTAGAAGCCAACCAACCCAACAAAACCAATCCAACTCAATCACCACCAAACAAACAACAGCAACAAAAACAAGCACAGAAAACAAACAAAACAGACAAACAAGCAAACAAGCAAGCCATACTTTTTTAATGTTTAAATTCAGACATTTCTGAACGAAAACACCACAAATGAGGAAGGGAGAGGCCAGAGACTCTACTAGTGTGTTCCAGGCTGCATGCAGTTGACAGCACAGACACAACACTGCCTACAGCAATGCGCCCTAAGGGCACCACTTGCTCCCAGATGCAATGTCCCCAAACTTTAAATTTGCCTAAACCATACCTACATCTCTCTGGATATCTAACACCAAGCAACTCTTCCATTACATGTAAATGTGTAATTACAATGATAAACAAAGCAGAGAACATATAATGAAAAAGTTTTAAACTTCCTGTTGTGTTTTAGTACTTTGATGCGAGGTCTTTGGTGTACCGTCCTGTGTGACAGATTTCCGCCTCTTTTTCACCTCAGCGTAGGTTATCTGATCACCTGCAGAAACAAAAAGTACTCCATTAAGAGGAACTGACTGAGACCAGCTGTTGTGGTTCTCATTTGATCCAGCACCTCCCACCTTCCAGCATCAGTGTTTCTTGGAGAAAATGCTAAGAGCAAGGACACAGTTTTTATTTTTTTTTTCTTTTATTTTTTTTCTGGTAAACTTTGCGTGTCACTGGATGAATTTGTCAAAAAGGAAGTACTAGCAGAGCTTTTGCAAATAATTATGCCATTATTCCAAATTTATTTCAACTTACTGTTCCAAATAAGTACAATAGAAGTTAGTTATTACATTTTAGGAAAATTTAAAGAAGTTAATACTCTTATTATTCTGTATCTTATCCACACATACATGTTTTCTGTTGGCATTTAAGCAAAGTTAATCGATGGCAATATGTGGGAGGCTATTTTTTTTCCCTATGTATTTCTCAATAAACATTTTCTTCCTAGTGTATTCAGATTTTTGTCATAGGTACAAACCATGTCTGTTTTCCACTGTTTCTTTCATACAGAGGAGCACAGTTCCTACTTGAACAAAGCCATGCTGTACTGCGTGTGCAGAGAGGCAAGCTATTTTCCCTTATGAATTAAATATCACTTCCAGCAGTTGATCGTGTAAAATCATGTCAAATATTATGTAAACTGTAAGCATTCTGCTTTCATTTCATCCACAGGATATTCTTCCTTAAGTTCATTCTTCCACGTATTTAAAATAAGGTTTTAATTAATTGCTGGTAGGCATCATTGCAAAAAGAGCAAAGGTTTTAAGTACAAGCAACTTTCTATCAAAAAACCTTAAAGGAAGCCTAGCTGCAGTTAATTCTCATCCAGAATAGTCCAAAAGCGAGGTTGTTTTATTTTTTTCTTTTCTTTTTTTTTCTGCTCTTAATTACAGAAGACAGAAACTTGAGGACAGAAGAATTAACAATAGACTTATTTGAATCTTTATTGCCTTATTAATTTATGACCACTCTTACTTGATAGCAGGGGAGTTACTCTCATTTCTTACATCAATGCCCTTGGCATTTGCTTTCCTTGATAAGAATCTTTTTTGTTGGCAAAACATGACCACTCACAGTACAAGTGGTCATCTCCATTGATTTGAGACTATAGGCTTAGAAGTCCCCATTTCCCACACCAAGATAATAGAGCAAGTCTTTCTCTCATTATGGACATTTATACTATTTGTTGTATTGAGGTTTACAAATCACAAAGAAAAACTTATTTTCCTCCAGCTACAGCTCCTCTGTTTCTTCCAAGTGTTAGTTGTCATTCTTCTTCCTGGTGTTTCTTTCCAATTTGTCAGCTGATAATCAGGATAAGGAGCTTCCCAGATCACCTCTGTTCTAAGAAGTCTGTCTTTAGGATTTATTTTGTAAAAATCTCCTACTTTCACTTGATCAAACTATCCTTTCCATATTTCAGGAAGAGGCCTCCTACTCTTGCCAAAGAGCATGTGCCCATTTCTTCTGAAAGCTACCTGGCATCAGCAGACTGCTTGCAGATGTTGGCGGCAATGAAACAATTGCCTTGAGACAGATAACATTTATGCACAATAAACTGTGACTTTTCTATTAGTGAGAGGAATACTTCCACGAGCAGTAGCATTTCCTCTTGTTATACATAGATTCTCCAGTATTTTGTATGGCACTACCTGACATTTGTTTTTCAAAAATGATGTAGCAGAGGACGGTGTTCCTACCACTCACTGCTGAAAGTCTCCCTGTTCCATGTCTAGTGTTCAGTCAGTAGAGAACTCTCAATTGTCCTGGTAGCCATAGCTATGATTCCAACCACTAAAAAACCCAAAAACATTCTCACCGTGAATTTCAAGATTTTTAGGATCAATGGAGACTAGTGAAATATCTTCAGGGCAGGTTTCTACAAAGGCTTGAGACTGCCCGCATATTCTCTCTCTGGACTCTCTGCCTAAATTTGGAAGAATTCCCATCTATTCTATTATCAGGGGTGCAAATTGGGCTGGAAGAGGACTAGGCAGTGGGGGTTTTCAACATCAGCTGTTCATTTTCCGAAGAAAGAGAGTCGTTTGCTCAGATTGTTTAGCCTCAACTTCATTGTTCTCATAACCTTTAGAGACCCTGCCTGCAATTGTCAGTTATTTTCCATGAATGTTTAAGCTAGCATCTCCACAACAGAAGATATCTCTTTCACTGTACTAGTGCAATTTCAGTAACAAGTGCTAGACATCACACTCAAAGCAGGCAAAGATGTTTAGGTACTTGATTTCTACTTCTATCATGTTGTCTGTCTGCATCATGTAAACAGTGCTTTAAAATTCGTACACTCAGATATATGCCAGGAAGACATCTCTCTGCCTAGACAATGGGCACAGGCCCATTGGCCCAATTAAGCAACATCATAAACTCAGAAAAGCTCACAGTTACATATATAAACAGGAAGATGACTGCAGATCTAACAAGGTGAGGAATAGCCCTATGGCACATTTTCTTCTCCATCTTGTGTTATTAAATCCCTCCATGGATTGTCAGAGTACGAAGAAGAGGGAAAGCAGAGGATAAGTAGGACATACCTGACAGACCTTTGCAGTTTTCTATAGATGGGGCAGTGGGAGGAAGAGAGGAAGAAACTGTATTTTTTCATTAAATGTAAGTTGTTTACTATGCATCTTAAGCCCCATTTTCCCAGACTGTGTACATCAAATTAGTTTGCCAATGATGTATGAAATAAAATACTTTATTTTCTTAAGAGAGAAATCAAAGAGATCTTTTCTTTGAAGTGCCGTGGAGAAAATGAAAAAATGAAAATTTAAACAGCTCAAAGTGGAGACTAATAGCTCTTGCCATAACATGCAGAACTTCAAGAATTTCTTCAGTACTGCTGAGGATAAAGGCAGAGGAGAAGCAGGGTGCAAATTGGTGGGAGCTGGGCACAGTGCCCACAGGGCAATAGCCAAACCTAGAGTTCTCTAGTAAGGTAAGACAGCTCAGCGGTATCCTTCAGTATGAAATCCCTTTTCTTTGTCATTCTAAGTTATTATTCCTGTCTTGTAGGAGCATCTTCATTCTTTTTCAGGTCGTATCAATGATCTAAAGTAAAACGTGTGGAGTTAAGATGGCAGCTGCTTTTTCCTTTGCACACTGTCAGGCAAGCGTCTGACTTCACTGTAGCTTGGCAAATACCAAGCTTTTGAATAAAGAAAAACAACATCTTCAGAATGCTAGAGCTCCTGAGGTCTGTGTTAGGCTTATGAAAATTGGTGAATCCAAACCGTATTAATACTAAGCATTATTAAATCTGTCACATTGAATGCAACATCTTTCTCACACAGAAGGTGGGGAGTGAGTAGAGTTCACAGCACCTAGCACAAGATGAGGGCCACAGTTTCCTGTACTGTGCTGTTCTAACCATTGAAAGCCATTGAGCACATCTATAAATTGAAGATGGAACCCATAAAAATACGTAATGGGTATGTATGCACATGAGAACATGGAAGAAAAACATTAGCTAAATATATCAGGTGGTTTTTTTCACTATGTCTCAGTAGAATGCACTAGCAATAGGTGAGATTGATTTAAAGCATTTATTTATGCAAGGTTAATGAGCCTGTGTGAGTCATTATTTTAGGATTTTATTAAAGAACTTTTTAGACAACTAAGGGAGCAACAAGAATATGTGTTAAAATGGAAAAGATTTTTTTTTTAAAAAATGGAAAGGCTAAACTCCACACTATTTTCTAAAATGCAAGAAAAACTTTTTACCTGAAATTTAGTTTTTTATTTGGCCACAAAATTTGCCATCCAGTTTTATTTATTTATTTATTTATTTAGATACAGCCAGTCCAAGAAAAGAATGTTGGCAGTTTTCAGAAATATGTTATTGAGTTAGAAGGCTCTCAAGATAACCTACAATTGCAGTTTTTAAGCATATTTTACCAAGGTATATTAAAAACTTAGAAAAAACAACTAGAATTATGATAATAATGAAAGCATTAAAATATAGCTGGGATTTCAAAGGATAATGTCAGATGATGAAACATAGTTTAAATGGAACAGACTTCTATACTCCTGAATTTTGAAACATTTCATAGAGATGACTGTATTGGGTGTGCGTGCATCTCCAGAAAGTACTTATGGAGTAATTCTATACTGGGAGATATCCTGACAGTTTGGCTCTTCTGCAGCAAACTGGTTGTGATCGTGCAGTCTAATGGACAAACTGACTTAACATATGAAAGCTGAAGGTAGACCACTAATACAGATATTTTTAGTACTATGTACCAAAAAGAAAATCAACAGAATTTATTTTTATAGAATAAAAGCTGCTTTCATTCTGGAAGCCTTTGACTTTCATGCTGTCAGCTCTGAATATAATTTCAAATACTTTTTCCATGTTTAATTGTCTCATTGCTAACAAAGATCTATTCTTTCGATTGGAATAAAAAAAAGGTAACTAGATATATTTCTTTTAAAGCATGAATGAAATCCATGAGCGAATATCTCTGGAACTTTATTGAAAATACATTTTTAAAGTAATGTAGTTTTATGGTAGAAGGCATCAATAGGTCATACGCATATGACCACATAACAGAAATATCTATAGATTCTTGATTGTATTTTTCTTAACATACAACTTGCAAAAGAGGAGAAGAGAATGGCACACGGATAGAGAAAAAGAGAGAAGGAATGAAAGAAAAGAAAGGAAGATGTTTTATAATTAAAAATTATTTCTGGTGTTTATCAAAATAAAATTTAAAATATAGTTATCCTGCAGGAGAGTGAAATATAATCAACGTCCTCAGTGCACTGTAACTGCACATTTTAATGCACATTTTAATAATTTGTATTAATATCTTGCGTTTTTGCATATTTCACAGGCAGCACTTTACAGCCATTCTGCTGTAATTCAGAATGGGATTTTAGAGGTAAGTCTTTATTTTTCATAAAATTCAATATTCATTCTACTAATAAACATAAATTTTCCAAGTAGATTAATATATAATAGACAAATATCAATATTTCTAAAAATGCTTTGAACAAGATTTCAGCATGTTATGGATGTTTCAATTAAAAAAGAAAAAAAGAACGTTTTAAGAACGTATCGCTGAAGAAAAAAAATGTAAGTAATATTAAGATGGCCATTTGTTACCTGCATTTGCAGTCTGTGAAGTGCAGTGTACACTCTCCCTAGGTTGTAACTCTGCATAAATCACCTTATTTGCCATTTTGAAGAAACGTCTTCAGATCTGTAATTGAAATGGACTCACTGAAGTAGTACCCCACATGACATCCTTTCTGGCCTCCTCCCACCTATCACACCACAACAGGTCAAAATAAAGGTTTAGTTGTCCGTAAAATGGAAGGAAACTAGATGCTTCATTTTTTTCTTACGTAAATTCTCACTTTGTATCATTATTTTTAGCCCCTCCTGTTGATGTATCTTCAATAAAAACAATATAGTTATGATTTTTATCAACTTGCTCATAGTTTGTGACCTCCAGCCCACTCATAATTTTAATCTGGAACATGACCTGCAAACATGCAGAGTATGCTCATATCCTGTTAAAACCAACTGGGCACTTAAACCTTTTTTAACAGAAAAATCAGTTTGTGATTGTCAAGTCACTTCCTTCTAAACTTTGCTAGTTTAAAATTGAAACCAGAAAGTAATGATGAAGGGAGAAAGACATTGCTGAAACATCTCATACATTGGTATATTTTTTTGCTTCACTCTTCTAAAATGAATAAAATTAATTTTTAAATTTGGATTTGAAAGAGAGCAATACTATCAACTTTTTTTTTTTCTTTCAGATTTTCCTCCACACGCAAATTTCAAATTTTTTGGTTTTATGGTAATTTAATATGCTGCCAAATCTGTGAATTCTTTGCCCAGAGAAATTTCTTCAGTCAGCTGTAGATGACATGCTAATACTTATGACCCAGTGGCATCATTAACATCAGAATTGAATCAGGGCTGAGTCTGCTCCATGAGTGCTCTGCAAGTTGGTCATTAAATATTCTCATTTTAAAGACAGTCAACATCCTAGTTTTTGTTTTTCTCCCTCAGTTAGAAGAGTGCATTCAAGATGAAGTCAATAGAGTTATCATGATGGTAAGTTAAGAAGTTCAATATTCTGCCCTCTTGGAACCAGCCATGAAGGTAGGATATTAGCTTTTTCAGCCTAGATCATTAAACTCTTTCAAAAATGGGCTGTCATGCTGTTAATTACCCTAGTAACTAAAAGGCCGTGTGTAATTTCCTTTTTTCTCAGGAACAAGTTCAAAGTGATGTGGCTCGCTAATTTCTATCTTACCTGATAATGCCAGGCTTTTCATGGAGCCTACCAGACTATGTACAGAAAAAGAAGAGACATCAACTGTCTTGATTTTTTTTTTTTTTATTCTACTTCAGTGACTTGGAGTGGATGTAAACATATCATTGCTGAACTGCCCTGTACCACAGCTTTCACTGTAAGGCCAAAATAGCACTGTGAAACAATACAACTACTTTTTGTTTGAAGGATCTTTAGGAAACTGTTTAATATATGCACACGTATCTTGCTACTTTATGCCATGGTAACATAGAGTTTACATCTTTATCAACCGTGCAAGAGAAGGATTTGTCATCTCTGGGCCAAGCCTCCATCTGCCTCATGGTGTCGCAGGCAAGTCTACACTGTTCAAGGACAACTGCTGTGGAGGGATCTGAATGTATTCACCCTGCCTATTAGTTAGTATAACTGCTTAAACTCTGCTTCTTGTATTCCACAGACTTCTCCACTGTGTACCACCCTAACAGCACTAAGATTTTGTTCATTCAGTAAGATGTTTGCAGGTGAGTTTACATTTGATACTGTGCCATCTTTGAGCAGCCTGTAGGGGAAGGGAAAGAAACTAGTTCACTTGCAAAGGGCATTTTTAGTAGCTTGGCTTGCCACAGTAGTCTAATTCATGTGTGATTTAGGACAGTCATCTTTGTCAATGGAGGTTTCTGACAAGAGAAATGAGCACCATTAGATTGGCCTGCTTTGTTTTATGCACCTGGGATGATAAACAGTGCACATACTTTGAAGCCAGCTCTTCTCCCTTAGCACCTCTTTCTCCTGCTGGGGACATTCAGGGATCATTCATCTGGTTTGTAAGATAAGATGGTAGGCCCCTGGGGGCACTTTCTCTCTACTGATTGGAAAGTAAGTACAAGTAAACAGCTTAGATGTCAACACCCGTAGGCACATAAGTGAGGAAGCAGACAATCTCAAGATTACAGCATTTTTGTTAAAGGAACCATCTCCTCCTTCCTTGATCAGGCAAGTGATGATTCAATTGAAGATAATTTGTGTTGCCTGACATTGCAGTTAAGATATTTCAAGGCAGACACTTTACTTCAGTAAAACAGCATGAGGAAGGTATTTGTATTGGCACTTAGGCACTAAACTGTGTCCTAGTTGCCGGTGATGTAAACCTAGACTGACTTTACTAGCATTCCTCTGGATTTATTTGTTGCAGAGTTCAAGGCCTATAAGATACTTGGGAAAAAGAAGAAAATAGCCTCTGGAAGCTCAGAAGCCAGTGATGTTTGATCACTGTTTTCCTGTCCTGACGGGAAAACATGGGGAAAATATGTTAAGATGCACATACAATCAAAAGGCTAATTCAAGGATTTGGAGGAGGTTTTTGCTCTCTCATAGTTATCCTTTTTATTTAAATAATACAAAATAGTCACTAGATGTCTCCACTTCACCACAAAATATATTACGATATATTCCATTTAAAGCGAGGAAATGCTTGTATGCTTATACAGCCTTTTAAAAAATTATTATTTCTACTAAATAACCTAATGGAGATAATTAGAGTGTGAAGGATAAAAACTTGGAAAATAAAAAGGCAAATAAGATGGATATTGGCTACAAATTCACAAACCACAGAAGTCTTAGAGGCGGGCATTTTCTAACTGATAAAAGCAGAGTAAAGAATTATAGAGATACTGAGATACAAGTGCACACCTGTAACTGGCATATCACCTTAATTAAACCAACTTAAATTTAAACCAATACTAAGAAAGGGACAGGAGTATGGAGGAAATGGGGGGGCAATATTGCAGATAAATGAGGAATAGCCATCTCCTGTGATTAGTTATGATAGTGCTAGAGGTGGTGGAGGGAGTCAAAGATCACAGTACATATCTCAAGACATTTTTCTAAACAGATCATGAAAATGATGGCAGGTCTTCAGCTTCAAAAAAGGAGTGTGATACAGCAGGCAACATGCTGGCAAAGATCAGAGAAAAGCAAGCCAGCAATACCTTTCCCCATAGTACTCACTGCCATAGGCAGCAACAACCTTTCATCCTAAAACTGACTCATTTGATTTCTTGCATATGATTTTGCTCTGTCCTGGGACCTAAGGCTCCCATATAACATCTTGTTAATGGAAATCCCTTCTTTTAAGGTTTTTTTTTTTTTTTTTTCCCCTGAAATAGACAACATTAAGTTATCATTGTTGCACTAGGACAGAGCAGGAGCATGACAGCTTACAGTAGCCCTTTCACAGCCTTCTTTTTTCAACATATTTAAAAATGATTTTTCCTTGATTTTGAACTCTGCACCAGGGAGAATTAATTCATATACATTCGTATATATTGTAGACAAAACAAGGGTATAACTTAAAACTGTAAATCTCTATGGACCAGCCACTACATCACTTTATGTCTTCTACTTCTTAGCACAAGTTGATGAACTAACTAGAGCTGAACAGGTGTATGGCAGAAAAAGGCAATAACAGTGCCATCTAATGGAATATAGGCACTACAGAGCAAAAGCAGGTAACAAAGAAGGAAAACTGGATCTTTCCTTCTAACAGGCAGTGACAGCTCAAGAGGAGTGCAACCTATAAAAAAAAATGCTTCTCCTTTGGCTGGTAACATTTAAATGAGGGTGAGGAAGGATGGATTCAGGCTTCCCCCCTTTCAGTCACTCAGGTGTGTTGCTTGCACCTGAGTTCCCTGGGTTAGCAATGCCTTCTCACCTGGTGTTCAACTGTTGGTTCAGGCCATGACCTGGCAATTCTGCTGCAAGGTGAAACAACAGAATGATTAAAACATAGTCCATCTTTTCTTTCTTTCTTTCTTCTTTTTTTTTTTTTTTTTTTTTTTTCTCTCTTAAACAATTTATGAGGTGACAGATGCAAGTTTCTTATGCCTGGCAAATAAACGCTACATCTTCAGAAGGATGAAAGCTCTGCCATCTCATATCTAGCTACCATTTTTCTTTAAGAATTGTGTGTATTGCTAGAAGGAGGGTATGGAATTATTTTTATTGTTACTTCTGAATAAAATTTCTTTTATTGTGTAGTAGCATTCATAAATACTGACGCACTTTTGTGTGTACATTTAATCTCACTGAAACATACAAATTAATAAATAATATGAAGAATATCCAGCCCTTATCTCCTCATTTGACACAGCTCAGCCATGGAAGAACATGTGGCTGGAAAATCAGGCATAGTAAGCTGTCTGCAACTTGGCTGTTGTCTCACACATGCTTACTGAAAAGACTAAATATGATGCTGGACTGCAGCACATACAGGTAAAATGAATTCTTAAAGAAATCAGAGGCAAGGGAAGTATTGACACATGGACACACTTTCTCCACTGATTGCCTTGCTGACTGCTGTTGAGTTTTAGTAAAGAACAGCAACATGCCTGGTGTGAGAAGTCTATTTTGAGTGTGTCCCCAGTTTTCTAGAGAGACTAGAGACATACTGTTTCCTTCTGCAGTTATCAGGAGAAAACTTCAGGTGAGACGGTGAGACTACCTGTGATTATTTTAAATGTTTGAAGACCTTTGTAAGCCTCTGCAGAGCAGAATGCATTTATTACACATTGTATGTCATACATAGGACTAAAGTGAGACTGGGTTGTAATTAATGATTAGCTGTTTCATGACAAAAAGTAATACAGTACTTAATGCACAATGTTTAAAAAAAGCATTTATCTTAAAAGTTTTACAATGTATTAAAAAATCAGAACTGTTGAGAAACACCACTAGAAGCTACGGTACTTCAGGCAAAATCCCTAACCATATTAATATAATTTTGAATTGACAAACAGAAAGCTTTACTGCTGCTGTGTTATTTTTGTAGAAAGCATTATAGAAATTTATTGCTGATACTATTAGTATTTGCAGTAATATTGGTGAATGCTCTCTTAATTTGGATATGAGTTTGAAAGAGCTTAAGTGTTGAATACAGAACAGCCCCTTCGTCAATTCATCTAAATTATCATTTGCAAGCTTGGATAACTTATTTCTGATTGTGCAATCTGGAAGAAGTATTATATACAAATTGAGGTGTTATAAAATATATGAACAATGAATACTGTCCCCAATTTTTTCAGAGGGTGCTGCCATTTTTTTCAATCAGCTCCATCACACCATGAATTTAAACACAGTAATCTAGTATGCTACATGATTTAGTTGTAGTGCATCTAAGCATGGGCACCGTTATGCTACATTTGCCCGCACAAATCACTTGATAAAAGAGCTACTATCACAGAATCACAGAATAACAATTAGTAGCCTATATGATGACCAATATATATGTGGTGCTAGAGATGACAGACTGTGTTACTGAATTATATCCTGAGATGCTGTTGTTGGAGACACTAGTCCTGAATCAGCTCCCACTGATACCAGATTTACATTCAATTGCTTCCACAGCTAAATGCATTAAGGTTGTTCTTCTTCATGTTTGTTTAAATGAACTCAGAAGTCTGCATTTCATGGTCTGTATAGGTCCTTATAACCTGTGTGAATAAGGTAATAAGATAAGAACAAAATGCAATGGAATGTAATGAGTCTTGATAACTTGCATCAAGAAAGGCTTCTCTACTGAGTTCCTGGGAAATGGCTGTTTTAGAAAAGAGGACAAGAAAGGAGGATGTGTAAGACTGTTTAGGGCTCTTAGCTGCTACAATTTGATTGCTCCCTCTAGGATTTTGGGAGAAAAAAAGTAACCTTATACGTTGAATGAATTATACTTTAATAGAACTACACATTTCGTTATGCATCTGTCCAGATAGAACTAAGCTATCTTCTTTTACTAAAGGCATTCCCCATGTTGGCATTTCAGGGATCATTTATTAACGGTAGAAGAGAGTCTTGAATTGTGATCAACAGCCTTCAGGCAAGAAAAGTAACTGGCATGCTAATGAGTTGTATTTGGACACAGGCACCTCTTCCTCAGCTTTTTCTTCTGAAACTAGGGCTTGGGATGGTATGCTAAGGATATATATAATGCATGAATACAGAAAGCTGGAAAGTGAAGATACTGTCCAAATGTTATTGCATATAGTTAAACTGACAGACAGATAGAATGAGGCCATTTTCACCATGTGAATTACAGGGTCTCAATATTAAAAAAAAGGTATGTCACTTCCATAGAAGTATCAACACTTGTACTGTGGAAGAGAACAAAGGCAAATGACTACTTTATCACACAAGATTCTGAAACTCTACTTTATTCCTGTATTCTACCCTACAATCCACATCCCTATTTATACGATAAAATTCAATTCCTGAGTTTCCTGCATTATCACAACCTCAGAAGCATCAATTATTAAGCTAGCAATTTGAATGGCTGTAAAAGGGAAGGAAAAGCACTACTTTGCTTCCATATAGTCCTACCAACAGGTAAGAAGTAGTCTGTAGAACCAGCTACTTTCTCCTCCAAGAAGACAAGGAACAGCTGTTAAGATATTTTCTGTCCAGGTAAATGAACAGAGATGGTACGAGATACATGGTCCATGAAGGAGCTGGCTTCTCCCTGCTGCTTATAAAAAAAAAATCAAAAGCATCAAAATTAGCCTACATGCCTGCTGTTTTGCTTTTTTTTTTTTTTTTTGCACAGTTTGTGTTGGGTGAGAAATATATCTCTATCATCTGATGAACTTTGATATATTGAAAAATTGTACCAATACTTTTTCTAACACTATCTGAAGGCCTTCTGAAAAGAACGATTATAGGTATCCACTAGACATACAGGTGTTAGAGTTCAGACACTGCAGCAACTCTAAACGTTCAGCAGTGCTGCACCCAAATTTGCTGTTCTTGAACCTTGGTAGCATGAACATTGCAGCCCTCCCAGGACAGGTTTCCAGCACTATCTTCCAGGGGCAATAAGTATTGAAGTAGAATCTGCCTTATTTGCAGTTTCTTCCCTTATGTCAAGGGTGAGACCTATTTACACCCACAGCTTCTTTTCCTTCCCCTGTTGACTCATTGCATCTTTTATTGACCTCCTGTGGAGACATAAAAATTAGTGCAGGAAAAGTCAAAAATGGTAGTTCCCTTTAAGGATTCTTGTCATAACAGAGACAACACCAACTGGAAATAAATTGCAAGTGAGATGATTGCAAAACAAGATCTGAGAACTGGTTAAACAAACTTATCTTGAAGGTATATGGCAGGAAATGCTAGCTTAGCACCTGCATTTGAGTCTTGTTCGCTGGACAGAACAAAGAGTGATAGAATTTACAGGATACAAAGATAGCTCTAGATGAGCAAAACAACAAACTCTGAACCCAGATTACAAAGTGTGTGTAAACAAAGGAAACAAAGGGGGTATCTAATGGAGAGGGATGAGTGAGGCCCCATCCAGAGTACTGTGTCCAAGTCTGGAGCCCCAGTACAGAAAGGACGTGGAGCTCTTGGAGTGGGTCCAGAGGAGGGCCATGAAGATGATCAGAGGGCTGGAGCACCTCTCCTATGAAGAAAGGTTGAGGGAACTGGACTTGTTTAGCTTGGAGAAGAGAAGGCTTCAGGGAGACCTCATTGTGACCTTCTAGTACTTGAAGCGTATAATCAGCAGGAGGTACAACTGTTTATGAGGGTGGATAGTGATAGGACAAGGGGGAATGGTTTTAAACTGAGGCAGGGGAGGTTTAGGTTAGATATTAGGAGGAAGTTTTTCACTCAGAGGGCAGTGATGCATTGGAATAGAATGCCCAGAGAAGTTGTGGATGCCCCATGCCTGGAGGCACTCAAGGCCAGGCTGGATGTGGCTCTGGGCAGTCTGGTCTGGTGGTTGGTAACCCTACACATAGCAGAGGGGTTGAAACTAGATTATTGTTGTGGTCCTTTTCAACCCAGGCCATTCTGTGATTCTATGATTCTATGATTCTATGATTCTATGATTCTATGATTCTATGTTGACTTAGCCACAGCACTGTAGTCAAACAAGAGCAATCTTCATCTTTGTACCAGAACATCTGCTATTACCTTCTAGAGACATCCTCTGTTGTATAAATTATTGGTTGCTGTTTTGTAAGATGCATAGTCTGCAAAAAGATGCATCACACTTTTTTTTCCACCAGCTGTTCCCCAGGTCACAGATAAGGGCATTCCACAAGATCAGAACATGCCTTTAAACATTGCTAAGCATATGGACCCCTACAGAAGAGGTCCTGGCAGGTTCACTGCTTCAGTGCTTTGCAGAATAAAAGAAGGAGAGAAGGCAACATGGCAGTATGCTGGAAGAGGTGTTAACTAGGTCCTTCCTAGGATGTCATCACCAAACAAAAGAAAAGCGTCTTTAGTTTTAGTAATCATATTGAGTTTGTATTCTGTTCTTACACTACATGTACATACAGGCTCTGCTGTTACACAGGATTTAGGATCAAGAAATTACTGGATGAGGTGTTCTGGGAAACTGTTCTTAGGGACATAGAAATGGAGAAGAGATGGCAACTATTTAAAGACACTTTTCTGAGAGGACAAAAGTTCTCCATACCCCAGCATGGGAAATCAAGCAGAGGAGGCAGAAAACCAGCAAGGTTGAACAAGGACTTGATGGTCAGGCTAAGGAAAAAAAAATGTACAGGCAATGAAAGCAGGGATAGGTGTCCTGTAAAGAATAAAGGGATGCTGCCTGAATATGCAGAGATGGGTCAGAAAAGCCGAAGTACAGATAGAACTGAATTTGGCAAGGGATGTGAAAAATAACAAGAGTTTCTTTAGATACACTGTTCAGCAAAAACAGGGAAAGGAGTGTGTACCTCCTTCAAAAGGCATGGAGAAGACTGAGGTACTCAACAATTTATTTGCCTCAGCCTTCACTGGCAGTTAGACTTCCTATGTCTCTCATGTCTCTGAACCTCTAGGTAGAATCTGGGGGAGCAAAACCCTTCCCACTCTAAGAGCAGAGCAAGTCCAAGACCACCTCATGAGGCTGAGTGTGTACAGGTCTATGTGGTCCTGAAGGAAGTGGCTGATGTGTTTGCCAAACCACTCTCCATTGTATTTGTAAAGTTGTGGCTGTCAGGCAAAGTCCATGGAGACTGGAATAAAGGGAACACCACTTCCATTTTTAAAGAAGGGGAGAAAGGAAGACCTGTGAGCCTCACATCTGTGCCAAGGAATATCATGGAGCAGATCCTCCTGGAAGACATATTAAGGCAAATGTGAGATGAGGAGGTGTTCTGAGACAGACAGCACCCCTTCACCAGAGGCAGGCCATGCCTGATCAAGCTGGTGGCCTTTTATGATGTAGTGGCAGCATTGGTGAACAAAGGAAGGGCAACTGTTATCATCTACCTGGACTTGTGCAAGGCCTTTGACATAGTTCCATACCACATCCTTATCTCTAAGTTGGAGAAATATGGATTTGAAGGCTGAGCTATTCAGTGAATTGTTTGTTGGATGGTCACAGTCAGAGGGTTGTTGTCAATGGCTCTATGTACATGTGTAGTCCGTGATGAGTAGTGTCCCCCAGGGATCTGTCTTGGAACTGCTGCTCTTCAACATCTTTATCAATGACATAGTCATTGGGATGGAGTGCACCCTCAGAACTACTCACCAAGCTAAGTAATACATGTGGCACCATAGAAGAAGGGATGCCAACCAGAGGGACCTGGACAGGCTTTAAGAATAAGCCCATGTGCACCTAATTATGTTCCACAAGGCCAAGTGCAAGGGGTTGCACTTGGGTCAAGGTAATCCCAGATGTGTACACGAAGGGAGAAGAACTCATTGAGAGCAGCCCTGTGGAGAAGGACTTGGGGGTCTTGGTGAAAAGCTGGGTATGAGCCAGCAGTGTGCATTGGGAGGTGCTCGGGGAGGTGGCCAACCGAGCAAGGGAGGTGATTGTTCCCTTCTTCCTCATGAGGTACTTGGCTGGAGTGTTGTGTCCAGGCTTGGAACTTTCAGCACAAGCAGGATGAGGAGCTATTGGAATGGGTTCAGAGGATGGCCATGAAGATGATCAAAGGACTGCATTACCTTTCTATGAAGAAAGGCTGAGGGAGTTGGGCTTGTGTAGCTTTGAAAAGAAGCTACTAGAAGTTCCCTTCCAGTACTTGAAGGGAACTTATAACCAGGAAGGGGACTGTCTTTTTACATGGTCTAAAAGTGATAAGACAATGTAGAATGTCTCTAAACTAAAAGAGGAGAAATTTAGGTTTCTTGTTAGGAAGAAATTTCTTACTCAGAGGGTGGTGAGGCACTGGAACAGGATGCCCAGAGAAGTTGCGGATGCCACATCCCTGGAAGCATTCAAGACCAGGTTGGGTGGGGCCCTTAGCAGTCTAATCTGAGAGTGACAACTAGTCCATAGCAGTGGGTTGAAACTGGATGATATTTGAGGTCCCTTCCTTTATAATTCAGCCTTAGGGAAACAGGATTCCACTCTGAAATCACAACAGTAGTTCAAGTCACATAGGAAAATTTGCACCACAAATCAGTTGGATCCCTGGGCTGAATTGCACATCCTGTTGCACAAAGTCTTTATTCATGTTGCTATTTTGTCTACTTATGTCTTCCCATGCAATGGAGGACCTACTATCACTGTCAAACTCACAGATAAGGCGTCATCTGCAGTTTTTAGCAGATCTACTCTGTATGTGACTTGAACTGATAGCTGTGCTACACCTATGACGTCACTAACCGAAATTACTCAGCCATGACCATTAATAGCAGAGAAGGTGTCTATGTGCCTTTGGGAGTGCATAGTGAAGAACCTGAGCACATTCATTTGGCTATCTCAGCTGTGTCACTTAAGTTCCAGATAATCAAGCTCCAATTGCTGGGCAGAGAAATCCCAGATAAAAACACGCTTTTCTGAGACAGCAGATGTTAAAAGGAGGTCTAAACTGGCACGTTTTCATGCTTTGCCAAAGAGTCTTAAAACTCAAGGCCAAAAAATCGCTCCTCCCTGGAACCTCTGATATGTGGCTGACAAGCACACAGTGAGCCCTGCTGTTTCATGGGCCTCAGCAGAGTTTGTATACAGTTAGCTAAGTATATTAGTCAAGTGGCTGAAAGGAAAGAAGAGAGTGATAAAAGACTCCACTTGGAAAAGTCGTAAGACTGAAGTGACTGAATAAGTGACTGAATCCTCAAACAAGCTTGGTCAAATGGACACAGAGATTCAGAATGCAGCTATGATCCAAGTGTATGAAGCATGGAGATATTTGGGCAACATTTTCTCTCAGCAACAAGAAACTAAAAATACTATGACTACTGAATGATTAGATGTGAAAAGATGACAAGGTCATAAGTAGACTGAACAAGACTCAACTTCTGGAGCATTTATAAATGCAAAGCTGATCAGTAGACAATAGTGTGTAGTCACAAGCAAAAGTTGTGTTTGGATTATGGTGATATTAATATTACAAAGCTGCAGTTGTGTGTCTATCTAAGCAAATCAGGATAATTCTGTGTAGCTGAGTTTACAAAAAATATCAGTAATTTATTTTAAGACACACGGCACACAGTGAAAGAAGTTTTCTTTTTAAAACATAATTTTAGTCTGCTAGCTCCTCTGCACTATTTTGTTATGTAATATACTAGCAAGGGGTCAAAGGAAAATTGCAGACAAACACTTCTCAAAGGGGCACAGGAAAAGGACAAGGAACAATGGCACGAACAGCAGCCTGGGAGACTGTGGCTGGATAGAAGGGAAAAAACTTCCTCATAAGAGCAATGCAGTGCTGGGAAAGTTGCCCAGACAGGCCATGGGAGAAGAGAGGAGAGGAGAGGAGAGGAGAGGAGAGGAGAGGAGAGGAGAGGAGAGGAGAGGAGAGGAGAGGAGAGGAGAGGAGAGGAGAGGAGAGGAGAGGAGAGATAACATTACCTTAAAATGGAAACACTGTTTTTTTTTTTCCACTAGCTCAATAAGACTCACACTTTCTCAGAGTATAGGTGATTGAATCTTGATGGTTTTGAATCATTTAGAAGAGAGTCATGAGATAAAAGTCTCCTTAGGTATGTATGAAACAGTGGAAAAGAGAGTCTGAGAGCTCAAGAAACCTATCTGAACTTTTAGTTCTACATTATGGACCAAATTAACAAAAAAAAGGAAAAATGTATTTCATATACAGAGCACATGTATCCTGCTGTAAATGATGCTAAGAACTTTAGGGACAGGCAAAGGAAACTGATCACATTTAGACTGGTCATGCTTTTGGTATGCAGGTTGCTACATAGGTTGCTATGAAACAAACCTTATCAGTATCCACTTAACACTATCCTTATCTACATACTGATCAACAACAATTTAGTTATGTTGTATATAAACTTTACCTGAACAGTACTTCTGAGTAATTTGTTCCATGACTATTAAAGATTCATTTTTCTTTCCTAAATACTTTTGTTTCTGCACTTAACATATTTACTTAACACAGTACTGTCAAGAGTAGGAAGGGGAAAGGTCAGTAATATAAGATCAGAAAAACTAAACTTTTTTTAATTTTAATTTATTGGGTTATAATGATCCCATTGAATATATCAGGAAACAGGAATATGCTATTTAACAGAATAGAAACATCATTTTCCATCAACACATTTAGGTTTGTAGAGCCTATCTGTGTAGAATTCTAAAGGAATTTTGTAAGTGGCAATAAAGCACAAAACCAATAGCGTAGCTCTTAAAAAGATCTTTGTATGCACAGGCTTTGTGTGTTTATGTTATGAAAAGTATTTTTAGGTTTTAGAAGGGCCTTAAATTCCAAATCAAATCTGTACTTTTTCTTTTCAAATTAGAAGACAGAAACACTGTCACTAAGCATTCTGCAGCAAACATGGGACTCATGAACAAGAAGTTAAAAGCAACTCAAATTTTCTGTCTGTGAAGTTACTGGGTGAAGCAGGGAACAACTCAAATCATTTGTGAGCTGACACCATTAATATCACTTAAATTGAGTTACAAAACAATTGTAGTACTTAGTGGATGGAGAAGGGTTTAGAAATTGAGTTGCCTGGTTGTGATTACATTAGCCCCAAAACATCCGTGTATCTTGTTTATATTCCTTTTTATGTGAATAAGTCATGTAGGATCATTAAATGAAGTAATTTCCTTCCTTATATCTATTTCTCAGCCTTCCTCAGAGCCATAACACAGCATATGTAAACTTTTGAAGGCAGGTAAAGCAAATGTATTAAAACAACAATTTCTATAATCCACGAGAATTTACTCATCAATGGCAAGCAATCATTTATGCAGATGTAGCAGTGGTACCCAGAGAAAGACCTCATGTGCCTTCTCAGAAGTCAGCCCAGGTAAAAAGCATAATCAGCTCTTGGATGCATACTGTTTTCTCTGTCTTTCTTTCACTCTCCCCCTCTCTCTTCTTTTTTTGAATTGTCACTTGATGATACTAAAAGAATGCTATAAAACACTGCATGCAGAAACTATGGGAAGGATCAAAGTTGGAAACAGTGGAAGAGTGCCTAATGAGATTCAAATCAGCAAAGTTGCTTTTAGTTCAATATTGCTGTAGAACTGTGTCTTGATTCTGGCCCATTGTAAGTAACAGAATGAGAAACAGAAACTGCTGATTTGTAAATGATGAGCTTTTTTTCTTTTTAAATACATATAAAGATGCACACTATGTTTGAAACTGCTAGGATATGCTCCATCAAATTAACTTAGTCCAAAAATTAGATGCATTTTATGATATCTTCATGGAAAAAAAGCACTAGACTAACTTAATAAGAAAACTAATGGCATTGAAATTGCAATCACTGTCACTGAAGGAGACTGAATTAGTCCTAAGACCTTACTGCCCTTCCTCTTTGATTTTCCAGTAGTGATTTTCCTATATTATCAATTCATGATCACTTCCTACATTTGCAACAAAAGACCATTGGATTAAGTCAGTATTTAGGTAAATAAAATTACTTAAACTATAAAGAGAAATACATTTTCCACTACTTGGAAAAAATGAAATTCAATCAGTATAGCATTTTGTCAAAATCCTGTATCACTGCAAATATTACAGTGTCCCAGTAAGGGCAAATTGAAAATGCATAGCAGTCAGAATAAGATGATATTATCATGCTTCCAGTATTCATTGCTAATTAGTTTATTTAACAACATCATATAACAAACAATTTTAGAACACATTCAGCTTACCCCGATGATTAATAATGCTGATAATGCTCTGAATGCATGTAAACAAATGATAACTATTTTTATATTTTTGCAAAAGTATTATCTCAGGATAGTCAGGATGAGTTTATTTGAATTAGATATCCAATGGAAAAATCTACCTTACACTGTCTATTCCTGCATTCACAGTGGTTGTTTGTACTAGTGTAACCTATTCACACAAAGCATTCTCTCAGGATTTCACTCAGTTTCTAAGATCGTATCATTATTTGCAAGGGGAGCCTGACAGCAAATCTTGATTTGAAGGCATACAGAATCAACCCTTAATCAGCCTTAATCAACCCTGCTCTCTGAAGGAAACCTTACATTCGAATTTGCCAGTTTTAATTTCCAATGAATATTCTCAATAATGCACTCAATTATTTCTTCCACGAATTTATGAAAACAGATTCATAAGTCATGAAAATGCCTCTTGAAAATAGGAGGCATTATTTTCAGAGCAGTCCTTGTGCATCAGCAGCTATGAAGCACACCAAGAAGTGGTACCTCAGGTCTATTGTACATATCAAGCAGTGAATCTTGTATTCTTGCAAATGTTCTTTTCACTACTGGAGTGCATGATTCCTGCTGCACAGGTTTTATGTCCCTCAACAATTCTGAGGGGCACAAGTGAACCTCTGAATTATTCCTGCCCATACAAAGATGCTCAACTCCCTTCTGTCTTTCTAAAAAATCCTCTGAAGTGCATTGTGGCCCCTTTTATACACATGTTCACCCAAATGAAAAACATAATTTTTATGGTAGATTGCTTCCCATTTATTTATGTATTTCCAGACTCTAGGTCAATTTCTCTGTGTGGAACTTATTATCTACTTACAGCAGAAGGTGTAGAAAAAGATCTCCAAATGGAGAGGTGAATTGCCAAACCTTAGAAAGGTGGATCTCCTAGAAAAAACATATCCTTGCTTCTTCTCTGCTGGATACTCGGTACTTTTTTTTATATTCAGACTTAATGAGGCCTTGTACAAATGGAAAATGAATACAGTGTATTCTTTATACTTTATCGTAACAAAGAAAATCAAACCAACACTTCCACAATAATTTTGAGCCTTGCTCACTAATACAATATAGTCATAAAGCACAGTGGTGGTGGCTGTGTACAATACAGAAGTAAAACAGGCCGGTTTGGGACAGCTGTTTTGGTTGTGTCCCCTCTCAGTTTCTAAGCACCCCCATCTCCTCACTCACAGGATAGCATCAGAAGTTGAAAAGTCCTTAGCTCTGTACAAATACTGCTCTGTAACAACTAAAAACATTGGTGTTATCACCATTGTTTTCATTGTAAGTCCAAGTTACAGCACTGTACTGGCTATGATGAAGAAAATCAATTGTATCCAGCTGAAAGCATTACAAATGTGGGGCTCATTTCTCTGAAATCTGCCATGGTGCTCAGGTTTTAATAATGTATTTTTTTTTCCATGACATTTCTAATACTTGAACATCCTGGCTATTACATTTTAAGTAGCTGCTAACTCTTGAGCCATTCCACAGATTTAAGAAGAGAAAAAAAGAAGGCACTTAAATGCAGTACTTAATTAACCTCACTCTGAGTAAAGCAAGAAAGTGAGTTTGCAGCCTGTCCCTTGATTTCTTAGCATGACAGCATGACAGACACTGGAGAATAACAAAGATGCTAACTGCACCTGTCAAGAGTCAGGTTACAAAAAGTCCTTTCATTATAACCTTCTGCACTAATGGTTTCTCCAAAACCTTCTTCAGGATTCAAAACTTCTGATGTTTGGACTCTACCTGTAGATAGCACTGATGGAAAAAGAAACCACATTTTTGTTCTGTAGTTAAAAAGAATGTTCAGGAAAACCAGACCATTAAGAAAGGCCTGATAAAACACAGCACATACTCCTTACCCCTCTAAAATTCTACCAGATTTGTAAAACATACTATGTCCATAATGCAAATGCTCTGTAAACTTTGCAGTAGGGAAACGCAGAAAACTTTGTTTCCCTCCAAAGATACTATACGGTTTCTGTTTCACTGTCCTTATTTCAGCATTTCCACAAAAGTGCTTGAGCAATACAGTTAAATGCTTTTGTTTAAGTCTGCCATTTTTGAAGGGTTAAAAAGGCTTAAAAGTGTTAGAAAATGAAATGTTTTGAGGGCATGGATGTCAAATATCCTGTTTCATGTAAATACTAACATTATGTTTAAAGTTTTTTATATTTAAAACCTGAAAATTCGGTTTTGCTTCGGTCTGTTAGTTTTTTGTCACTTCTCAGAGGTGTCAAAGGCCTTCAGAGTGAAGTTTTTTGCTCTCTATGACACTGGTTTTTAGCCCAGGGTGATGGACGAATGCCTTTCAAGATTTCAAAGGCTACCAGAGTGCTCCATTCTTTTCCTGGGGGCTCTGGAACCCTGTGAGTGCTTCTTACAATGGTGAAAGTACAACAGGGTTGAATTCTGTGCTATCCGTGGTCTTTTGAGTATGCTACTGATTGGTGCAGGTCCTCCCAGTGCCTCTTGGGATATTTAAGTTAATGAATGGACAAGCCCTCCTCATAGGTGTCAAAATGCACCTGAGTGCAGCTCTGTGCTCTGTGTGTTATATGCAAACCACTAACATAATAGCGTGTAAGTGACTCACTATTCAGGGGTCTGGTGAATGCTTCTCTGGAGGTCTCAAAACACAGAGTAGTCCCAAGACTTTCCGGGTGATTCTATTTGTCCACACACCTGTGAATGGCAACAGACAAAATCTGTGGCCACACAGCGTCTTCCAGTGATGCACTGATGGAATTGATAAGATCACTTGTGAAGAATGCAGGAAAAATAGAGAGCGGTTCCCAGAAATGTGAAAATGCATCAGAACACAGTTCTGTGCTCTAGAGCTCCTAATTCTGACCACATATTTGCTGGCTCGAAAGTACTTCAATGTGCAGTCCAGAATACCAGTGAGTTCTTCTAAGGGATCTCAAAGAGGAGCAAAGTCCTGGGACTTTCTGTGAGTTTCTATTTGTCCAGGACTCTGAAAGTTGCTTTTGATGAGATCAGTGGTGGCAGAAATTGTTTTGGTGAGGCTGATGGGACTTGCAGTGAGTATAGTCGTAAAACAGAAAACAATGAGTTTCCTTGTAGGGCACCTAGGATAAACATGCAAATGCTTTGCAACAGCATCAGAGTGCAACTGAGTTGACTTTCATGGTCTTCCACAAGTGCTATTGCTCAGCGCAGATCCTCCTTTTGCCTTTGAGTGGCTTCCAGGGAAACTGGTGTGTAATCCTCAGAGGTGTCAAAGGGCTTCTAAATGCAGTCCTGTGCTGTTCTTAATGTTGTTTTTCAGTCCAGGGGGGTGGATGTGTGCTTTTCAGGGCTGTTGAAGGGCATCCAAGTGCTCCACTATTATTCTGGAATTTTAAGTCAATGAGGGCTAACAAGGTGAATCTCTGAACATTTTTCTGGTGGTGAAAGCACCAGTAACTCTCTGTTCTCCTGCTGAATGTGATCCTATGTGGTGTGGATCCTCACAGTAACTTTAAGTAGTGCACATGGGAATCAACAAATGTTCCTCAGAAGTGTTAAAGGGTTTCTGAGCACATTTCTGAGTTTCTGTGGTCTGTCTTTGAACTTGATGGGAGATCACATAAAGGTGAACTGACCCTAGTGGGAAAACTGTTGATAGAAAATATTGCTAAAATATCTGCTAAAACACTGACAAATGAAAATGCTTCCAATCTGAGAAGTGCTAGCCTGGGAACCAGGAGCATCCTTCAGAAACGCAGCTGGACTCTTGAGTTGCAGGAAAGTACATCGCCTCCCAACTTGGTGTCATCTGCAAACTTACTGGGGGTGCACTCAATCCCCTAATCTAGGTCATCAGTAAATATATTAAACAAGATGGGTTCCAGTACCGACCCCTGGGGGACACCACTTATAACGGGTTGCCAGCTGGACTTAACTCCATTAACCACTATCTGCTGGGCACGGCCTGTGGACAAACACAGAAAGAGCAGGGGAAAGAGGAGAATTTCATCACAATGTTAAACGCTATGGCCTGTTCCAAAGGGATAACGTGTGGAGATTGTAATAGGTATACACTTAAACTGCTGTAACTCATTATTTGAGTTTGCATGTTATATGAAATACTAGAGCAGGAACCACTCAAACCAACAGAGGAGAAACCATGCAAGTGCAACATTGACGTAACCTGAATCAGCTTTGGAGTTGAGTAACTCCAGGCAATACTTTCTTATCCTGAGCGATCACCAAGAAACAGAACACAAGTTATGGAATAAATGAACTTAGTAGACATTTTATGGACATTTTACAAATATAGCCCATAACCTAAAGGGATGACATCTGCATTTACACCAAAAGATAGGGAGTGCATGGAGTGTGGTTAATGAGGATATGTTGAATAGTGTGGAACCTGAGCATGGTTTAAATGTTATAGAATATTGTTTGGTTTGTATTGGTATATTGTACTGGTATATTGTACTGGCTTTGTCTGGGATAATTTTCTTCTTTAGAGGCTAGTATGGATTTAGGATTAGAATTATGTTGATAACACGCTAATGTTTTTGTTGTTGCTGATCAGTGCTCCTATTAAGTCAAGGACTTTTCAGCTTCTCATGCTGCCCTGCCAGCAAAGAAGCTGGGGCAGGGCAGGGGAGTTGGTGGGAGGGGGGAGGGCACAAAGAGCAGTGGGACGGGGAGAACCAGGACAGCTAGCCCGATCTAGCCAAAGGAATATTCTGTATCACATGATGTGTTGCTGAACAATAAAAATGGAGGGAGTCAGCTGGGGAGGGTCTGTGGTCTGCTTTTGCTGGGGGGCTGACTGGTCATTTGTTGGTGAATAGTGAGCAAATTACTTGTTTTATATAATAAGAGTCTTCTTCTGTCTTATTAAATTGTCCTTATTTCAGTCCACGGGTTTTACTTATTTTTCCTGATTCCCTCCCCCATTCAGCTCCTAAGAGGAATGATCGAAAGGCTGTGTGGTGTTTAGCTTCCTGCTAGGTTGAACCACTACTGTAGGCAAGAGAAAATAGCAGTGAGACCTTATGTTCATAAATGTAGTAGAGTAGTGTCCTTTCACTGTTCTGGGATGAAGAGCTTTTATCAGTCAGATTGCACAGGGCCAGGAGATAAGGAGCAGCTCAGAGCTACATTCAATGCAGTAGAATAGGCATCAAAGGAGTGTGTGTAATAAGAAAATTTTACTGTGATGCTGTGTACTGATGTGAGCAATGACTCGATGTTATTGTGGAGTATGAAGTATATGAAGTATATTTTTCTGAGTAGCCTGCTGAATGAGACTTTTCCTCTGGTAGCCCAGTGAAGTGAGGTATTGAGCTGCATTTTGCATGGAAGAAGAAAATGTATGTGGGAATGCTGTTATAATGGATAGTGTCATGGTTCTGGCCCAGTTCAGCCTAGTTCCATGACTAATGCTGAAGGCGAGACCTCTAGGGAGCACACACTGCAGAGATGAGCAGAAAAAGGGGGAACAGTCTCATGGCTCCCAGTTAGTTTTATCTTTCCCTCTGTACAGAAAATGGAAGTGGAATAATGAAGTCTTCTGGAAGCTGTAGTTCATTCTTTCTCTTCTGAGAGCAGCTACTGGGAACTATTAACAAACCATGCGGCATTAACTCTTTAACTCCCAGTGTGCTACATGATGTTACAATGTGGAATATCAATAACAAAAAATCATAAAACCATGACAGATAGGCAGCAGAACCTGCTGAAGAGAAAAGGGCTGTTACTGTTACTAAAGTTACTGTTACAGGTTCATACTCAGTGAAATGAGAGTAAGGATTCAGAAAGAATTCCACTGTCAGGAAATAAATCAGTCTCTTGTATAACTGGGACCAGCTGTACAGGGAGCAGCTTTTCAGAAAAAGACTTAAGTGCCAAAGAGGTTGGAGCTGGAATAGACTGCAATGCCTGAGTCAGAACTACGTCTTAGTCTGAATTAGTTATAATGGGACTACTAGGACCAAATGAGGGCTTATTCTCACTCATTCACCACTGAGAAAGCTGCTTCAGACTGAATACACTTTAAGCATTCTGCAGAAGGGAGATGTCAACAATGTGGAGTGACAGGAGCAAGTACAAGCTAATGACTTTTCCTCATTAGCCTTGAAGCCACACCACTCCAAGCCAGGAAAGGGAAACCAATGACGCTCCTGCTGAGCTGGAGATCACTAGAGCTCATCCCTATTGCATTGGGTCTTTATTGATGTGATAGTCAACTGCCACAAGACAACAAAAAAAAAGTCTGTACTCAGCATAAGGCTGTTCCAAGCCTAAGGCTAAAGTGAGGTGGACAAATGTCTGGCTATAATCTCTGATGGCATTTCTAGTTGAAAACCCCAAAGCAGAGTAAAGCATGACTGAATAAAAGATCCCCCCCATCCCTATCTGTTAACTGAGGTGAAGAATGAGGCTTATTTCTTCAGCTACTTTGTCCCTGGATCACATCTGCCTGGCCTCTGGGACCAAGCCCAGTGTCCAGGGATCGAGGTCTCTGCCTAGGCTAGGGGCCGGAGCTGCTGCTTTCTCCTTTGCAGTTTCAACTGGTAGCAAAACTGAGCACATATCCCAGGGAAAGGCAGATACATGTAGGGACAAGACAGTGACTCAACAGGTCACAAAGCCTGCACCAGTCAAGGACTGCCTTCAACAGAATTCACATAAAACATAGAAAATAGCCAAGACCCCTTCTTCTTTTCTGGCTTGTAAAGACAGGTGTTCACTAGTGAAGGCACATATACACACTGAAAAATGGTAGAAGTGATTAAAAAAAAAAATTACAGACCCTTCAGGCACATCTGCCTGGATCAGCCCCTCTGTCTGTCCAGTACTGGCACCAATTTTCAATCACACACACATAGTTCTTACCAGCAGCCAACATATAATCTTTGCAGCATGTGCACACACATGCACACACACGAGAGAGAGAGTGCTCATCCTACAGAAGGAGTTAGAAAAGATTACATTATAAAAATAAAACAGGACAGACTATCTTGATCAGTTGCAGGGCTTGGCCAAACAAGCATACTGATTGGCTGCATTTCACATGCAACACTGCTTTTCTACACTCTTCCAGGCTGAGAGCCCTGTGTTTCACAGTCTTATCAGTTAGGATGTTTATCCTTCCTAGAAATGGCGCCTGTACCTTGTTAGCTCACCAGTTAGTGTGACTGGGAAGTTTGTTTTTTGTGATTGTCTTTCACTTTAGAAGTTCTCCATCAGGTAAAAGCATTCCTACAATTATATCTGCTCAGAATTAAGGTGAATGACCAGACTTGTTTTCCATAACTTTCTCCCTTTATTATCGCTTGTTGCCTCAGAGAAAGACCCTTGTCCAGATACACTTAAAAGAACATTCTTCTACATATCCTTACACTATCCACCCCACTGGCACACATGATATATAGTATAGATTAGGACGGAAAATCATAGAATGTATCACAGAATCATAGAGCGGCCTGGGTTGAAAAGGACCACAACGATCATCTAGTTTCAATCCCCCTGCCGTGGGCAGTGCTGACAACCACTAGACCAAGCTGCCCAGAGCCACATCCAGACTAGCCTTGAATGCCTCCAGGCATGGGACATCCACAACTTCTCTGGGCATCCTGTTCCAGTGCATCACTGCCCTCTGAGTGAAAAACTTCCTAATATCTAACCTAAACCTCCCCTGCCTCAGTTTAAAACCATTCCCCCTTGTCCTATCACTATCCACCCTCATAAACAGTTGTACCTCCTGCTGATTATACACTTCAAGTACTGGAAGGCCACAATGAGGTCTCCCCGAAGCCTTCTCTTCTCCAAGCTAAACAAGCCCAGTTCCCTCAACCTTTCTTCATAGGAGAGGTGCTCCAGCCCTCTGATCATCTTCATGGCCCTCCTCTGGACCTGTTCCGAGACCTCCACATTGTTCTTGTGCTGAGGCCCCAGGCCTGGATGCAGTACTGCAGATGGGGCCTCACAAGAGCTGAGTAGAGGGGGAAAATCACTTCCCTTTCCCTGCTGGCCATTCCTCTTTTGATGCAGCCCAGTACACAGCTGGCCTTCCAGGCTGCAGGCACACACTGCTGGCTCATGTCCAGTCTATTGTCCACCAGGACCCCCAAGTTCTTCTCCACAGGGCTGCTCTCAAGGAGATCTTCGCCCAGTTTGTATAAATACCTGGGATTGCCCCGACCCAAGTGCAGCACCCTGCACTTGGCCTTATTGAACCTCATTAGGTTTCCATGGGTGCATTTCTCCAGCCTGTCCAGGTCTCTCTGGATAGCAAACCTTCCTTCCAGTGTATTGACTGCACCGTTCAGCTTGCTGTCATCTGCAAACTTGCTGAGGGTGCACTTGATGCCATCATCTATGTCATTGATGAAGATGTTGAAGAGCACCGGTTCTAAGACCAACCCTTGAGGGACATTGCTTGTGACCAGCCTCCACACAGACATAGAACCGTTAATCACAACCCTTTGGCTGCGTCCAGCCAACCAATTCTTGATCTACCAAAGAGTCCATGCTTCAAATCCATACCTTTCCAATTTAGAGAGAAGGATGAGGTGAGGGACCATGTCAAAGGCTTTGTAGAATCTCAGGTAGATGACATCTGTCGCCCTTCCTCCATCCACCAATGCTGTCACTCCACCATAAATGGCAACCAGATTGGTCAGGCAAGATCTGCCCTTGGTGAAACCATGCTGGCTGTTTTGGGTCACCTCTTCATCTCGTATATGCCTTAACATGGTAACCAGGAAGATCTGCTCCATGATCTTCTCAGGCACAGAAGTGAGGGTCACTGACTCCCCAGGTAATCCTTTCTCCCTTTCTTAAAAATGGGAATAATGTTTCCCTTTTTCCAGTCACTGAGGATTTCACCTGGTGAAATCCATCTGAACCAGCGAGAAAGTTTCTTCCCAAGGGTATGAAATCCCTGAGATACCTTGGATGACAATGCAGTTATTTCCTACTGCTATTACTTTAGGAACTGCTCTGATCCAGATATTTGAGCAATCTGCAGCAGTTTTGGACAAGCCTGGCTGTAAGAAGAGAAGACATTGGTGACTCTGGAGATTGATGTATGTCTGAAAAAGTCTCACACACAAGAAAAAAAAGTCCAAGACACAGTGGTGTAAGATTCAGGTTTATTTGCACTGCACCAGGGAAAGGACATAGGATCTCTGCATTTCTAAGCGAAACTCTTCATCATCAGGGTAGATTTAGGATTATAGATTGAAATCAGATGGAAAATATTCAGGAGTCCTATAATTCAAGGAAGAGGATTAAAAAAAATCAGTGATTTTCAAAGATTTTCTTTCTCCCTAACCCTCTCTTGTTTTAGTCTGCAGAGACAGTAAAGGCCAAGGGCTGTTTCCCTGGGCTGGAAAGAATTCTGTTTTTCTACACTCCTCCAAAGCCTGGAAAAAGGGCAATTTCCTTCCAGCTCCCTTTGTGATAAAATTCAATTTAATTTAATTTAATTTTTTGTTTTACTTACATAGACGACTGGTGTCTCAAAGCTGTTCTGTAAGGGAGAAAGAGTTGTGTCAGAGCTGAAAATAATATGTGCAGCTAGGACTCTTATTTAAATTGGGTAGTCTAGCTGCAGCATGATGACTCCTTCATTCTGCAAAATCATGAATGAGCTCAGGAAGATGATTCCCTTTGCAAAGCCTTGGAGTACCTTGCAGTCATGATGCATTACAGTGTGGCTTGGATGTATTAAGGCAAGCTGATGGGGCCAACCAATAGATTTTTACTTTCTTTTTTGCACTGAGGAGTGCAGACAACTGATCCTGGGAAAGTCGTATACTAAATGGTAGAGAAGAACTCATCAAAATAAAAAATCTACCAGAGACCATGGATATAATGGACGTATCATACTAGTTGATACTGTTCCCTGCTTCAAACTCCATTTTTTTCCCTTCCCACACCATCTTGTTTAACAATGATAGCAGTTTCATGCAATCTTAAATAAAAGAAAATGGACATACTCACCCCATTACGACTGAAGTTCTGACCAACCAGCTTGATTCCCATCAAATCTGACACGGTTCTGCAAGAAAAATAAAGCTGTAGTGGGGCTGCCCAGGAGCTCCTGGTGCTCTTTATCCCATGTACTGCAAAGCAGAGACAACCCAGGAGATGTTTGTGGGGGGTGGTAAGGAGAGAAGGGCTGCTTGAGTGTGGAAATACTCACCCTTAGGGCACCCTGGGGATTCTGAGAAGTTGAGAGAACAGAGTGTTATGAGAATCCTACTTTGCTACCACCGTGTCTACCCCCTTTGTACATTGCCTACCCCTCCCACATTGTCCAGAACCCTGGGACTGGGGCAGAGAAAGGAGTTCAGGTTATGACCAGAGTTATGTCTGTGTGGAGGCATCTAGGGGAAGAAGGATTGTAGACCCTGTGGACAAGAGTTGGACCAAGACAAAAGATGTTTCCAAAGTCCACTCAGTTCTTTCCCAAACCCAGTCCAGTCTGAGGCAGCAGACAGACCTCAGGCCAGGGCTGACTGCTCAGGGTTGGGATGCTCATGGTTTTCTTTCCCCATACCCGACCTTAAGAGCACAGGGAAATGGCAAATGTCTGTTAGTTCCTTTTGCAATGGAAGTTGTGATCTGTTGCAGTACTCACATAGACAACAGGGGGTTCGAAGCCAATCTGTGAAGAGAAGGTGAAGAGAGAGAAAGAAAGAGATATCTGTGAGTGCTAGAGATTTTGCGAGGGCAGATGAGGTGGGGAAGGTTCAACTGAAAGTACAGACTAGTTCTAAAGTGAGTAACTAGTCATTCCCAACTCCTGGTGATCATGGCCCTTTGCAGATAATGAGCATCTACCCTGAGATGTCAGTTGGGCTTTATGCAACAACTCTCCACTGCAATATGTGGGATGCAGTAGCAAGAGTAGAGCTGTTTTCCTTTCTTATCTGTACTGAGATGGACAAAAAAGAGCACAGAACAAGCATGGGCTCCAAGGATAAGGAGATGACACCATAATGGGGTGGATGCAGCAGCGGCTGCATCCAAATTCTGATACCTTCAAAACTACATTCCCACCCTCATGTGCCAATGCTACGTAATATTCCCCATCTTTCAATACACAAACCGTGCACCTGAGACATAATAATTTGTGCTCCTCTTTCACTGCAATTCTTCCCATCTCTTCATTCTCCTTTTTCAGTGATCCCAAAGTGCTCTGCTTTGGGCAGTTGTATAGTTGTCTCCTCATCTTCATGTATTTCTGAGTTTGCAGTATCTCATCTCACAACACTCCTCCTTCCTCTTTCCTCATGTCCCACTGTTTTGGAGTTTGTCCCACATCTCACAACCTCATAATTCCTACTATGCTTTCAGTGTTCCAGGCTTTGTATCACACAATTGCCTCCTCATTCTACACTAAGACCAACTTCCAAGAATCTTCCAGGACCTCCAGGATCAGACATATTTTGCTGAAGCCTGAAACATCCACTGCATGAATTTTGTGTAAAAAAGTACACATCAGTTCTCTCAGCTCCTATCACCTCCCAGTTCCCTGTATCCTCAGAACAAGCAAAGTGAAGGGGCAGAAGTCAATGTTCCTCTCCCACACTAAAAGTAGACTGCAGATAGCACTGAGAAAAACTTCCAGGAAGGATTCTGTAAAGGGTGTTATGGCAATTAGAACAAGTTGGAATGGCTTGGAAATCCCACTGTGAAGAAAGAACTACTCTCTTCTTGAGAAGTAGCATAGTACTGGTGGCACCGGAACAAGAGGAAGGAATGACTCTACATTTAGTGAGGCTACTGACAATGACAAATATCCAAGAAGTTAAGGGTCAATCTTTACTCCGTACAGAGGAGAGAAAGGATATTCTGTGGCCTTCTTTCCCCAGACTCATCTTCAGTTACCCCAGAGAGTGCCTCAGTTCTTACCCCATTATCATTGAAGCTCTGACCACCAATTCCGTCAGTGCTGCCACCATTCTGCAAGAAAAACACAGCTTTAGTGGTGCCTTGCCAGGATCTCCTGGTGCTCTTTATCCCATATAGGGCAAAGCAGAGACAACCCAGGAGATGTTTGTGTGGAGGGGTAAGTAGAGAAGCGCTGCTTGAGTGTGGGAATACTCACCCCTAGGGTACCCTGAGGATCCTGAGAAGTTGAGAGAACAGGTTTTTATGAAAATCCTACTTTGCTACCACCTTTGTTCATTTCCTATCCCTCCCACATTGTCCAGAACCCTGGGACTAGGGCAAAGGAAGGATCTCAGGCCATGTGGGGAGTTATGTCTGGGAGATACTTAGGGGAAGAAGGGGTGTAGACCCTTCCCCCATACCCAAACTTGGGAGCACAGGAAAAGTTCAACTGCCTGTTAGTTCCAGTTGCAATGGAAGTTGTAGTCTGTTGCAATACTCACATAGACGACAGGGGGTTGGAAGCCATTCTAGAAATGAGAGAGAAAGTGGAGAGAGAGAAAGAGAGAGAGAGGAGAGAGATTTGTGAATGTTTATGCATTTTCCTGAGCATCACCTAGGGCCATGATGTTGGGTACTTCTGGAATCCATCTTCTTCCCAAGTTTCCCTGGCTTTATCACTCTGGTTTTCAGAGAAAGGTTCTCCCCCCTCCTGTATGGTTTGACTCATATCCCTGCACACTCACCCCATTGTTGAAGCCGCCATCTCCAACTTGGTTCCAGTCCTGAAAGGAATACACAGAGTCTATAGCTGTAGTCCTGTCATGACTAGAACCAGGAACAATCAGACCAGACGGATAGCATGAGGAATAAGGTCCTCTGAGTGCTCCAAGTTATAAAACCTACTACAGTTGTATGCTGGATGTTCTTAGTCCCTTGACCACCTCCACCCCATCACGGTCCTTTTGCAATTCTACTAACAGTTTCCATATACCCTGAATTACCCAGCCCCTCCCATTTTTCCTACCAGGGGAACTGCCTTCGTGCCTCCAAGCACTAGGAGACAAACAGCCAGGACCGCAACACAGATCTGTCCCTTCATGGCTTCTTCCTTCCAACAGAGTACTCAGTACTTCAGGCTGGAGCAATGCTGAGTGCTGAGCCTGGGGCTAGATTTATAGAGCACAGCCAGATCTTGCCACATCAGCCTGGACTGAGCCAGCCCTGATATCCTGACCAAGCCCATGTTTTTCCTGCTATCACGTGCTCCTACCTTGGCTTATCACTACCTTCTAATCTCGCTCCACCACTCCTTTTTGTTGGACAGTATCTTTGTTTTGATCTTTCAAGGGGGATGTCAGCCATTTCACACCCAAACTCCATCTTAGATCTACCTTTGATATTAGATCAGTATGTTTGAGCTCTGGGACAGCGCAGTTTGGAAATTTTCCACAGATGAGGAAACATCCCAACTCCTGGTCCCAGCTCCTGTCCCACAACTGCCTGATTCCAGTGACAAATGATTTGTTCCTCTGAGTGGTGATATCTAGTCACTCCATGGGATATCCACAGCCTTCCTGTAAAGTTGTGTTCTGACTGTTTGGTTTTAGGAAGTCTCCCAAACTCAAGATGAACCTACATATTCAGATTTAGCTCTGTCCTCCTCCATCTCTGGGAGATGTCTCCTTTGTGCCACGTTTCCTTAGGTGCTTTGCTTTAGGAGGAGGCCAGAGAATGACTTTCCAACAACCTTGGTTGTTTTGGCAAAGATCGTTACCAGCTCTCACTTTCATCAATTTTCAGACATAATGAACCTGGCAGTGGTTTTGGCAATGACTTTGAGCATGGCCTCCTCCTGGCCAGGACTGGCAAATAGGACAAAAGTATCTCCAATAAATATTTGCCGGTGTTATCAAACAAGGTGCCTATTCAGAGAGAAAGCTGCACCCAGAATGGCCCAGGGGCCACATGGTAATTTCACAGTAATAGGAGAGTTTCTGCTGTGGGCACTCTGGAGTTGGAAGTTTGAAACTTTCCATCCCCTCATCGCAATAGATTGGGCAAAGCTGAGACCAGTGTTCCAGGAGGCAGCTCAGGAGAGGACTGAGGCTTGTTGGGACAACACACTCCCTCCAGTCATAATGGTGCCTTTT
The DNA here is from genome assembly GCF_905368555.1 of Meleagris gallopavo. NCBI lineage: Eukaryota > Metazoa > Chordata > Aves > Galliformes > Phasianidae > Meleagris > Meleagris gallopavo. The sequence continues at coordinate 77,028,368 of NC_139404.1, read as the reverse complement.
GTCAATAGACTACCATCCCTGGGGCTCTGATAGTCAGACAGAGCTGTCACAGCCAAGAAGGGGATGATCTCCCATGCTGCTTCACACTAGGAGCTTCAGAGATCATGGAGATGGTGTGAGCTGAAACACAGGACAGGTGCAGAGAGGTTGAGGGATGTGGGTTTGTGCAGCCAAGAAGCAAGAATCAGTTGCAATCTCTCTTTCCTGAGACAGAGCTGAGAAGGGTTTAGATACAGACTTGGAGGTATGCAACAAAGGACTGAAAGTTGATAGGCATAAGCTGGGTTGGGAGTTATCCTACTAGGGCAGAGAGAACAACTCATTTGCCAGAGACGTGAGGCAGCCCTGGGCAGGGTTAAGTGAGAGATTGGTTTGTACCTGGGAACATTTTTCAAACTGCCTTCACCCCGTCTGTGTGAGATCTCTCCTGATGCTGCTTGAACTCCAGGAAGTTCAGCTCCATGATTACTTCTCTGGGGAGCCTGTTCCATGGCCTGACTGCCCTTTGGTGAAGAATGTCACCTTAACAGCCAACTTGACCCTTCCCTGACACAGCTTCATGCTGTTCCCTCAAGCGCTTTCACTGCAACCAGAGAGGAGATCACATTGCCCTTGTGAGAAAGCCATTTGCCACAATGAGGTCTCCCCTCTGTGTTCTTTCTCTGGGCTAAACAAACCAAAGGACATCAGCCACTCCCAATATATCTTCCCCTCTAGACCTTTCATCATTTTTGTAGCCCTCCTTTGGACACTGTTTAATAGTTTAATGTTCTTTTTGTACTGTGGCACCCAATCTGCACACAGATGAGGTTGCACCAGTGTGGAGTGTACAGCAGGACAGCCACTTACCTTGATGAGCTAGCACTGTCATACTCGATTCACTCTGGGTTATGGTTGGATCAGGAGCCAGGATACCTATATTCTCACCTCAGCTTGGAGAAGAAAATAGGAAGCCAGACGTTCATAGAAGCATGACTTTATCTGCTGGCCAAAACCTACAAGCCCACACAGATGGAACTCAGATTTGGCCATATCCATACCCACTTTGTCATTCACAAGGATTCCCATGTTCTTTTACCACTCTGAGAGATGTATTCTTGGATGACTGTAAGATGAGGATAAAAAAGAAGAAGAACAAATACAGGGCCCAGAGTTTCACCTCCATGGTTAATGCAGTGCAGGGCTGATGGGAACCAGAACTTTGGACAGATGGCCACACTGGATCCCTCCTCTACACCAACAGGGAACAGTTTGACCCTTGTCTAATGTGCTGGGCACTTGACATAGGCTCAGAGCGCATCATATATGTGAGCAGAGAGGTTTGTGCCTGGAGAAGGAGGAGGGATAGGGGTTGTGTTATTATGTGTGTAAGAAATTATGTGCTTGTTTATTTGTAGACAGTGTAGTATGCACAGCAGGTGTGTAGGTGTGCAATCATGTATGTGTTACCTCAAAAGAGTGTGCATGCAAAGGAAGTATATTTAATGTTTATTGTGTGTATACACGTGATGAGTGTATGCGCAGTTGAGATACGCATGAGTATGTATCTATTCACCACGATGAGTAAGCAATGGTGTGTGTGTGATATGATGTATGTGCATACATACACTACATATATGCGTGCATGTGTGTGTGCATACTCATGTGTGTCCATCTGACCAAACATCAGAGAGTAATTACAGCACTGCTCACAGAGAGCAGCTCCCAGAAGCAGTCAATAGGCACAGAAGTTTGGGCAACAGTCTTCGTCTCTCCTTTTTGATATTTGAGAACCTTCTGGGTTGAGGTAAAAGAGTTCAGGCAGCCCTCTGATAAACTCGATGGTGCTTGCTCTTGTTAGGCAAAAACAAAAGTAATGGGAGCAAGTAGTGTCTGGGCCCAAGGAAGTTGTGGATGACTCTACCAAGATCAATGATCTTCTAATGAGTGTGCTTGACCGAGAGTGCTGAGAACATGATATTCTATGGTATAGAATATACCTTTGATCAGTTTGGGTCAAACATACTGCTTGTGTTCCCTACCAGCTCCTTTTGCTCCCCAGCCTCCTCAGGTAGTAGAGCAGCGTGAGAAGCTGAGAAGTTTTTAGCTTAGTATAAGCATTGCTCTGAAACAACTAAAACACTGGTGCATTATAAATATTATTTTTCTACTAAATCCAAAAGAAGGAACCATAACAGCCACTATGGAGAAAATGAATTCTATCTCAGCTGAACCCAGGACAATATTCACCTCTTAATCTATATCATCCATCATACTGGAAAGAATGTACACTTTCCAGTACGTTAAACATCATCATCCTTATCCTTTGAAAAACAGGTACCATTCCCCTAGTCTGTGAACCCTCTCATTAAATTGTCCCTTTAGAACACCTGTTTAGCTCATTTTACTACATGACTTTGGGTTCCATCTGTCGTAAAAGTCCTTCAGGGCTGGAGAGTTTGTGTGTGGTGTTACAGTGTTGTACGCTGAAACCAGTTCTGGCTCTCTCATCTGCAGTTATCAAGTTATATCACCATTGCTCATTTCTTGGTTCCATCAAAATTCATTCTTCATCAGTCTTGTTGACTCTTAATGGTACTACTGGTGATATGACATATAATCAATCATAGTATTAATGACATACAGTATTATATAGCAATTAACATGATACAAGTCAAATTATTGGCAATTCTCACCCAATATTGAATTCCCTTCAGATACATACTGGACTTCCTCATTCCAAAAGCTGTGTAGGTTCCTGATCAAAACCAGTCTCACAAATGGCTTTGTTTTTGCTCAAGGCAGGAATAATTCTGACTGTCTTGCCAGAATAGTTTTTAGGTGCATTACAGAGACTTTATTCCCCTCTACAGTACATAAGAATTTTGACTGAGCAGAGCCAGCTCAATTGACAGATCTGCTAGTGTCGAGTAACCACCTGGCTTTTGGTAGACATGTATATCTGAATGTCCCAGCAGCCAGTGCTCTCAGTGTAGTCTTTAACTGTCCATTGTATCATTCAGTTTTTCCAGAGGGTAGTGCATGATAGGGGATTGTGACATACTCAGTGCCATACTTATTGGCCCAGGTGTCTATGAGATTGCTTTAGAAATGAATCCCATTATCTGACTCAGCTCTTTCTGGGATGCTGTGTCACCATAAGACTTGCTTTTCAAGACCCAGGATACTGTTCTGGGAGGAGGGATGGGTCAGGGGGTATGTTTTCAGCCATCCAGTGGTTTCTTCCACCACTGCACACACATGACATGCCATGATGAGTTTGTGGGAATGTGATAATCTTCCAGCCCTCCTTAGAATTGCATTTTAGCCATTGTTCCTCATACTAGAAAGGCTTTACACACTTGGCTTGCTTGATTGCTTTGCATGTTTCACATTCATAGATTATCTGTGCAATAGTGTCCATTATCAAGTCCACCCTTGGTCATGAGCCCATTTATGTATTGCACCTCTTCTTGGTATCATAAGCCCACCAAACTATAAATAATTCAGTTTTACATTGCCAGTCCAGATCCAACTAAGGCCACTCAGTCTTAACATTCTGATCCACTTGCTTTTTTTAAAATATATTTTTTTATTTTTTTATTTTCTTACTTTTTATGTTTTCCAGTGGCCCAGCTCTATGGTATGTGAACATCTGTGTGATGTATTCTACAAACAAGTTTTCTACTTAGGCAGCAAGATCCTTCCACATTGGCGACCCAGGTATTTTTTCCTCTGTGTTGCCAGCTGCTCCAATTCCATTGCTGTAAAACCTCCACAGGGCATTTTTCACCATTCATAAGTAGAAAGAACACTGGCCGCTTTCCTTGCTCAGCAATATCTAAAGCCAGATAGATGGCCATAACTTCTGTGTATTGGCTTGATTCACCTTCTCCTTTAGCAGTTTCTGAGACTTGTCTTGTAGGGTTCCATACAGCAGCTTTTGATTTCTGATGCTTCCCCACAATATGACAAGACCCATCAGTGAACAGGACATATTGCTTCTCATTTTCTGGTCGTTTTTTTTTTTACCGTGGGGCCTCTTCAGCACTTTTTACATCCTACTCTGGCGATATTCCTGGCCAGTCCACGATAAATTCCAAAATTCCCGATTCAGATTCTTATTTGAGCCTTTTCTGTTATCATTGAGATCCTCTTATTCCACATAGCATCGATTGCATGATGTGTAGAGAATGTATAGCCCAGCCTGATAGCTGGGAGCTGTGCTTCAGTGACAACTACTTAAAAAAACAGCTCAAATCCTGTCATCTGTTGCTACTATTTCTTTTTTGTTTAGAGTACTGAGGACCTCAGATCCTCTATATCCTTGAGGTTATGAGAGTCAAAGACAGTCTTGGCTGCAGTAACCATGAAATTACTAGTAGAATTCAAAATCCTGAGGGCAGAGAGGGGAGTGCACGGCAAGCTCATAACCCTGGATTTCAGGAGAGCAGTCTTTATTCTCTTCAAGGATCTACTTGGTGGAGTAAAGTAGGATAAGATCCTGGAGAGAAAAGGGACCCAAGAAAGCTGGTTAGTATTTGAGGATCATATTCTCCAGACTTCAGAAGCAGTGCATCCCAACAAAGAGGAAGGCAGTCAAAAATGCCAGGAGGCTTGCATGGATGAACTGGAAGTTCCAAACACAAATGCAAACACAAAAAGACAGCCAACAGAGGGTGAAAACAAGGACAGGCAAACTGGGATGAATACAGAGACAGTGTTTGAGCAGCCAGGAATCAGATTAGGAAAGCTAAAACTCTAATGGTTTTGTAACCATTAGGCACTGTAACAGGTTGTCCAGAGATGTGGTGGATGCACTGTCCCTGGAGACTTTCAAGGTGAGACTATCAGGCCCTGGGCAACCTAATCAAGCTGTGCATATCCCTGTTCATGGCAAGGGAGTTGGACTAGATGACCTTTAAAGATCCCTTCCATCTCTAAAGATTCTATGATTCTATAATTCTATTATTCTAATGGAATTGCATCTGGCAACAAGAAGGTCTTCTACAAGCACATCAGTGACAAAAGGAAGACTGAGGAAAACATGGGTTCTCTACCGAATGAAATGGGAGACCTACTTATGTAGGACGTGCAGAAGGCTGAGACACTGAATGTCTTATTTTCCTCAGCCTTTACCAATAAGACTAACCTTCACTCAAGAATCCCATGAGATGCTGTGACAATGGAACTACGTATAGAAATTGAATGAACAAATTAAGGCTCAGAAAATTATATTGATTTAGAAAGCCATCCTGGTTTGGAACAATGTAAAGGGTGGAATTATAGCAAATCATAAAAACTGCAGTATCAAGTTGTAATGGGGTCCATCCCAGGAAGCACTCATCTCAAGCAATAAATCATATGAATTATTAATAAATAAGGATGAAGAAGAGACAAACATATATACCCTACAGCAAAATCCTAGGATTGAAACAAATAATGTTGGCGATGGCAGCAGCATAATTCCTTCAACACTAGGTGGTAGTAGTGTAATTTCACCAGCACTTGGAAAGGTGATGGAACAGCTGTTCTGTAAACCACTTGCAGGCATTTGAAGGAGAAGAAAATCATCTGGAGTATCCAGTGTGTATTCACCACTGAGAAGTCATGATTGATCAATCTAATAAGCTTCTATAAGGAAAACAGTAGCCTAGTTGCTGAGTGTGGAGCAGTGACTATTGTCTTCCTAGACTTCAGTTAGGCTTTTGACACAGTCCCTCATAAGATCCTCTTGAAGAAGCTGTTGAAGTATGGGCTGGATGAGCAGAGTGAGGCAGATCAAAAACTGACTTTAGTCAGTTAGGATTAGAGGGTAGTAGTGATATAGGTTGGTTTGTTTAGCAGCAGGAATTAGTACATTAGTTTAAGAACCAGTATATTCGTTTAGCAAAAGGAATCCATGCATGATAGTTCTAAAGCTTTTCATTTCAACTCTAGTGGGTGAACAGTCTTGTTTTCCTGAATGATTTTCCACTGGGTACATAATAGAATATTTTTATCTTTTGTCTCAACACTTTTGCCTCACAAGAAGTGCAGGAGACATAATACAATACTTCTTTCCTTTGCACCCAGTAGATGCAAGGAATCTTCCATCGTACTTTATTTTAAAAGTTGCTCACTTTGGCCCAATAAGCGATGGAAATTTTAAAAACTGGGAAAAAGCAGCTGAAAATTATGAATCCTTGAAAAAGGAATGAATATGTATGCTGAAATACTTCATGTGTATGTCTTAACTGTTAAAATGTAGAACCTGAACTGTGAGAGAGTGCTTCTCAAGTCGCCCAGTATATATAATGAGGAATAAAGGAATTCTGCTTTCTCACACCACATTGGAGTTAGAGAGTTTTCTTCATGGATTTCGGGTGATGGTGATCAGGGTGCAAAGTCTGGTTGGAGGCCAGTAACAAGTGGAATATCCCAGGGGTTGGTGCTGGGCCCAGTGTTTAACATCTTTATTAACAATTTGGATGATGGGGTAACATTTACCCTCAGTAAATTCACAGATGACACAAAACTGAGGGGAGTGCACTAGGCCATGCAGCCACCCACAGGGATCTCAACACACTGCAGAGGTGGGCAACAAGGAGAAGAGCAGAGTCCTGCATCTAGGGAGGAACATGCCCAGACACCTTCTGAGAGAGTCTCAGGAGGATCTTATCAACATCTAAAAATACCTGAAGCAAGGGTGCAAAGAAGGCAGGGCCAGGCTCTTTTGAGTGGTGTTCAGTGGCAGTACAAGAGGCAATGAGCACAAACTGGAACACAAGAGGTTCTCGGAATAGAATCACAGAATCACAGGCTGAGTTGGAAGGGACCTTACAGGTCATCTAGTTCCAACACTGTTGCCATGGGCAAGGATGACACTCACAGACTAGTCTTCCCAGGGTCCCATCCAACATAGTCGTGAACAACTCTTGGGATGAATGTCATGGTAATAGTTTAATTTTTACTTCGCCCACCAGAGGGCACACGGGCACAAGGAACTCAATTAGCAGCCTTTTGATTCCTCCTGATGCTCTTTGCCAGATAATGCAATGGGAGCTGTGTTTACCAAATCCCCACTCTGCATAGATAAGGTTGGACTGATGCACTGGGCCTAGATGTTGGAATAGCTTCAATTCTCTTATTAACAATCTTAACATGTTCCCATGTTGTTCAGTCTTTTCTCAAGGTTTTCCTTTTTTAAGTTAATCATACAAGATATGAGCAACAATAGGAAAAAAAAAAACACTAAACAAACAGAAATAGCCTAGAACTCCCAGCAATTGCTGTAATTCTTTTTTTTTTTTTTTCTTCTATATGGTTTCTGCTATTCTATTCCTTCCAGGATTCCTGAGGAAGTGGAAGTAGCTCATTTTACCCTCTAGATCTCTGAAAACTCAACTTTCTGCCCAGGTCTCTCTTAGTTGGATGAAGGAATGTCTAATCTTAAAGCAATTAATTTTGCTCTCATACCTCACATCTAGTATCACCGAGGACATTAGTACATTCCCACTTATTTTTCCTTCCATGTTATCAGGCAGAGCTCCGAGGCATATATCCTGGCAGCTTAAATGAGGAGGGAAAGGTGTAGGGATCATTTGAAATTTTTCCTCATTTGGAAGACATGTTCTTCTGAACAGAAGCACCTGAAGATGCTGTGGACAGTATGTTTGTGTCCTGAATCTCCTGAGTATGTGAGCAGAGCAGTGGAGAGCTATTGCTGGTAAAGCACTATCTACTTTCAAGATCCTAGTGGTGTTACCAACTGCATCCTAGCTGTGTCCTCCATGCCCCTGTTGGCCAAGCTTGGTCCTGCCAGAAAAGAAAATCACCTTGTCTGGGGTGATTCACAGGGCAGAAGGGGGCAATGGCACAGATGGTCTCAGTCTTCATGAGCTTCTTGAATTTGTCAAAGTGTGCTTGTGAAACAGGACTGCCAAATCCTTGCCAAAGGCAACAACAGACCAAGACACTCAAGGCTCCACAGCTTAGCCACAGGTCTCAGGTGAGAAGCCATCTCTGGAGGAACTTGGGCTGCTGCCTATCATCAAGGAAGGTTGAGGGAGCCATCCAGATCCCTATCCCAAGCAAATCCCCTCCCTCACACCTTTTGCTTTAGTCCACACTCTTCGTTCTTTCTTCCTCCTCATGGCAGGGCACTGACTATCCCTGAAATGCCCACAGGCATTTAGCCTCCTTTCTCATCCCTCTAATCAGTTCTGTTGGATCAGGCCTGAAGGGAGCACTGATCTATCATATACCTCTCATTCCCATCACAGTGATCACTGCAGCAGTTTGGAGGACTTCCATCACACAAAGGTGGCTGAAGCAGGCAAAGGCTAAGGACTCTGAGTATCTCCTGCACCTGCAATTCTTCTGTGAAGGAAACAGAACTGGAGACAACATCCAGGAAAGGGGATCCCAGCCTGCTTTATTTCCTATCCCTTCAGATTCTAGGTTGAAAGATACAGTGTGAAGAAGCTGGGACCCAATCTCACTCATTCTTCTTTTTAGTGAGCAGGAACATGTCCAATTCTGCCACAGAGAGAAATATAAACTAGATGCAATGAGATTCACTGTTGCAGGCGGGAGAGCAGATAGAAGCTCTGAGCACTGTTTCGCTCTTCAGAGAAAAAGATGGAGGAGGAGCTGTTTTGCGTTACTTCTTGATCCTGCTTCTCATTGACATTAATTACTGCACTCACAGTACTCCATAGGAAAAGAGAGACTTCATACTGTTATAGAAAACAAGAAAACAAAGAAAATTCTGCAAAACAAATGATAGTTTAGAAAGCCAATGCCAGTTTATTACAGCGTTTAGTGCATGGTGATCTTTCCACACAGCGTGCACAACCCAGAGCTAAATCACCCCCATTATATACATTTAACATACAAATTTTCCATGAAGTTCCCACCTATTCTGAGAACTGTCATGCATATTAAATCTAATATTGCTCCTGTATCTGTCAATCAAGGAATTCTTGCAAGGAGTCTTTCAGTTTGCCCATATATGATATTGATGTTGAGCTACATAGATTACTCTTCTGCACTTCCTTGTCTTGTAGACGGCTCCTTGGCACTGGGATGTGGGGAGCCACATTGTTCTTAAAAATATCTCCTTATAGGATCTCTTTAAAACTTCTTTCTTCCAACTCTCTTCTAAAGGGGAGCTCTCAGCATTCTACTGCTTAGAACATACTCAGACTCTTATGAAATCTCAACATATTCCTGTATGTTCATTGGGTACCTCCCATTATTTCCCCTTCCGTCTTAGCAATGCCTATATTTTCCTATGATTGTACATATCATCTCCCAGAGTTACCAGCCAGACAATACTTTCTTATATTTCATGCTTCCCATTGCTTTGTCTAGCCCCAGTGTGTCTCATTCTCCCTTAGTTCTTTCTTTTCACGTACTCTGGGCAGCTACAAGAGACAGGACCTTGACAGGACAAGAATTTTTCACATGATTCTGTGCTGGTTCTTTGTGGCCATGGTGACCCTATGAGTAAGTGAATTCAACACATCCCTGAGCATTTGCATAGATTCCACCACTGCTTGTCTGATCTGCATGCCCATTTTCCAAAGCTTCCTGTGTTAAGAGTAGATTTTGAAAGAGTTAAGTAGGAATCTCTGGATCTCGTGCAGTGCCTGCTTTTTTTTTCTTTCTTTTTTTTTTTTTTTTTTTTTTTTCCCTTTCCCCTCCTGTGCATGTTTCCCAGATGTTTAGTTTAAGGACATAAACTGCCCAGGAATATTTCTTGCCTATCACTGGGATACTGAAAACTCAGCCAGTGTTCTAAAGATCTGTTCTGTCCTTTCCCTATTGCTTCTCATCTCCTCTCTAACAACCTCCCATGCCTATACTGGGACAATATCTGCTCCAAAGGCTTGCTCAATTATCTTTATCCCAAGATAAAGGGACAGAGAAGAGTCTTCAGCTTTTTTTATTTGAATAAAGGGAGAATACACTAGGGGAATATCCCTGTAGGGTCTCTCAAAGCATGAGGCACACAGCTGTTCTTTTATCAATGTAACTTGATGCTAGTGAGACCTTTTCCCTTTCCCCATTGTTTAAGGTTTTCAGGGTTCTTGGTTCACTTGTTAAACATTCATACCCCATACCTGTCACACACACCTACCCCAGAAGGTGTCCCCCTTCGTTTCCTTTGTTTATACTGATATAGACTGGTTTGCTTAGCAATAGAGATCAATGTATTAGTTTAAGGACCAATATATTAATTTAGCAAAAGAAATCAATGAGTGCTAATTCTAAAATTTTCCATTTCAGCTCTGCTTAGTGTGTGAACAGCCTTGTTTTCTGTTAATTCTGCTTCACAAGAAGCACTGGAGTCGTAATAGACTACTTATCTTTGCATTTCACCAGGTGCAAGCACATTTTCCTTGAATTTCACGTACATTGTTTCAGAAGTTGCTCATTATGGTCTAACAAGCAATGGAAATTTGCCAAACTGGGGAAAAAAGCTAAAGGTCAGCCAAAAGTCTCAGTGATTATGCTGATGGTGGAAAAGTGAGGATAAAGTGGATGTAAGACCACCCTAAATCCACACGTGCCCAGAGGGATATTAGCATATGTTAACGAGTTCTTGGAAAAGAATGAATATGTATGCCAATGTACTGCATATATATGTCTTAACTGTTTATATGTAGAACCTGAACAAACAAGCATGCACTTGTTTGTCGTGTCAGTCGGTACATATCATGAGGAATATAGGAATACTGCTAACACTGCATTGGAGTTAGAGAGTTTTCTTCCTGGATTGCAGATGACAATACATACTTTGTAATCTGGGTTCAGTGTCTGTTGTTTTGCCCAGCTAGAACTATCTTCATTTCCTGTAAAGTCTATCACTCTTTGTTTTATCAAGCAAACAAGATTTACATGCAGGTGCTGAGCTAGCGTCTCCTGCCATGTACCTGCAAGATAAGTTTGTTTAACCAGTCCTTCTTAGCAGATATTATTTTGAAAGGATATCTTATCCTTTTTTCTTTCATCTCACCTAGTTCATGTTTTTCCATTTTGTCTGAATTCACATCCTGCCCTGCCCTCATTTCCATATCAACCTAATTTCTGTATCAACTCATTTCTTTCCCTTGTCTCAACACTTCTCCTTTTCCCTTCTAGCTTTGGCTCTGGAGCAGTCCTCGGACACAGTCAAATGGCAATGCCAGTCTGTGAATCTGAACAGCCTCAATATGAAATCTCCCAGCACAACTATGTAGTAATACAAGCTGCCTTAGGGGAATGACTCCAGGCTGATCTTAGTGGCTATTACAATAGAAAGTGGTAAAACAAATGTTGAGGAATTTCAATGCCACTTCAAGAGCAGAGAGATTCAAGGAGGTGGGAAGACCTTGATGGAGCATGCCTTTCTCAGTGACTCTGGCACATACTGCTGTGTCAAGAATGAAGAAGAGTAGCTACATTTGGAACAAAAGGGGCCTACTATCCTTCTCATCTGCACTGCACAAAGTTGCAGGACAATACCTTTTTACACATTACTGTCTCTACTCCTTAGCCTTCCCTTCTTTCTCAGACTCTTTCCTGCTTTCATTCCTTGCCTCCTTCTTTGTTTACTCTCATTTACATTATATTCATTTATGTCAATCCATATAACTAACTTTGCCTCCCTTCTTCTCCTCACCTTTCTGCCTCCCTTCACTCCTCACTTAAATCCATTCCCTCTTTGTTTTCTGGCCTCCTTTGACCTCTGTCCAGGTTCTGGCCCTGTTCAGACTAGTTCTGTGACTAATGGGACAAAGAGACCCACAGATGCATGCCCCAAGAAAAGGGGGATGGGGATAGAGAAAGGGTAGGGAGATGGGCCTAAAAAAAAAGAGAAAAGTCTCATGACTCCCAGTCAGCTTTATATTTCCCTCTGAATGGAAAACAGAAACAGAACAGAGAAGTCTTCTGAGAGCTGTAGTTTGTTCTTCTCTTCTGAGACAGGTACTCAGAACTACTGACAATCCATGGAACTGCAGCATTAACTCTTCAACTCCCAGTGCACTATGTGATGTTATGATGTGGAATCTCAATAACAAAAATCATAAAACCATGACAACTTCTCACCACACCTCTTTACTTTCCCTATCCATGTGCTAGTTCTCTAAAAAATTTTTTTCTCTCCATACTCTCCTAAAGAAAATGGGCAGGGCTAGTAGTTTGGATACATTGACTTCCATTTCATGCCCATGCTTTCCCCAGCCTGCTCCTTCCTGGAAACAGAGGAAGTCTGTTCTCCACAAAGGAAGTCTCCTGCACAGCCACACCTTTGTGTGTCCATGCTGTGCTGACTTTGAAAAATCACGTGGTGGAAAATCTTGATCACTACCTTTGAATGAGTGACAATATTTGATCTGCTTAAATCTTCACGGAGAATCTACATGGAGTTCTCATGACCAGAACAGCCAGAGATTGATCCCAAGTCTCTGAGTAAGATGTTGTCTGATTCATAAACACCACCGGGAGGAAGCTGAACTACAGCAGTAGAACTTCATTGTCACACAGCTATTGCAGAGGGAAGTCCACAAGACGTGATCCTGTGCATTAGCTGAGATGGTGCTTTGCATGCAGACGCCTCATGAAGATGTTTCTGTGTAAACAAGAACGTCTATCACAGTATGTACCCACTCTCTTTTCTACACATACCCTATCCTGGAATTTAACATCTCTCTCTCATCAGCTCTACTAGGTGAAGACTGGGCAGATTTCTGCACACATACCCTGTCCTGTATTTCTTACTCTACAGCAGCCACATTCCCTAACCTTGGCAAATAGTCTGGATCCCAGACACAGTGCTCAGTCCCAGCAGCTAGGCATGTGTGGTCCTTGGGCTGGTGTGGCTAGAGGATGTCACCATGCTCACGTCACTCTTCATTTTCGTTTAGAAAGTACATTGGTCAGAATTGTCCTAAATCAACATATGCTGGTCATATTACCACATTCTTTGCCTGGACTGGGAGCTCTGTTGGCCTCAATGTTTATGTATATCTAATCTCCTCTCTTTCAAAAATATGTATCCTACAGATTAAAAGAAAGAGATCAGGATGCTGGCCTCATGTAGACAGGAAGGATACTCAGTGCCAATGCCCCATTATTACCAGAGTTTTATGAGAAAAGCACTAAGGATGAAGGTAATGTACATTATGTCAGTGAGTCCCAGCATCCCTCCTCCTTTTTTCATAGAATCATAGAATGGTTTGGGTTGGAAGGCACCTTTAAGATCACCTAGTGCCAACCACCCTGCTATAGGCAGGCATAGTTCTCTCTAGACCAGGTTGCTCAAAGCAGACATTTCCCACCCTAGCATGGAGATGGCATAATCTCCACCTTCATGTGGTCTTACATTCAGGGTTCGTGTTTTCCCTCTAGTTCAACTGCCCTTCCCTGGAGTTAAGTTCTAGGCTCAAGATGACTTGAATACTTCCAGGGAGGGGACATTCACAACAAGCTGTTCCAGTGTCTTACCACTCTCACAGTAAATTATTTCTTCCTAATATCTAGTCTAAATCTATTCTCTTCCAGTTTAAAAACATTCCCCCTTGTCCTGTCACTACCATCCCTTATAAAAAGTTCTTTCCCAAGTTTTCTATAGGCTCCCTTCAGATACTCGAAAGCCGCTATTAGTTTCCTTGAAGCCTTCTCATCTCCAGGCAGAAGAACAACAGCTCTCTCAGAGCTGTCCTCAGAGTGCAGGTGCTCCAACTCTCTGATCATCTTTGTGGTCCTCCTCTGGATCTGCTCCAACATCTCCAAAATGTGTGCTGGGGGCTCCAAAACTGGACACAGTACTCCAGATGGGGTCTCGTGAGAACAGAGTTAAGGGGTAGAATCAACTCCATCGACCTGCTGGTCACGCTTATTTTGATGCAACCCAGGATACAGTTGGCCTTCTTTACTGCAAGTGCATATTGCCAGCTCATGTTGAATCTCTCATAAATCAACACTCCCAAATCCTTCTCCTCAGGGCTGCTCTCAAGCCATTCTCCACCCAACCTGTATCTGTGCTTACGACTGCCCCAACTCAGATGCAGAACCTTGCACTTGGCCTTGTTGAACTTCGTGAGGTTGGCATGGGCTCATCTCTCAAGCCTGTCCAGGTTCCTCTAGGTGGCATCCCTTCCCTCTAGCATGTCAACTGCACTACTCAGTTGGCATCAATTTTTGAGGAAGAAGAAGACAGAGTCAGGGTTTTGGCTGGAGAAACAAGCACTTATCCTGGAGGATTGAGTCTGAAATGTTCCAAGGTAAACCCAAACAATCAGCTGAACCTTTTGTAATTCCCTAAGGAAAAACTGCTGCTATAGAAGGAGTTGGTTTTCCCTTCTAGGCTTCCTCCTGAGACTGGAACTTAACTCCAGGGAAAGGCAGTTGAACTAGAGGGAAAACACAAACCTTGAACATAAGACCACATGAAAATGTAGATTACCTCACCTCCATGCTAGGGTGGGAAATGTCTGTCCTTTGAAATGTCTGTCCTCTTTGAAAGTTTTTCTTTGAAATAATTAAAGAGATGTTTGCGTTTTGGCAGATGAGTGTTTCCTTGTAGCAATTGCTCATAGTAACCCTTTGAGATGCCTCTGCTCTTGTCATTTTCAAGAAAGCAGGCTTTATCCAGGAGCTGAACACTGTATGTAGTGGATGGAAAGATATTTTACATATTCTAAAAGAATACATCATTTCTATCAATTTCTGAAGTTTATTTAAAAATTCCTTTTCTTCAGCTGTATGCTTCTTTCTGTCTGTATGGTATAATGTTTTTTCAAAGCAAATATTCATAAGAGATCTCACTGGGTATGGGAAACTACTTTATGTGGCCCTCCATCTCCAAAGTTAATTTCAAATTACGTTGTGATGCTGATATGGAAAAGAGACCAAATGAGAATCATTTTTCTGCTCCATTTCATGATCAGACTTCTGAGAGACATGGAGGGTTGGTGCACAGAGGCACTCTAAAGATAGACATCTTCCTTATTGTTAGAGGGCAAGATCAGGGAATCCTCCGTGGCATTGCTATAAATGTCACTCCCAAATCCTTCTCCTCAGGGCTGCTCTCAAGCCATACTTCTCCTGTTCTTCAACCCTGAACGTAAGACTACATGAAAGTGGTGATTACCCCACCTCCATGCTAGGGTGGGAAATGTCTGTCCTAATGGGGTGCTGAAGAAGATGCGAAGAAGCTGAGCCTAAAGGAAAGAAGATTCCCCTGTGATATTGGTTGATTTGTTCAGCAATAGGAATTAGTACATTGGTTTAAGAATCAATATATTAGTTTAGCAAAAGAAATTAACAAGTGATAGTTCTAAAACTTTCCATTTCTAATCTAGTGGGTGTACAGTCCTGTTCTCATAGTTTTGCACTGATGACATAGTAGATTGTTCTTATCTATTGTACCGAGACGCTGCAAGGACATCTTGGATGCCGCTTGCATTATTAGAAAAGTGGCACACTATGGCTTAATAAGCAATGGAAGTTTCCCAAAGTGGGGCAAAGCAGCTGAAAGTTAGTCAGAGGTCTCACTCAGTGATTAAGCTGTTGGTGGAAAATGTGGAAGAAGTAAGTGGGCACTCAGCCACGCTAGATGGTACCGAGCATGCCTAGAGGGACATCAGCATATGTGAATGAGTCCTCGAAAAAGAACGAATGTGTGTGGCAGGGTACTGCATATGTATGTCTTAACAGTTTAAATGTAGAACCTGAAGCCTGAGCATGTGCTTGCTTGTCAAGTCACCCAGTATGTATCATGAGGAATAAAGGAATGCCTCTTTCTAGCACCATTTTGGAGTCAGAGAGTTTTACTCCCAGATTTTGGATGACACCAAGACACAAATCTGTGAGGCCTTTCTTTAGTGTTCCGACAAGCTGTGCAGGGATTAAGACAGTCTCCTTCCTTGGAATTACCTCCGGGTGCTGCAGCCGTGCGGTGTTACAGTGACCTGCCATTGTGCACGCAAGCAGCAGTATGGCAAATACAGAACAGCAGGCCCTCACCCTCCTGCCTGAGCACAGTAGCTTCCCTACTGCATCCATCCACATCAGAGCTTACATTTTGCATGCACGCTGTTTTTGTAAACAACAGGTGCAGTGCAGTGCTTTTTTTTTTTTTTTTTTTTTTTTTAAATTATACCACCACCGTGGAAATCTCAGCTGTTTCAAGAGGAAGAGGAGAAAACCCCAAGGCAGCCCTATGCCTTGTCTCAAACTCAGGCTCCCAGCAGTCCCAGCACATTCCTGTGACTGCGCACATACACGCTTGTAAAGCCAGCTGTTCAGGGTTTGTGCTACCCACTACTGTCTGTATTTCACACACTTCCCAGCCAACCAACTGCTTTCTAACTGACTGCTTTCTGGGCGGTCTCACACTGTCCTGCCCACTCCAACATCTTGCATTTCTTCCTTCCTCAATGTTTCTTCTTCATGCATCAGAGCTACTAGGTCAGTGCTGTCACCACAGGCAGATAGTTGAAGAAGACTTTTCCCATGTTTCCCTACTGGTTTCTTATGGCCTTCCTGGCTCCTATAGGTAAGTAAATTTTGTTCTCCCTTGAGAAGCCTCATTGTTTCCTCTGCTGGTGCTCCAGCAGTGTGTTCAATTGTTGGTAATGCTCCATTCCCTAAGGCTTCCAAGCTATTATTTAAAAATAAAAAATAAAGAAAAAAATTGCTACTATATTTGATATTTTTTCTTTCTCCTATATGTCTCTTTCAGAGAAATGGGACAGTGTCCCACATGCTGGCATCCCATCTATTAATCCAAAGCCTCCTTTTGTCTCTTTTGACTCCTTCCATTCCTCACAGTTTTTTTCCTTTTCCAGGCTGGGCTCTTCAGCAAACCCCACACTCAGTTGTCCGACTGGGAGACTCTCTGACTCTGAACTGTTCGCACAAGGAGAGTGGAATCTGGACCATGTACTGGTACAAGCAGCCAGTGGGGAAGAACGTCTCTTTGCAGCTGGTTGTACTTTCAACAGAAGGTACCAAGGCAGAGTTTGAGGAGGACTTCAAAAGCCGCTTCCAGAGTAGTGGGACTAAGGCGAACTCCTTATCAGTGACGATAGATCATGTCCTACTCAGTGACTCAGGCACTTATTTCTGCGCTAAGCAAGATACACTGTGACACGAAGGCGGGAGCAGCATAGCGCAAACCTCTCTCCATACAAGTTGAGCACAACAGATTCCAGCATCTCCTGTTTGCTTCCCAAGCTGTGTGCATTGGTGTAGAGGCACTTCAGCGGGGCAGCTAGTCTTGTCAAGTCCTTAAAGGATAACTCCTTCATTCCTTTTAAGGAATTATTTCCCTTCATTTTCCCCATTGCCTTCTCCTATTGCCCCAGCTGCCACCGCCTCATCATCACAGGATTTCAGATGTGCTGCAGTGTTGCCAGCACCGCTCAAGGCAGCAGAAGGCCTTTGCTGGTACCCTGTCCCTCTAATCTAGCTATGCCATCCCACACCTTATCATGGGAAGGCTCACTATCCCGCTCGTCCCCTTTCAGACCCTGATTAAAACCACCCCAAAGAGCCCTCTAGTTCTTCCCCAAGGACTCTTCTCCCTCTAGGAGAGAGAAAGGCAAACCCCACCTGGTGCTCACAAACCTGGTGCCATATGGGCCGTTTGGTTGTCAAAATAAAAACCAAAGTTCTGATGATGGCACCTGTGACAAAGTCACACATTTATGGATAAGATCCTCTCATTTGTTTCCATGTCCTCACCCAAAAAAACAGGAGACGGTTCCTTCAGCTGTTCTTCCAAGGCCCTGAAGTCCCTTTCGATAGCCTTTGATACACATGTAGTTGCTTCATCTCTCCCCATATGCAAAAGCAGTAAGGGGTTGTGGTCTGATGGCTGTACCAGTCAAGGTGGCTTCGTGGCGGCATCTCTTACTCAAGGCCCAGGAAGACAGCGGACTTCTCTAAGAAGGGGGTCTGCTTGGCATATTGGATGTCCAGTTCCTTGCAGCGAGGAGTCTCCTACAACTAATATCCATCTCTTGTTCTTCAGTGGCATAGTCTTGATTTGGGGAAAGGCTTTTTGTAGTTTGGTTTCATTAATTTGTCCAGACTGAGTGGATCGTTATCATCCACAGATGGGCCTTCCACATGCAGGGCCTCATACCTGCAGTAGAGAGGCACCTGGTGGGGAACGGGGGGTTGGGGGGGCAGTGTGGAGAAGGCAAGGAGGGTTTCGGTATTCAGCTTCAAGCACAGATTTGCCTCTATTCGCTCACTTCCTTTGTGCTCTCGCCTCCAGCCTTGCAATTTTTCTCCTCAACCTGATGTGATACAGACTGCTGTGATACAGACTGTTCTGTATTCTTTACTTTGAAATAACCTGTCTGCTCATGGATGAACTGTGGTTCCCCTGTTTGTCCCCCACGACACTTTTTAATCTGTGTATTTCGTCCTGTAGCCTCATCACAAGGCAGAGCAGATGGTCTACCTGCTCACACCTCACACAGCTCTTCTGACTGCTGTCCACGATGCCAGGGAAAGGCTCATGCGCTCTACACAGCCAGAGGTTTGGAGAGCTGCATGGCTGCCTCCGGACTCAGTCAGGGTGATAATCGAGCGCTTGGAGCGTGACGTCCCTGTACTTTGCGGGCGATAACCGCCTAACGAACTTCTGTCCCTTGCACGCCGGCTGCTCTCCCTCCCTGCTCGAGCCGCCCGCTGCGCCCCCTCGCGGCAGGTTTTGTACACGCAGGAGGTTCGGCCGCCGTCACCCCCGGCTGCGCCGCACCGCGTCAGTGCTGCCGAACGTCAGGCACGTCCCTCCGCAACGGCGTTTTCCGCGGTTGACCTTTCTGTGAAGGCTCCTTTGGTGCGAACTTCTGCCACGCAGCTGACTCGCACGAAGTCTTTGCATAAAAAAAAAAAGGCATACGGCATGGGAAACAATGTCGTACGGCATGGAATATCCCTTTGGTCAGGCTAGGTCAGCGGTCCTGGCTACGCCCCCTCCCAGCCAGCACACCGGCCTTTGTAGGGGCAGGTGGGCAGTTAGAGAGGCAGCCCTGAAGCTGTGCAAGCACTGCTTAGCATGCTGTAGGCTGGTTTAGTAATAGGGATCACTACGTTTAAATGTAAGGACCAGTGTATTAGTTTAGCAAAAAGAATTGAGGTGTGCTAGTTCTAGAATTTTCCAGTTTAGCTCTGCTTGGTACGTGAGCAGTCTTGTTTTGAATGATCTTTGCTTCACCAAAGCAAGCCAAAGCCACAACAGTCTACTTTTTATCTACGTGGCATGCACTGGAAGCTTCTTTGTATCCTCCAAGTGCAAGAACTTTTTATTAGATTTCATATTAATTTTTCTGAGTTATCGTGTACCAAGACAAAAGGTTGCTCTTCATGGTGTAACAAGCAATGGAAATTTGCCAAACTGGGGAAAAACAGCTGAAGGTCAGCTGAAAGTCACTGTGACAAAGCTGAAGCTGCAATAATGGGGATGAAGGAGGTGGTCATACAGCCTCACTGCGCATGCTCAAAGAGACATTAGCATGTAGTAGTGAGTTCTTGGAAAAGAATGAATACATGTGACGTTTCTGAGAAATGTACTGCATCTGTGGGTCTTAACTGTTTAAATGTGGAACCGGAACTCCGAGAGCACATGCTTGGTTTGTCAGGTTGGCTGGTACATATGGTGAACTAAAATAATGTCACTTTCTAACACCACCTTGGAGTTAGAGAGTTTTCTTCCCAGACGTTCTGATGACAAGCAATAGGTAAAACATTGGTGTGATATCAACCTGTGCAAAGCACAGTACTACACGGGCTTCCATGTGGGCAAACTCTATTCCAGCCAGACCCAATACAGAAAGGGAACAACTTTGTAAGCTACCTTTTCATGCTAGGTTCTATCAGTGGTATAAATGATGTTCCAACCATAAAAGAAGCAAGAGGCCGTGAGAACATTTCAACAATTTGAGTATCAAGTCTTGAATATCAAATCTAGAAAGTGGACTTTCTTCTTTGCCTACAAGAGGCATTGAGACATGCAGTAGATAGTGGCAGAGGACAGGGACTGTTTCCAAACGACTCTTCTCAACATGCCCACCCCTCGTAGTCAAGGATGCGCTCTGTGTACAGATAGAAACATGCATTTTCCCCCATCTTCCTCATCCTCTTCACTGTCCTCTTCACTTTATTATTGCACACATAGGGTTTATATAGGTTTCCAATACACGTTTTCGCTTACTATTGGTGCACAACGTTGGCTGCTAGGTGGGCTGCTCAGCCTTAACCAGTGCTCAGTCAGCATTCACCCCTGTGCTGCTAAGCCAGTTTACTTGTCAGCCCCCCCACATCCACAGAGCACAGCTGCAGATGTGGGCCCGCTGTTTACATGCTGCCCCAAGGACGTTGTGACTCCTATCTAACTCCTAGTATTTTCTCATGGCTATGCACTCTGTGCTGCTGCACCAGCTATGCTTGTACGTATTCTCATGGCCGCCCTGCTCTTGCAGCCATTCCCCAACAATTAGGTAGATGCAATATACGGGAATTAAATGCACAAATACAGTGAAGAAATTTTTGTTATTGTCTTTGATTTCTTGAAACACTCAACTTTCCAGCACCCGGGCCCAAATTAAAAGAAATCTCTCTCTTGCGTGTGTGGGAATTGGCTCATTGCACATTAGGTAACAGATTTGCTTTTTGGGTGATAATACCATGCAAGGATATTTAAGTCCACTTTTTTTTTTTTTTTTTTTCCTTCTTTTTTTTTCTCCCAAAGGGACAGCTGCAGAGCCCTGTTTTTTCATGGACTCTCTCTCTCGGGTCTGATTGGGGCAAGAGGAATTTAAAACCAGATCTCCAAAACATCTCTGTTCTTTTGACTGTTCCAGGAAAATTAAGAAAGTCCAGCATGTCCAAGGAGCAAAATGCTGTGGACAGTAGTCCCAGCAATTTAGTAAAATAGCCTTGGTAGGTCACAGTGCTGGTACGTTAAGAGAACAAGCCCTAGCAAGAGCTTGCCTTCATTCCCCAGGCAGAGCTTCCAGTGATTTTGCAGTTGGAAATGTTCAGTCATATGCCTGTGGGTTGGGGGTGATTGGGAGTGTTTGTTTTGCTGCCAGCTGTTTTCTGTAACAGAAGGTATGCTGCCTCTGTAGTTCCCCACAGCCTTTCATCTGTTTTATGTAGATGTGTAGCATTTGACTTTCTGATTTTAAACAGAAAATATGTCCTACTCCACAATGCTTGTGCATAACTGACTGAAGGACTCCTGAAGTGGAGGCTAAAAAGTGTTCCAAGATTCTTCTAGTTGAGATACACTACAAATATTAGATAGATAGATAGGTAGGTAGGTAGGTAGGTAGGTAGTGATATTAGTTGTCTGTGTTCCCCATGTGATATCCCGTGGAAGTAACCAGAGGAACTCTGCACAAAGATGGGCTGCCTGAAAATGTTTATTTTTGGTTAAGTTTTGTACATCCAGTTCCCAAGCAGAAGGAAATGAGGAGGAGGGAAAGCAGGTCACGTAAAATGAGTGTGTTTCAGTTGGAAGCTATAGTCGATTGAATCCAGGAAACATAATTGCAAACCTTAGTGTAAACACCGGGATAACCTTTTTGTGCACATCCAATACCCCAGGAGACAATACCCTGCAGCTGACCATTGCAGACTACTGGACCACCGGAATCCCCCTGTACAGATCAAGATAGAGATGCTCAGCAAATGTTATCAGCTTCAGCAGTAAGCCATATTTCCCAGAAATCACTGAGATTCTAGAGAGAGACTTTTTCTCACAAAGACAATTTCTGCCTACAATTCTACACCTGGTGCTAATATGCCGTACTTTTAAGGCATCACAGATAGTGGTAAGTCACTCAGTTTTCATGGGTGCAGATCTTGGCAGATGCTCAGGAAACTTTTCTTGCACATTACTCTGCAAACCTTTTCCACAGAGTCGGGCAAATACAGCATGCAGAGCAATTGCCAAGTGTATTCATTTTCCACATTTCCTGGATACTGGTACAGTGATGCTTTATTCTCATTGAATCCAATACTAACATTTGCATCCTAGGCTATAGCCTCTGCGATTATTGCTTATTCTCTGGTGCAGCACTTGTCCATTTTCAATAGCCCAAAGCGCAAGAGCTAGCATACTCTGCACATGGAGAATTAGGGCAGAGGTATTCCATATCTTAAATAAATAAATAGATAAATAAATAAGAAGGGATCAACTGAGAGGAAAAATTGCCAGCTGTATGGAAATTGTTGAAGCACTGATTGAGCACCTGGGGAAAGGACCCGGTCAGCCCTGGAAGCACAGGTGAAGGCAATTCACCTGTGCAACTGGAAGGGATGGAGCCTGGCTGCGCCTCTCTTAGACCTCATTTAAGGGCTGACGGCCACTGGGGGAGGTCTTTTCCTGGCGATTCTGCCTTGGTGGGGCTTTCCCTTGTAAACCTAGAATCTTCAGATGTGCGTGAGCAATCTTTTTCCCTCCCTTCATAGCAAATTCTCTATTGTGCCTGTTTTTGTCATCTCACCTTTCCCTTTGTATTGAGCTGTACAATTGCTGTATCTACTCAGTAAGTAACCCCTGCACTAAGACTTTATAGCTAGTTATAGAGAATGGTTTCAAACATGCCTTGAGTATTTCTGACATGATATCATCCTCTACTAGGAGAAGACATCTACTAGGAGAAGACAGGAAAGGTACAGATAGGAGAGACAGCTGTTTTACCTGGCAGGAGTCTTTCCCTCCAGTCAGGTATCCGACACATATCATGTTGCTAGTAATTTGACCAGGGTAAGCACTGCTGCACTGGCTTGAGGAGAGTACAGGGGCATTCAGACACTGCACGATATCTGGATACAGAGCTACAAGAAAACAGAGGAATTATTGATGGCATATGTGATTTAATTCCAGAGCCCGGGGAAAACGTTGTTCTTAACAGAAAAGTCATGGCTGGACACCTTGTTTTAGCAGTCCTCATTTTTCTTCTGTGCTGTAATTCTCTTTGTTTAGATGAAACAGATTCTAGTCCCGGGCCCTCTGTTCTACCCTGCATCTAGAAAGTCCTCAGCTGGTAGATTTAGAACTAGGAACTCGGCTTACAGTACATACGATGAAGAAATCTTAGGTCTCAGGCAAAGTACCTTCTGCTCTGGTGCAGGTTTGTTTTGGTCAGAGAATTAGACACTGGTCTCCCCCTATGCTTCTGACCACCGGTGGAAAAGAGCGGAGCGAAGTGGACGTCTTAGTGAAGGGCACTGGAATGACTTAAATGATTCCATCCTCTCAGAATAGAACAAGATTAAAAATCTTAAAGTCTTGCCATCAGAGCAGCGGTTAAATATTGTTGTGCTACATGGGCTGATCTTTTAAAATCATTCTTCAAAAAGAACGCTTGCTGTGCGGCACTTCTCTGTTCTTTACCCTGTACTGTTTGGACTTAATGGGGAGATCTTAGACCATCTCCAGGGTCCTCAGGATGCTGTACGTCCCCACCCAGCACTTACTGCCACTGCTGAGTGTGTTGCCCCATCCGGAGATCAGGCATGTTGTTCCAGCAGACACACAGCTGGTAGGCAGAGGAACAGTGTTGACATAGGAGTTGAGCGTGGCTGCTTTGGAAAGTTTGATGAGCATGATATCGTTGTTCAGTGTGTTGGCATTGTAGCCAGAGTGGCGGATGACTTTAGATGAACTGATGGTCTGCTCGTTGCCGTCTTGGACTGCCAGGTTGTATTCCCCAAGCTTCACTTGAATGGAACTGGAAAAAAGAGGGAATGTCACTTACTTCACTGCCGCTGACACTGTGATTATGAGAAAGCTGCCTGTCACTGTATGTATTAACTCCTTTCATGCTGGGTACTTTTCTTGTCCTGCAACGGATTCTAGGGATCTACACTGAGATCTTCTTTCCGGTACGGGTGGTGAATTTAGGAAGGATTGTTTAGCGGCCAGTACAAACGTCCTGGAAGACAAACTGGTATCACCGTGAGATCGTTCCTCTTCCTATTCTACTGTAATTAAGTTTTAACAAACGATTGCAGCTTCTAAGCGACCACGCGCGTAACTTGCTAGGTTACCATGTTGTCATTTCAGAAAGTAATCTGCATTCAGAAAAGCATTTGCAGAAGGGGAAAACCACTTGTGATGCATCAGCTCACCTTTCTGAATGACCCACTCATTCTTCAGCTCTCTTCTGTGAGAACTGAGTTATTTATCTATTTGGATCTCATAGCCCTACGTTCCTGTTAAAAGTGAACTGGAGAAAAGAGGTGGATTATGGAATAGATTTCTTTCCACTCACGACTTGTAGCAGTGAGCCGCTGACAGCACCCATTGGCTGCTGATGAGAGAACCTCCACAGAAGTGATATCCAGAATTCAGAGACACCTGGTAGGGTACAGCGTTCCTTGCACAGCTGTAGCCTCCCACAATCTTGTCGTCATCCCCATCGCTGATGGGGAAGGCAACTGCAGAATAAGAGAGAGCATCTGTTAACATCCGGCATAGGGAACTCTCTGGCCCTATGACTGAATGAAACATCTTGCATATAGGTTCTGGTTCTGAAAAAATGCGCAGTAGCAGTTATGGTCAACTCTAACACGCTTTTGTTTGCTTCTCCCTAAAATAAGCTGAGTGAATTTAGGTTGGCAGCCCATCTGTTTGTGTTTAAAGCCCTGGATGCTATTTCCAGATGAGCTTAATAGTATAGAAATGTTCAGAATGGATAAGATTAAAGGTTTGTCTGTCCCAAGGTCTAGTCTGTCGTAGCAGTCAATAGCAGACAACGAAAGTACAACGCAAGACTGCAGTGATATTTCCTCGGAGCACTCTCCCATAATCAAAGAATTTGCAGTAGCTTCAGGGCTTCCTGGTAAGAGGTACTTTGTCATTCCTTTTCAGTGGAAGAGTCATGAATTTATACAGTCTTTTTCTTTTTTCTTAACCTGTGTAAGCAGTTTAGTGTTCCCAGGTCAAGAACCATGATGGCATTCACGTCTTGTGAAATGAGTTGTTCTGGATGGATAGTTAGTAGTCAAAAGAAGCAGAAGCATTCTGCCTTAAGCCTTCTGCAAATGTAAACTCGAGTTCACTTTCTCGTGACAGACCATGCTACAGGTTTCCTCAGAAATAAGCTTCATTTTAAATCTACAAGTAGAAGTGAAAATACACTCACCAGCCACACCCACAAAGGTGACAAACAGTAAGTATTTCATGATCGTGACACAGCCTCGATCCCAGACTGGTGGACTGGCAGCATGAGCTGCTAGAAATATATTTTCTGACAGGGCTTATCTTTAACCCAAGGTTTTTTCCAGGGAAAAAAAACAGTGGAAAACTTGAAGATCCAAATGTAGGCATTAGAAGGTACTGATAGTAGTTACAAATAACATAACAGTTAATCATAAGCCTTTCATAAGATATAGAGTTATCTTTGAAAGTTTTTCTTTGAAATAATTAAAGAGATGTTTGCGTTTTGGCAGATGAGTGTTTCCTTGTAGCAATTGCTCATAGTAACCCTTTGAGATGCCTCTGCTCTTGTCATTTTCAAGAAAGCAGGCTTTATCCAGGAGCTGAACACTGTATGTAGTGGATGGAAAGATATTTTACATATTCTAAAAGAATACATCATTTCTATCAATTTCTGAAGTTTATTTAAAAATTCCTTTTCTTCAGCTGTATGCTTCTTTCTGTCTGTATGGTATAATGTTTTTTCAAAGCAAATATTCATAAGAGATCTCACTGGGTATGGGAAACTACTTTATGTGGCCCTCCATCTCCAAAGTTAATTTCAAATTACGTTGTGATGCTGATATGGAAAAGAGACCAAATGAGAATCATTTTTCTGCTCCATTTCATGATCAGACTTCTGAGAGACATGGAGGGTTGGTGCACAGAGGCATTCTAAAGATAGACATCTTCCTTATTGTTAGAGGGCAAGATCAGGGAATCCTCCGCGGCATTGCTATAAATGTCACTCCCAAATCCTTCTCCTCAGGGCTGCTCTCAAGCCATACTTCTCCTGTTCTTCAACCCTGAACGTAAGACTACATGAAAGTGGTGATTATCCCACCTCCGTGCTAGGGTGGGAAATGTCTGTCCTAATGGGGTGCTGAAGAAGATGCGAAGAAGCTGAGCCTAAAGGAAAGAAGATTCCCCTGTGATATTGGTTGATTTGTTCAGCAATAGGAATTAGTACATTGGTTTAAGAATCAATATATTAGTTTAGCAAAAGAAATTAACAAGTGATAGTTCTAAAACTTTCCATTTCTAATCTAGTGGGTGTACAGTCCTGTTCTCATAGTTTTGCACTGATGACATAGTAGATTGTTCTTATCTATTGTACCGAGACGCTGCAAGGACATCTTGGATGCCGCTTGCATTATTAGAAAAGTGGCACACTATGGCTTAATAAGCAATGGAAGTTTCCCAAAGTGGGGCAAAGCAGCTGAAAGTTAGTCAGAGGTCTCACTCAGTGATTAAGCTGTTGGTGGAAAATGTGGAAGAAGTAAGTGGGCACTCAGCCACGCTAGATGGTACCGAGCATGCCTAGAGGGACATCAGCATATGTGAATGAGTCCTCGAAAAAGAACGAATGTGTGTGGCAGGGTACTGCATATGTATGTCTTAACAGTTTAAATGTAGAACCTGAAGCCTGAGCATGTGCTTGCTTGTCAAGTCACCCAGTATGTATCATGAGGAATAAAGGAATGCCTCTTTCTAGCACCATTTTGGAGTCAGAGAGTTTTACTCCCAGATTTTGGATGACACCAAGACACAAATCTGTGAGGCCTTTCTTTAGTGTTCCGACAAGCTGTGCAGGGATTAAGACAGTCTCCTTCCTTGGAATTACCTCCGGGTGCTGCAGCCGTGCGGTGTTACAGTGACCTGCCATTGTGCACGCAAGCAGCAGTATGGCAAATACAGAACAGCAGGCCCTCACCCTCCTGCCTGAGCACAGTAGCTTCCCTACTGCATCCATCCACATCAGAGCTTACATTTTGCATGCACGCTGTTTTTGTAAACAACAGGTGCAGTGCAGTGCTTTTTTTTTTTTTTTTTTTTTTTTTTTAATTATACCACCACCGTGGAAATCTCAGCTGTTTCAAGAGGAAGAGGAGAAAACCCCAAGGCAGCCCTATGCCTTGTCTCAAACTCAGGCTCCCAGCAGTCCCAGCACATTCCTGTGACTGCGCACATACACGCTTGTAAAGCCAGCTGTTCAGGGTTTGTGCTACCCACTACTGTCTGTATTTCACACACTTCCCAGCCAACCAACTGCTTTCTAACTGACTGCTTTCTGGGCGGTCTCACACTGTCCTGCCCACTCCAACATCTTGCATTTCTTCCTTCCTCAATGTTTCTTCTTCATGCATCAGAGCTACTAGGTCAGTGCTGTCACCACAGGCAGATAGTTGAAGAAGACTTTTCCCATGTTTCCCTACTGGTTTCTTATGGCCTTCCTGGCTCCTATAGGTAAGTAAATTTTGTTCTCCCTTGAGAAGCCTCATTGTTTCCTCTGCTGGTGCTCCAGCAGTGTGTTCAATTGTTGGTAATGCTCCATTCCCTAAGGCTTCCAAGCTATTATTTAAAAATAAAAAATAAAGAAAAAAATTGCTACTATATTTGATATTTTTTCTTTCTCCTATATGTCTCTTTCAGAGAAATGGGACAGTGTCCCACATGCTGGCATCCCATCTATTAATCCAAAGCCTCCTTTTGTCTCTTTTGACTCCTTCCATTCCTCACAGTTTTTTTCCTTTTCCAGGCTGGGCTCTTCAGCAAACCCCACACTCAGTTGTCCGACTGGGAGACTCTCTGACTCTGAACTGTTCGCACAAGGAGAGTGGAATCTGGACCATGTACTGGTACAAGCAGCCAGTGGGGAAGAACGTCTCTTTGCAGCTGGTTGTACTTTCAACAGAAGGTACCAAGGCAGAGTTTGAGGAGGACTTCAAAAGCCGCTTCCAGAGTAGTGGGACTAAGGCGAACTCCTTATCAGTGACGATAGATCATGTCCTACTCAGTGACTCAGGCACTTATTTCTGCGCTAAGCAAGATACACTGTGACACGAAGGCGGGAGCAGCATAGCGCAAACCTCTCTCCATACAAGTTGAGCACAACAGATTCCAGCATCTCCTGTTTGCTTCCCAAGCTGTGTGCATTGGTGTAGAGGCACTTCAGCGGGGCAGCTAGTCTTGTCAAGTCCTTAAAGGATAACTCCTTCATTCCTTTTAAGGAATTATTTCCCTTCATTTTCCCCATTGCCTTCTCCTATTGCCCCAGCTGCCACCGCCTCATCATCACAGGATTTCAGATGTGCTGCAGTGTTGCCAGCACCGCTCAAGGCAGCAGAAGGCCTTTGCTGGTACCCTGTCCCTCTAATCTAGCTATGCCATCCCACACCTTATCATGGGAAGGCTCACTATCCCGCTCGTCCCCTTTCAGACCCTGATTAAAACCACCCCAAAGAGCCCTCTAGTTCTTCCCCAAGGACTCTTCTCCCTCTAGGAGAGAGAAAGGCAAACCCCACCTGGTGCTCACAAACCTGGTGCCATATGGGCCGTTTGGTTGTCAAAATAAAAACCAAAGTTCTGATGATGGCACCTGTGACAAAGTCACACATTTATGGATAAGATCCTCTCATTTGTTTCCATGTCCTCACCCAAAAAAACAGGAGACGGTTCCTTCAGCTGTTCTTCCAAGGCCCTGAAGTCCCTTTCGATAGCCTTTGATACACATGTAGTTGCTTCATCTCTCCCCATATGCAAAAGCAGTAAGGGGTTGTGGTCTGATGGCTGTACCAGTCAAGGTGGCTTCGTGGCGGCATCTCTTACTCAAGGCCCAGGAAGACAGCGGACTTCTCTAAGAAGGGGGTCTGCTTGGCATATTGGATGTCCAGTTCCTTGCAGCGAGGAGTCTCCTACAACTAATATCCATCTCTTGTTCTTCAGTGGCATAGTCTTGATTTGGGGAAAGGCTTTTTGTAGTTTGGTTTCATTAATTTGTCCAGACTGAGTGGATCGTTATCATCCACAGATGGGCCTTCCACATGCAGGGCCTCATACCTGCAGTAGAGAGGCACCTGGTGGGGAACGGGGGGTTGGGGGGGCAGTGTGGAGAAGGCAAGGAGGGTTTCGGTATTCAGCTTCAAGCACAGATTTGCCTCTATTCGCTCACTTCCTTTGTGCTCTCGCCTCCAGCCTTGCAATTTTTCTCCTCAACCTGATGTGATACAGACTGCTGTGATACAGACTGTTCTGTATTCTTTACTTTGAAATAACCTGTCTGCTCATGGATGAACTGTGGTTCCCCTGTTTGTCCCCCACGACACTTTTTAATCTGTGTATTTCGTCCTGTAGCCTCATCACAAGGCAGAGCAGATGGTCTACCTGCTCACACCTCACACAGCTCTTCTGACTGCTGTCCACGATGCCAGGGAAAGGCTCATGCGCTCTACACAGCCAGAGGTTTGGAGAGCTGCATGGCTGCCTCCGGACTCAGTCAGGGTGATAATCGAGCGCTTGGAGCGTGACGTCCCTGTACTTTGCGGGCGATAACCGCCTAACGAACTTCTGTCCCTTGCACGCCGGCTGCTCTCCCTCCCTGCTCGAGCCGCCCGCTGCGCCCCCTCGCGGCAGGTTTTGTACACGCAGGAGGTTCGGCCGCCGTCACCCCCGGCTGCGCCGCACCGCGTCAGTGCTGCCGAACGTCAGGCACGTCCCTCCGCAACGGCGTTTTCCGCGGTTGACCTTTCTGTGAAGGCTCCTTTGGTGCGAACTTCTGCCACGCAGCTGACTCGCACGAAGTCTTTGCATAAAAAAAAAAAGGCATACGGCATGGGAAACAATGTCGTACGGCATGGAATATCCCTTTGGTCAGGCTAGGTCAGCGGTCCTGGCTACGCCCCCTCCCAGCCAGCACACCGGCCTTTGTAGGGGCAGGTGGGCAGTTAGAGAGGCAGCCCTGAAGCTGTGCAAGCACTGCTTAGCATGCTGTAGGCTGGTTTAGTAATAGGGATCACTACGTTTAAATGTAAGGACCAGTGTATTAGTTTAGCAAAAAGAATTGAGGTGTGCTAGTTCTAGAATTTTCCGGTTTAGCTCTGCTTGGTACGTGAGCAGTCTTGTTTTGAATGATCTTTGCTTCACCAAAGCAAGCCAAAGCCACAACAGTCTACTTTTTATCTACGTGGCATGCACTGGAAGCTTCTTTGTATCCTCCAAGTGCAAGAACTTTTTATTAGATTTCATATTAATTTTTCTGAGTTATCGTGTACCAAGACAAAAGGTTGCTCTTCATGGTGTAACAAGCAATGGAAATTTGCCAAACTGGGGAAAAACAGCTGAAGGTCAGCTGAAAGTCACTGTGACAAAGCTGAAGCTGCAATAATGGGGATGAAGGAGGTGGTCATACAGCCTCACTGCGCATGCTCAAAGAGACATTAGCATGTAGTAGTGAGTTCTTGGAAAAGAATGAATACATGTGACGTTTCTGAGAAATGTACTGCATCTGTGGGTCTTAACTGTTTAAATGTGGAACCGGAACTCCGAGAGCACATGCTTGGTTTGTCAGGTTGGCTGGTACATATGGTGAACTAAAATAATGTCACTTTCTAACACCACCTTGGAGTTAGAGAGTTTTCTTCCCAGACGTTCTGATGACAAGCAATAGGTAAAACATTGGTGTGATATCAACCTGTGCAAAGCACAGTACTACACGGGCTTCCATGTGGGCAAACTCTATTCCAGCCAGACCCAATACAGAAAGGGAACAACTTTGTAAGCTACCTTTTCATGCTAGGTTCTATCAGTGGTATAAATGATGTTCCAACCATAAAAGAAGCCGTGAGAACATTTCAACAATTTGAGTATCAAGTCTTGAATATCAAATCTAGAAAGTGGACTTTCTTCTTTGCCTACAAGAGGCATTGAGACATGCAGTAGATAGTGGCAGAGGACAGGGACTGTTTCCAAACGACTCTTCTCAACATGCCCACCCCTCGTAGTCAAGGATGCGCTCTGTGTACAGATAGAAACATGCATTTTCCCCCATCTTCCTCATCTCTTCACTGTCCTCCAACATTTTCATCCCTCTGATAACATATGAAGCCAGGTGGATATTTCTAAACTTTCTAGGAGGGGAGTGTTCTGGTATTATGACTTTTTTTGTTGTCGGTGTTCCACATCATAACATCATGTAAAGCACTGGGAGTTAAAGAGTTAATGTTCCAGTTCTGTGGATAACCACTGTTTCTTGGTGCTTGGTCCTTGGAGGGGGAGGGAAGGGGCTGCATTCCCCAGAGGGCTTTATGCCCACAGGAAGGGAGGTGGAGCTCCTGGCAGCTCAGGAGCCTCTCTTTCTTTGGTCGCTGCAGAGGAGCACATGCTGCCTTGCTCCTTTTTGCCTGCAGCTTTAGAGCGAGGCCTTCAGCTTGGACACTCTCTCTCTCATTTTGTTTGATTTGTTGGCCTCAATTCCAATTGAATTGTGTTCTCTTCTGTTATCTTACATTCTGATATCATGTTTAGTAAATTAACGTGGCTCCTCAGATCGCTGCCGCTGCTCTGTTTTTAGACCCATCTACTATCTCCTTACCCTTTTCCCTCTCCCAGGGAGTGGGTCCATGGATCCCCTGCCTCATTAGTCATGGGATGGGGGCAGACTGACCCGTGAACCATTGACACTCTTTTTCTCTTCTTTTCTGGGCCTGTGGGCCTGCTGTCCCTCCGTCACGGACACAGATAGATCTAGATTACTCCGTGACAGGGAGAAACATGTCTTTGCTTAGAAAGAAGGCGGTATTGTCTGTGTTTAATCAACAGAAGTGTAAAATACTTTGATCAAGCAGAGTGTCTTACGTTATCTGATTAATCAAATGCAATTGTTCTTCTTGGAGTATCGGCGAGAGGAGAACTGTTCAGCTTGGTCATAGTGACCGGCTAAGGATAAAAGGATTAAGAGGAGAATTCTCAAAAAAATCACGGAAGGTCACGTGAGACCCCTGAACAATCCCATGCAAGAAAAGCTGGCTGGGAACGTGACCAAAAGGGGGAAAGATTATCACGATTGTTTAACCTTATTAATATGTAGGTGGTAGGTGTTCCTTCTGTATTAGGTAGATGCAATATACGGGAATTAAATGCACAAATAGTGAAGAAATTTTTGTTATTGTCTTTGATTTCTTGAAACACTCAACTTTCCAGCACCCGGGCCCAAATTAAAAGAAATCTCTCTCTTGCGTGTGTGGGAATTGGCTCATTGCACATTAGGTAACAGATTTGCTTTTTGGGTGATAATACCATGCAAGGATATTTAAGTCCACTTTTTTTTTTTTTTTTCCTTCTTTTTTTTTCTCCCAAAGGGACAGCTGCAGAGCCCTGTTTTTTCATGGACTCTCTCTCTCGGGTCTGATTGGGGCAAGAGGAATTTAAAACCAGATCTCCAAAACATCTCTGTTCTTTTGACTGTTCCAGGAAAACTGAGAAAGTCCAGCATGTCCAAGGAGCAAAATGCTGTGGACAGTAGTCCCAGCAATTTAGTAAAATAGCCTTGGTAGGTCACAGTACTGGTACGTTAAGAGAACAAGCCCTAGCAAGAGCTTGCCTTCATTCCCCAGGCAGAGCTTCCAGTGATTTTGCAGTTGGAAATGTTCAGTCATATGCCTGTGGGTTGGGGGTGATTGGGAGTGTTTGTTTTGCTGCCAGCTGTTTTCTGTAACAGAAGGTATGCTGCCTCTGTAGTTCCCCACAGCCTTTCATCTGTTTTATGTAGATGTGTAGCATTTGACTTTCTGATTTTAAACAGAAAATATGTCCTACTCCACAATGCTTGTGCATAACTGACTGAAGGACTCCTGAAGTGGAGGCTAAAAAGTGTTCCAAGATTCTTCTAGTTGAGATACACTACAAATATTAGATAGATAGATAGATAGATAGATAGATAGATAGATAGATAGATAGATAGGTAGGTAGGTAGGTAGGTAGGTAGTGATATTAGTTGTCTGTGTTCCCCATGTGATATCCCGTGGAAGTAACCAGAGGAACTCTGCACAAAGATGGGCTGCCTGAAAATGTTTATTTTTGGTTAAGTTTTGTACATCCAGTTCCCAAGCAGAAGGAAATGAGGAGGAGGGAAAGCAGGTCACGTAAAATGAGTGTGTTTCAGTTGGAAGCTATAGTCGATTGAATCCAGGAAACATAATTGCAAACCTTAGTGTAAACACCAGGATAACCTTTTTGTGCACATCCAATACCCCAGGAGACAATACCCTGCAGCTGACCATTGCAGACTACTGGACCACCGGAATCCCCCTGTACAGATCAAGATAGAGATGCTCAGCAAATGTTATCAGCTTCAGCAGTAAGCCATATTTCCCAGAAATCACTGAGATTCTAGAGAGAGACTTTTTCTCACAAAGACAATTTCTGCCTACAATTCTACACCTGGTGCTAATATGCCGTACTTTTAAGGCATCACAGATAGTGGTAAGTCACTCAGTTTTCATGGGTGCAGATCTTGGCAGATGCTCAGGAAACTTTTCTTGCACATTACTCTGCAAACCTTTTCCACAGAGCCGGGCAAATACAGCATGCAGAGCAATTGCCAAGTGTATTCATTTTCCACATTTCCTGGATACTGGTACAGTGATGCTTTATTCTCATTGAATCCAATACTAACATTTGCATCCTAGGCTATAGCCTCTGCGATTATTGCTTATTCTCTGGTGCAGCACTTGTCCATTTTCAATAGCCCAAAGCGCAAGAGCTAGCATACTCTGCACATGGAGAATTAGGGCAGAGGTATTCCATATCTTAAATAAATAAATAGATAAATAAATAAGTAGGGATCAAATGAGTGCGAAAATTGCCAGCTGTATGGAAATTGTTGAAGCACTGATTGAGCACCTGGGGAAAGGACCCGGTCAGCCCTGGAAGCACAGGTGAAGGCAATTCACCTGTGCAACTGGAAGGGATGGAGCCTGGCTGCGCCTCTCTTAGACCTCATTTAAGGGCTGACGGCCACTGGGGGAGGTCTTTTCCTGGCGATTCTGCCTTGGTGGGGCTTTCCCTTGTAAACCTAGAATCTTCAGATGTGCGTGAGCAATCTTTTTCCCTCCCTTCATAGCAAATTCTCTATTGTGCCTGTTTTTGTCATCTCACCTTTCCCTTTGTATTGAGCTGTACAATTGCTGTATCTACTCAGTAAGTAACCCCTGCACTAAGACTTTAGAGCTAGTTATAGAGAATGGTTTCAAACATGCCTTGAGTATTTCTGACATGATATCATCCTCTACTAGGAGAAGACATCTACTAGGAGAAGACAGGAAAGGTACAGATAGGAGAGACAGCTGTTTTACCTGGCAGGAGTCTTTCCCTCCAGTCAGGTATCCGACACATATCATGTTGCTAGTAATTTGACCAGGGTAAGCACTGCTGCACTGGCTTGAGGAGAGTACAGGGGCATTCAGACACTGCACGATATCTGGATACAGAGCTACAAGAAAACGGAGGAATTATTGATGGCATATGTGATTTAATTCCAGAGCCCGGGGAAAACGTTGTTCTTAACAGAAAAGTCATGGCTGGACACCCTGTTTTAGCAGTCCTCATTTTTCTTCTGTGCTGTAATTCTATTTGTTTAGATGAAACAGATTCTAGTCCCGGGCCCTCTGTTCTACCCTGCATCTAGAAAGTCCTCAGCTGGTAGATTTAGAACTAAGAACTCGGCTTACAGTACATACGATGAAGAAATCTTGGGTCTCAGGCAAAGTACCTTCTGCTCTGGTGCAGGTTTGTTTTGGTCAGAGAATTAGACACTGGTCTCCCCCTATGCTTCTGACCACCGGTGGAAAAGAGCAGAGCGAAGTGGACGTCTTAGTGAAGGGCACTGGAATGACTTAAATGATTCCATCCTCTCAGAATAGAACAAGATTAAAAATCTTAAAGTCTTGCCATCAGAGCAGCGGTTAAATATTGTTGTGCTACATGGGCTGATCTTTTAAAATCATTCTTCAAAAAGAACGCTTGCTGTGCGGCACTTCTCTGTTCTTTACCCTGTACTGTTTGGACTTAATGGGGAGATCTTAGACCATCTCCAGGGTCCTCAGGATGCTGTACGTCCCCACCCAGCACTTACTGCCACTGCTGAGTGTGTTGCCCCATCCGGAGATCAGGCATGTTGTTCCAGCAGACACACAGCTGGTAGGCAGAGGAACAGTGTTGACATAGGAGTTGAGCGTGGCTGCTTTGGAAAGTTTGATGAGCATGATATCATTGTTCAGTGTGTTGGCATTGTAGCCAGAGTGGCGGATGACTTTAGATGAACTGATGGTCTGCTCGTTGCCGTCTTGGACTGCCAGGTTGTATTCCCCAAGCTTCACTTGAATGGAACTGGAAAAAAGAGGGAATGTCACTTACTTCACTGCCGCTGACACTGTGATTATGAGAAAGCTGCCTGTCACTGTATGTATTAACTCCTTTCATGCTGGGTACTTTTCTTGTCCTGCAACGGATTCTAGGGATCTACACTGAGATCTTCTTTCCGGTACGGGTGGTGAATTTAGGAAGGATTGTTTAGCGGCCAGTACAAACGTCCTGGAAGACAAACTGGTATCACCGTGAGATCGTTCCTCTTCCTATTCTACTGTAATTAAGTTTTAACAAACGATTGCAGCTTCTAAGCGACCACGCGCGTAACTTGCTAGGTTACCATGTTGTCATTTCAGAAAGTAATCTGCATTCAGAAAAGCATTTGCAGAAGGGGAAAACCACTTGTGATGCATCAGCTCACCTTTCTGAATGACCCACTCATTCTTCAGCTCTCTTCTGTGAGAACTGAGTTATTTATCTATTTGGATCTCATAGCCCTACGTTCCTGTTAAAAGTGAACTGGAGAAAAGAGGTGGATTATGGAATAGATTTCTTTCCACTCACGACTTGTAGCAGTGAGCCGCTGACAGCACCCATTGGCTGCTGATGAGAGAACCTCCACAGAAGTGATATCCAGAATTCAGAGACACCTGGTAGGGTACAGCGTTCCTTGCACAGCTGTAGCCTCCCACAATCTTGTCGTCATCCCCATCGCTGATGGGGAAGGCAACTGCAGAATAAGAGAGAGCATCTGTTAACATCCGGCATAGGGAACTCTCTGGCCCTATGACTGAATGAAACATCTTGCATATAGGTTCTGGTTCTGAAAAAATGCGCAGTAGCAGTTATGGTCAACTCTAACACGCTTTTGTTTGCTTCTCCCTAAAATAAGCTGAGTGAATTTAGGTTGGCAGCCCATCTGTTTGTGTTTAAAGCCCTGGATGCTATTTCCAGATGAGCTTAATAGTATAGAAATGTTCAGAATGGATAAGATTAAAGGTTTGTCTGTCCCAAGGTCTAGTCTGTCGTAGCAGTCAATAGCAGACAACGAAAGTACAACGCAAGACTGCAGTGATATTTCCTCGGAGCACTCTCCCATAATCAAAGAATTTGCAGTAGCTTCAGGGCTTCCTGGTAAGAGGTACTTTGTCATTCCTTTTCAGTGGAAGAGTCATGAATTTATACAGTCTTTTTCTTTTTTCTTAACCTGTGTAAGCAGTTTAGTGTTCCCAGGTCAAGAACCATGATGGCATTCACGTCTTGTGAAATGAGTTGTTCTGGATGGATAGTTAGTAGTCAAAAGAAGCAGAAGCATTCTGCCTTAAGCCTTCTGCAAATGTAAACTCGAGTTCACTTTCTCGTGACAGACCATGCTACAGGTTTCCTCAGAAATAAGCTTCATTTTAAATCTACAAGTAGAAGTGAAAATACACTCACCAGCCACACCCACAAAGGTGACAAACAGTAAGTATTTCATGATCGTGACACAGCCTCGATCCCAGACTGGTGGACTGGCAGCATGAGCTGCTAGAAATATATTTTCTGACAGGGCTTATCTTTAACCCAAGGTTTTTTCCAGGGAAAAAAAACAGTGGAAAACTTGAAGATCCAAATGTAGGCATTAGAAGGTACTGATAGTAGTTACAAATAACATAACAGTTAATCATAAGCCTTTCATAAGATATAGAGTTATCTTTGAAAGTTTTTCTTTGAAATAATTAAAGAGATGTTTGCGTTTTGGCAGATGAGTGTTTCCTTGTAGCAATTGCTCATAGTAACCCTTTGAGATGCCTCTGCTCTTGTCATTTTCAAGAAAGCAGGCTTTATCCAGGAGCTGAACACTGTATGTAGTGGATGGAAAGATATTTTACATATTCTAAAAGAATACATCATTTCTATCAATTTCTGAAGTTTATTTAAAAATTCCTTTTCTTCAGCTGTATGCTTCTTTCTGTCTGTATGGTATAATGTTTTTTCAAAGCAAATATTCATAAGAGATCTCAAAGACTGGGTATGAGAAACCACTTTATGTGGCCCTCCATCTCCAAAGTTAATTTCAAATTACGTTGTGATGCTGATATGGAAAAGAGACCAAATGGGAATCATTTTTCTGCTCCGTTTCATGATCAGACTTGTGAGAGACATGGAGGGTTGGTGTACAGAGGCATTCTAAAGATAGACATCTTCCTTATTGTTAGAGGGCAAGATCAGGGAATCCTCCGCGGCATTGCTATAAATGTCACTCCCAAATCCTTCTCCTCAGGGCTGCTCTCAAGCCATACTTCTCCTGTTCTTCAACCCTGAACGTAAGACTACATGAAAGTGGTGATTACCCCACCTCCGTGCTAGGGTGGGAAATGTCTGTCCTAATGGGGTGCTGAAGAAGATGCGAAGAAGCTGAGCCTAAAGGAAAGAAGATTCCCCTGTGATATTGGTTGGTTTGTTCAGCAATAGGAATTAGTACATTGGTTTAAGAATCAATATATTAGTTTAGCAAAAGAAATCAACAAGTGATAGTTCTAAAACATTCCATTTCTAATCTAGTGGGTGTACAGTCCTGTTCTCAATAGTTTTGCACTGATGACATAACAGATTGCTCTTATCTATTGTACCCAGACGCTGCAAGGACATCTTGGATGCCCCTTGTATTATTAGAAAAGTGGCACACTATGGCTTAATAAGCAATGGAAGTTTCCCAAAGTGGGGCAAAGCAGCTGAAAGTTAGTCAGAGGTCTCAGTGATTAAGCTGTTGGTGGAAAATGTGGAAGAAGTAAGTGGGCACTCAGCCACGCTAGATGGTACCGAGCATGCCTAGAGGGACATCAGCATATGTGAATGAGTCCTCGAAAAAGAACGAATGTGTGTGGCAGGGTACTGCATATGTATGTCTTAACAGTTTAAATGTAGAACCTGAAGCCTGAGCATGTGCTTGCTTGTCAAGTCACCCAGTATGTATCATGAGGAATAAAGGAATGCCTCTTTCTAGCACCATTTTGGAGTCAGAGAGTTTTACTCCCAGATTTTGGATGACACCAAGACACAAATCTGTGAGGCCTTTCTTTAGTGTTCCGACAAGCTGTGCAGGGATTAAGACAGTCTCCTTCCTTGGAATTACCTCCGGGTGCTGCAGCCGTGCGGTGTTACAGTGACCTGCCATTGTGCACGCAAGCAGCAGTATGGCAAATACAGAACAGCAGGCCCTCACCCTCCTGCCTGAGCACAGTAGCTTCCCTACTGCATCCATCCACATCAGAGCTTACATTTTGCATGCACGCTGTTTTTGTAAACAACAGGTGCAGTGCAGTGCTTTGTTATTTTTTTTTTTTTTTTTTTTTAAATTATACCTCCACTGTGGAGATCTCAGCTGTTTCAAGAGGAAGAGAAGAAAACCCCAAGGCAGCCCTATGCCTTGTCTCAAACTCAGGCTCCCAGCAGTCCCAGCACATTCCTGTGACTGCGCACATACACGCTTGTAAAGCCAGCTGTTCAGGGTTTGTGCTACCCACTACTGTCTGTATTTCACACACTTCCCAGCCAACCAACTGCTTTCTAACTGACTGCTTTCTGGGCGGTCTCACACTGTCCTGCCCACTCCAACATCTTGCATTTCTTCCTTCCTCAATGTTTCTTCCTCACGCATCAGAGCTACTAGGTCAGTGCTGTCACCACAGGCAGATCAGTTGAAGAAGACTTTTCCCATGTTTCCCTACTGGTTTCTTATGGCCTTCCTGGCTCCTATAGGTAAGTAAATTTTGTTCCCCCTTGAGAAGCCTCATTGTTTCCTCTGCTGGTGCTCCAGCAGTGTGTTCAATTGTTGGTAATGCTCCATTCCCTAAGGCTTCCAA
The DNA here is from genome assembly GCF_905368555.1 of Meleagris gallopavo. Taxonomy (NCBI): domain Eukaryota; kingdom Metazoa; phylum Chordata; class Aves; order Galliformes; family Phasianidae; genus Meleagris; species Meleagris gallopavo. The sequence goes on along the minus strand of NC_139404.1, from coordinate 76,989,200 downwards.
GCTATTATTTAAAAATAAAAAATAAAGAAAAAAATTGCTAGTATATTTGATATTTTTTCTTTCTCCTATATGTCTCTTTCAGAGAAATGGGACAGTGTCCCACATGCTGGCATTCCATCTATTAATCCAAAGCCTCCTTTTGTCTCTTTTGACTCCTTCCATTCCTCACAGTTTTTTTCCTTTTCCAGGCTGGGCTCTTCAGCAAACCCCACACTCAGTTGTCCGACTGGGAGACTCTCTGACTCTGAACTGTTCGCACAAGGAGAGTGGAACCTGGACCATGTACTGGTACAAGCAGCCAGTGGGGAAGAATGCCTCTTTGCAGCTGGTTGTACGTTCAGTGGAAGGTACCAAGGCAGAGTTTGAGGAGGACTTCAAAAGCCGCTTCCAGAGTAGTGGGACTAAGGCGAACTCCTTATCAGTGACGATAGATCATGTCCTACTCAGTGACTCAGGCACTTATTTCTGCGCTAAGCAAGATACACTGTGACACGAAGGTGGGAGCAGCATAGCGCAAACCTCTCTCCATACAAGTGAAGACCTGCCCCCAGAACACACAGTCCATCCTGTACCAGTAGAACTGTGTTTCCACTTTTGGCCTCCAGCTCTGCCCACTTAAGAAAAGCAGAGTTTCCTCTCTGTGTCTTCTGCTTGTTCTCTGCTTTTTTTCCTTTCCATCTCCGAATAAATTTTGATCCTACTTTTGATACAAGTTGTAATGATATTGTTAAACTTGTTAGCATTCACTGAAAAATAGCCCTGCAGTTTGTTTAGATAACGGGAAGAATTGTATCTTGGTTGAAGTCCTCCATCAGGATGAGCGCTTGCGATCGCGATGCCTCCTGTAGCTGGAGGTAGAAGAGCTCATTGACAGGCTCTGCTTGATTGAGTGACCTGTAGTAGACACTGATCACAAAGCTTCCTTTGCTGCCTCAATCTCTAGCATCACCCATAGGCTTTTGACTTGCTCATGACTATACTTCAGGGACAAGTCTTCACATTCTATTTCTTTCATGATGTAGATAGCAGCACTACCTCCCCTCCTTCCTTGTCTGTCCCTTCTGAACAGCTTGTAGCAGTCAATGGCCACACTCCAGTCATAGGAATCATTCCACCAGGTTTCAGCGGTGGCAACTATACTCTGGTTTTCTAGTAGCACAATAGATTCCAGTATCTCCTATTTGCTTCCCAAGCTGTGTGCATTGGTGTAGAGGCACTTCAGCGGGGCAGCTAGTCTTGTCAAGTCCTTAAAGGATAACTCCTTCATTCCTTTTAAGGAATTATTTCCCTTCATTTTCCCCATTGCCTTCTCCTATTGCCCCAGCTGCCACCGCCTCATCATCACAGGATTTCAGATGTGCTGCAGTGTTGCCAGCACCGCTCAAGGCAGCAGAAGGCCTTTGCTGGTACCCTGTCCCTCTAATCTAGCTATGCCATCCCACACCTTATCATGGGAAGGCTCACTATCCCGCTCGTCCCCTTTCAGACCCTGATTAAAACCACCCCAAAGAGCCCTCTAGTTCTTCCCCAAGGACTCTTCTCCCTCTAGGAGAGAGAAAGGCAAACCCCACCTGGTGCTCACAAACCTGGTGCCATATGGGCCGTTTGGTTGTCAAAATAAAAACCAAAGTTCTGATGATGGCACCTGTGACAAAGTCACACATTTATGGATAAGATCCTCTCATTTGTTTCCATGTCCTCACCCAAAAAAACAGGAGACGGTTCCTTCAGCTGTTCTTCCAAGGCCCTGAAGTCCCTTTCGATAGCCTTTGATACACATGTAGTTGCTTCATCTCTCCCCATATGCAAAAGCAGTAAGGGGTTGTGGTCTGATGGCTGTACCAGTCAAGGTGGCTTCGTGGCGGCATCTCTTACTCAAGGCCCAGGAAGACAGCGGACTTCTCTAAGAAGGGGGTCTGCTTGGCATATTGGATGTCCAGTTCCTTGCAGCGAGGAGTCTCCTACAACTAATATCCATCTCTTGTTCTTCAGTGGCATAGTCTTGATTTGGGGAAAGGCTTTTTGTAGTTTGGTTTCATTAATTTGTCCAGACTGAGTGGATCGTTATCATCCACAGATGGGCCTTCCACATGCAGGGCCTCATACCTGCAGTAGAGAGGCACCTGGTGGGGAACGGGGGGTTGGGGGGGCAGTGTGGAGAAGGCAAGGAGGGTTTCGGTATTCAGCTTCAAGCACAGATTTGCCTCTATTCGCTCACTTCCTTTGTGCTCTCGCCTCCAGCCTTGCAATTTTTCTCCTCAACCTGATGTGATACAGACTGCTGTGATACAGACTGTTCTGTATTCTTTACTTTGAAATAACCTGTCTGCTCATGGATGAACTGTGGTTCCCCTGTTTGTCCCCCACGACACTTTTTAATCTGTGTATTTCGTCCTGTAGCCTCATCACAAGGCAGAGCAGATGGTCTACCTGCTCACACCTCACACAGCTCTTCTGACTGCTGTCCACGATGCCAGGGAAAGGCTCATGCGCTCTACACAGCCAGAGGTTTGGAGAGCTGCATGGCTGCCTCCGGACTCAGTCAGGGTGATAATCGAGCGCTTGGAGCGTGACGTCCCTGTACTTTGCGGGCGATAACCGCCTAACGAACTTCTGTCCCTTGCACGCCGGCTGCTCTCCCTCCCTGCTCGAGCCGCCCGCTGCGCCCCCTCGCGGCAGGTTTTGTACACGCAGGAGGTTCGGCCGCCGTCACCCCCGGCTGCGCCGCACCGCGTCAGTGCTGCCGAACGTCAGGCACGTCCCTCCGCAACGGCGTTTTCCGCGGTTGACCTTTCTGTGAAGGCTCCTTTGGTGCGAACTTCTGCCACGCAGCTGACTCGCACGAAGTCTTTGCATAAAAAAAAAAAAGGCATACGGCATGGGAAACAATGTCGTACGGCATGGAATATCCCTTTGGTCAGGCTAGGTCAGCGGTCCTGGCTACGCCCCCTCCCAGCCAGCACACCGGCCTTTGTAGGGGCAGGTGGGCAGTTAGAGAGGCAGCCCTGAAGCTGTGCAAGCACTGCTTAGCATGCTGTAGGCTGGTTTAGTAATAGGGATCACTACGTTTAAATGTAAGGACCAGTGTATTAGTTTAGCAAAAAGAATTGAGGTGTGCTAGTTCTAGAATTTTCCGGTTTAGCTCTGCTTGGTACGTGAGCAGTCTTGTTTTGAATGATCTTTGCTTCACCAAAGCAAGCCAAAGCCACAACAGTCTACTTTTTATCTACGTGGCATGCACTGGAAGCTTCTTTGTATCCTCCAAGTGCAAGAACTTTTTATTAGATTTCATATTAATTTTTCTGAGTTATCGTGTACCAAGACAAAAGGTTGCTCTTCATGGTGTAACAAGCAATGGAAATTTGCCAAACTGGGGAAAAACAGCTGAAGGTCAGCTGAAAGTCACTGTGACAAAGCTGAAGCTGCAATAATGGGGATGAAGGAGGTGGTCATACAGCCTCACTGCGCATGCTCAAAGAGACATTAGCATGTAGTAGTGAGTTCTTGGAAAAGAATGAATACATGTGACGTTTCTGAGAAATGTACTGCATCTGTGGGTCTTAACTGTTTAAATGTGGAACCGGAACTCCGAGAGCACATGCTTGGTTTGTCAGGTTGGCTGGTACATATGGTGAACTAAAATAATGTCACTTTCTAACACCACCTTGGAGTTAGAGAGTTTTCTTCCCAGACGTTCTGATGACAAGCAATAGGTAAAACATTGGTGTGATATCAACCTGTGCAAAGCACAGTACTACACGGGCTTCCATGTGGGCAAACTCTATTCCAGCCAGACCCAATACAGAAAGGGAACAACTTTGTAAGCTACCTTTTCATGCTAGGTTCTATCAGTGGTATAAATGATGTTCCAACCATAAAAGAAGCAAGAGGCCGTGAGAACATTTCAACAATTTGAGTATCAAGTCTTGAATATCAAATCTAGAAAGTGGACTTTCTTCTTTGCCTACAAGAGGCATTGAGACATGCAGTAGATAGTGGCAGAGGACAGGGACTGTTTCCAAACGACTCTTCTCAACATGCCCACCCCTCGTAGTCAAGGATGCGCTCTGTGTACAGATAGAAACATGCATTTTCCCCCATCTTCCTCATCCTCTTCACTGTCTTCTTCACTTTATTGTTGCACACATAGGGTTTATACAGTTTTCCAATACACGTTTTCGCTTACTATTGGTGCACAACGTTGGCTGCTAGGTGGGCTGCTCAGCCTTAACCAATGCTCAGTCAGCATTCACCCCTGTGCTGCTAAGCCAGTTTACTTGTCAGCCCCCCCACATCCACAGAGCACAGCTGCAGATGTGGGCCCGCTGTTTACATGCTGCCCCAAGGACGTTGTGACTCCTATCTAACTCCTAGTATTTTCTCATGGCTATGCACTCTGTGCTGCTGCACCAGCAATGCTTGTACGTATTCTCATGGCCGCCCTGCTCTTGCAGCCATTCCCCAACAATTAGGTAGATGCAATATACGGGAATTAAATGCACAAATACAGTGAAGAAATTTTTGTTATTGTCTTTGATTTCTTGAAACACTCAACTTTCCAGCACCCCGGCCCAAATTAAAAGAAATCTCTCTCTTGCGTGTGTGGGAATTGGCTCATTGCACATTAGGTAACAGATTTGCTTTTTGGGTGATAATACCATGCAAGGATATTTAAGTCCACTTTTTTTTTTTTTTTTTTTTCCTTCTTTTTTTTTCTCCCAAAGGGACAGCTGCAAAGCCCTGTTTTTTCATGGACTCTCTCTCTTGGGTCTGATTGGGGCAAGAGGAATTTAAAACCAGATCTCCAAAACATCTCTGTTCTTTTGACTGTTCCAGGAAAACTGAGAAAGTCCAGCATGTCCAAGGAGCAAAATGCTGTGGACAGTAGTCCCAGCAATTTAGTAAAATAGCCTTGGTAGGTCACAGTACTGGTACGTTAAGAGAACAAGCCCTAGCAAGAGCTTGCCTTCATTCCCCAGGCAGAGCTTCCAGTGATTTTGCAGTTGGAAATGTTCAGTCATATGCCTGTGGGTTGGGGGTGATTGGGAGTGTTTGTTTTGCTGCCAGCTGTTTTCTGTAACAGAAGGTATGCTGCCTCTGTAGTTCCCCACAGCCTTTCATCTGTTTTATGTAGATGTGTAGCATTTGACTTTCTGATTTTAAACAGAAAATATGTCCTACTCCACAATGCTTGTGCATAACTGACTGAAGGACTCCTGAAGTGGAGGCTAAAAAGTGTTCCAAGATTCTTCTAGTTGAGATACACTACAAATATTAGATAGATAGATAGATAGATAGATAGATAGATAGGTAGGTAGGTAGGTAGGTAGGTAGTGATATTAGTTGTCTGTGTTCCCCATGTGATATCCCGTGGAAGTAACCAGAGGAACTCTGCACAAAGATGGGCTGCCTGAAAATGTTTATTTTTGGTTAAGTTTTGTACATCCAGTTCCCAAGCAGAAGGAAATGAGGAGGAGGGAAAGCAGGTCACGTAAAATGAGTGTGTTTCAGTTGGAAGCTATAGTCGATTGAATCCAGGAAACATAATTGCAAACCTTAGTGTAAACACCGGGATAACCTTTTTGTGCACATCCAATACCCCAGGAGACAATACCCTGCAGCTGACCATTGCAGACTACTGGACCACCGGAATCCCCCTGTACAGATCAAGATAGAGATGCTCAGCAAATGTTATCAGCTTCAGCAGTAAGCCATATTTCCCAGAAACCACTGAGATTCTAGAGAGAGACTTTTTCTCACAAAGACAATTTCTGCCTACAATTCTACACCTGGTGCTAACATGCCGTACTTTTAAGGCATCACAGATAGTGGTAAGTTACTCAGTTTTCATGGGTGCAGATCTTGGCAGATGCTCAGGAAACTTTTCTTGCACATTACTCTGCAAACCTTTTCCACAGAGTCGGGCAAATACAGCATGCAGAGCAATTGCCAAGTGTATTCATTTTCCACATTTCCTGGATACTGGTACAGTGATGCTTTATTCTCATTGAATCCAATACTAACATTTGCATCCTAGGCTATAGCCTCTGCGATTATTGCTTATTCTCTGGTGCAGCACTTGTCCATTTTCAATAGCCCAAAGCGCAAGAGCTAGCATACTCTGCACATGGAGAATTAGGGCAGAGATATTCCATATCTTAAATAAATAAATAGATAAATAAATAAGTAGGGATCAAATGAGTGCGAAAATTGCCAGCTGTATGGAAATTGTTGAAGCACTGATTGAGCACCTGGGGAAAGGACCCGGTCAGCCCTGGAAGCACAGGTGAAGGCAATTCACCTGTGCAACTGGAAGGGATGGAGCCTGGCTGCGCCTCTCTTAGACCTCATTTAAGGGCTGACGGCCACTGGGGGAGGGTCTTTTCCTGGCGATTCTGCCTTGGTGGGGCTTTCCCTTGTAAACCTAGAATCTTCAGATGTGCGTGAGCAATCTTTTTCCCTCCCTTCATAGCAAATTCTCTATTGTGCCTGTTTTTGTCATCTCACCTTTCCCTTTGTATTGAGCTGTACAATTGCTGTATCTACTCAGTAAGTAACCCCTGCACTAAGACTTTATAGCTAGTTATAGAGAATGGTTTCAAACATGCCTTGAGTATTTCTGACATGATATCATCCTCTACTAGGAGAAGACATCTACTAGGAGAAGACAGGAAAGGTACAGATAGGAGAGACAGCTGTTTTACCTGGCAGGAGTCTTTCCCTCCAGTCAGGTATCCGACACATATCATGTTGCTAGTAATTTGACCAGGGTAAGCACTGCTGCACTGGCTTGAGGAGAGTACAGGGGCATTCAGACACTGCACGATATCTGGATACAGAGCTACAAGAAAACGGAGGAATTATTGATGGCATATGTGATTTAATTCCAGAGCCCGGGGAAAACGTTGTTCTTAACAGAAAAGTCATGGCTGGACACCTTGTTTTAGCAGTCCTCATTTTTCTTCTGTGCTGTAATTCTCTTTGTTTAGATGAAACAGATTCTAGTCCCGGGCCCTCTGTTCTACCCTGCATCTAGAAAGTCCTCAGCTGGTAGATTTAGAACTAAGAACTCAGCTTACAGTACATACGATGAAGAAATCTTGGGTCTCAGGCAAAGTACCTTCTGCTCTGGTGCAGGTTTGTTTTGGTCAGAGAATTAGACACTGGTCTCCCCCTATACTTCTGACCACCGGTGGAAAAGAGCAGAGCGAAGTGGACGTCTTAGTGAAGGGCACTGGAATGACTTAAATGATTCCATCCTCTCAGAATAGAACAAGATTAAAAATCTTAAAGTCTTGCCATCAGAGCAGCGGTTAAATATTGTTGTGCTACATGGGCTGATCTTTTAAAATCATTCTTCAAAAAGAACGCTTGCTGTGCGGCACTTCTCTGTTCTTTACCCTGTACTGTTTGGACTTAATGGGGAGATCTTAGACCATCTCCAGGGTCCTCAGGATGCTGTACGTCCCCACCCAGCACTTACTGCCACTGCTGAGTGTGTTGCCCCATCCGGAGATCAGGCATGTTGTTCCAGCAGACACACAGCTGGTAGGCAGAGGAACAGTGTTGACATAGGAGTTGAGCGTGGCTGCTTTGGAAAGTTTGATGAGCATGATATCGTTGTTCAGTGTGTTGGCATTGTAGCCAGAGTGGCGGATGACTTTAGATGAACTGATGGTCTGCTCGTTGCCGTCTTGGACTGCCAGGTTGTATTCCCCAAGCTTCACTTGAATGGAACTGGAAAAAAGAGGGAATGTCACTTACTTCACTGCCGCTGACACTGTGATTATGAGAAAGCTGCCTGTCACTGTATGTATTAACTCCTTTCATGCTGGGTACTTTTCTTGTCCTGCAACGGATTCTAGGGATCTACACTGAGATCTTCTTTCCGGTACGGGTGGTGAATTTAGGAAGGATTGTTTAGCGGCCAGTACAAACGTCCTGGAAGACAAACTGGTATCACCGTGAGATCGTTCCTCTTCCTATTCTACTGTAATTAAGTTTTAACAAACGATTGCAGCTTCTAAGCGACCACGCGCGTAACTTGCTAGGTTACCATGTTGTCATTTCAGAAAGTAATCTGCATTCAGAAAAGCATTTGCAGAAGGGGAAAACCACTTGTGATGCATCAGCTCACCTTTCTGAATGACCCACTCATTCTTCAGCTCTCTTCTGTGAGAACTGAGTTATTTATCTATTTGGATCTCATAGCCCTACGTTCCTGTTAAAAGTGAACTGGAGAAAAGAGGTGGATTATGGAATAGATTTCTTTCCACTCACGACTTGTAGCAGTGAGCCGCTGACAGCACCCATTGGCTGCTGATGAGAGAACCTCCACAGAAGTGATATCCAGAATTCAGAGACACCTGGTAGGGTACAGCGTTCCTTGCACAGCTGTAGCCTCCCACAATCTTGTCGTCATCCCCATCGCTGATGGGGAAGGCAACTGCAGAATAAGAGAGAGCATCTGTTAACATCCGGCATAGGGAACTCTCTGGCCCTATGACTGAATGAAACATCTTGCATATAGGTTCTGGTTCTGAAAAAATGCGCAGTAGCAGTTATGGTCAACTCTAACACGCTTTTGTTTGCTTCTCCCTAAAATAAGCTGAGTGAATTTAGGTTGGCAGCCCATCTGTTTGTGTTTAAAGCCCTGGATGCTATTTCCAGATGAGCTTAATAGTATAGAAATGTTCAGAATGGATAAGATTAAAGGTTTGTCTGTCCCAAGGTCTAGTCTGTCGTAGCAGTCAATAGCAGACAACGAAAGTACAACGCAAGACTGCAGTGATATTTCCTCGGAGCACTCTCCCATAATCAAAGAATTTGCAGTAGCTTCAGGGCTTCCTGGTAAGAGGTACTTTGTCATTCCTTTTCAGTGGAAGAGTCATGAATTTATACAGTCTTTTTCTTTTTTCTTAACCTGTGTAAGCAGTTTAGTGTTCCCAGGTCAAGAACCATGATGGCATTCACGTCTTGTGAAATGAGTTGTTCTGGATGGATAGTTAGTAGTCAAAAGAAGCAGAAGCATTCTGCCTTAAGCCTTCTGCAAATGTAAACTCGAGTTCACTTTCTCGTGACAGACCATGCTACAGGTTTCCTCAGAAATAAGCTTCATTTTAAATCTACAAGTAGAAGTGAAAATACACTCACCAGCCACACCCACAAAGGTGACAAACAGTAAGTATTTCATGATCGTGACACAGCCTCGATCCCAGACTGGTGGACTGGCAGCATGAGCTGCTAGAAATATATTTTCTGACAGGGCTTATCTTTAACCCAAGGTTTTTTCCAGGGAAAAAAAACAGTGGAAAACTTGAAGATCCAAATGTAGGCATTAGAAGGTACTGATAGTAGTTACAAATAACATAACAGTTAATCATAAGCCTTTCATAAGATATAGAGTTATCTTTGAAAGTTTTTCTTTGAAATAATTAAAGAGATGTTTGCGTTTTGGCAGATGAGTGTTTCCTTGTAGCAATTGCTCATAGTAACCCTTTGAGATGCCTCTGCTCTTGTCATTTTCAAGAAAGCAGGCTTTATCCAGGAGCTGAACACTGTATGTAGTGGATGGAAAGATATTTTACATATTCTAAAAGAATACATCATTTCTATCAATTTCTGAAGTTTATTTAAAAATTCCTTTTCTTCAGCTGTATGCTTCTTTCTGTCTGTATGGTATAATGTTTTTTCAAAGCAAATATTCATAAGAGATCTCAAAGACTGGGTATGAGAAACCACTTTATGTGGCCCTCCATCTCCAAAGTTAATTTCAAATTACGTTGTGATGCTGATATGGAAAAGAGACCAAATGGGAATCATTTTTCTGCTCCGTTTCATGATCAGACTTGTGAGAGACATGGAGGGTTGGTGTACAGAGGCATTCTAAAGATAGACATCTTCCTTATTGTTAGAGGGCAAGATCAGGGAATCCTCCGCGGCATTGCTATAAATGTCACTCCCAAATCCTTCTCCTCAGGGCTGCTCTCAAGCCATACTTCTCCTGTTCTTCAACCCTGAACGTAAGACTACATGAAAGTGGTGATTACCCCACCTCCGTGCTAGGGTGGGAAATGTCTGTCCTAATGGGGTGCTGAAGAAGATGCGAAGAAGCTGAGCCTAAAGGAAAGAAGATTCCCCTGTGATATTGGTTGGTTTGTTCAGCAATAGGAATTAGTACATTGGTTTAAGAATCAATATATTAGTTTAGCAAAAGAAATCAACAAGTGATAGTTCTAAAACATTCCATTTCTAATCTAGTGGGTGTACAGTCCTGTTCTCAATAGTTTTGCACTGATGACATAACAGATTGCTCTTATCTATTGTACCCAGACGCTGCAAGGACATCTTGGATGCCCCTTGTATTATTAGAAAAGTGGCACACTATGGCTTAATAAGCAATGGAAGTTTCCCAAAGTGGGGCAAAGCAGCTGAAAGTTAGTCAGAGGTCTCAGTGATTAAGCTGTTGGTGGAAAATGTGGAAGAAGTAAGTGGGCACTCAGCCACGCTAGATGGTACCGAGCATGCCTAGAGGGACATCAGCATATGTGAATAAGTCCTTGAAAAAGAACGAATGTGTGTGGCAGTGTGCTGCATATGTATGTCTTAACAGTTTAAATGTAGAACCTGAAGCCTGAGCATGTGCTTGCTTGTCAAGTCACCCAGTATGTATCATGAGGAATAAAGGAATGCCACTTTCTTTTTCTCCATCTCCAAAGTTAATTTCTTTACTTGTGAAATGCTCACAATTCCTGTTTGAAAGCATTTCATTCATTTAATCTAAATGATCGTGTCAATCTAACAAATGTGGGTTTTGTTTAGTTTACAGGTAGTGATTTTTGCCACAAGAAGTCTCAGTACAAGTTGATATGCATGGATACAATATATGTGAACACAAATAGAGCGGTAACAAACAGTGAGACCTCCTGAAATCCTATGAAGGACTGTTAATGTTTTGATGCTGAGTGTGTTAAATCTTAATGTGTCTGACAAAAAACCGTTTTCCAAAGAGCTGTCAAATTCATCATGTCAGATCCCAAAAGAGCGTCTCAGATGGCTGTTAACGGAAGTCAAGTACGTTGTGATGCTGAAATGGAAAAGAGACAAAATAAGAATAATTTTTCTGCTCCATTTCATGATCAGACTTCTGAGAGACATGGAGGGTTGGTGCACAGAGGCACTCTAAAGATAGACATTTTCCTTATTGTTAGAGGGCAAGATCAGGGAATCCTACTGCATTGCTATAAATGTCCTGGGGTTTAAACAGTGATTAGTACTGTTTAAACGGACGTAATTTAAATTGAGATACAAAATAAGAGATTTTGTATGGAAAAGAAAAAGATGTGTAGCAGTAATAATAATAAGAAAGGTAGAAATTGCAGAAGCTGTAAAATATCTTTGTGTTTAAGAGATACAAAAGCATCTCCTGCTTTGCAGCAGTATCAATTTTATCCCCCTGTAAATATTTAATTTTATTAAAAAACACACACACACAAAAAAAAACTCTTGGGATAGAGGTATACTGTTGTTTTAAATATTCTATCTGAAATATAAACTCAGTAATTATATAGAAATGGATCTGCCAACAGTACAGAGAGGAGTGAACAGAAGAAGATGAAAGAAAACAAATTTGTATGCTACAGATTAGACTCAAATTGCAGAAATATGAGCATTACAGAAACAGCACAAATATTCTCATATTGGATATTCTTATCTACATGGATTGTAATGTTTGTGCAATGTAGGCTTCTTTTATATTCTTATCCGGGGAAATGCAGTACTATGGGGTCAGAATAGGGGGAGCTCAGTAAAAACCTGTCTTTACCATAACAACAGAATGGTACACAGGTTGATAAGTAGGAAGGTTCATGATTGGAGAGTGTGCACTATAACATCCAGACAAATTTTTTGCTCTACAAGCAGTTCCACGCTCTTGTCATCAGCTTACAACTAAGCTTTTCTGAGAAGCAGGACGAAGTTAAGTTCAGTTGCTTCCCTCATTTAATTCTCTACAAAAACCATTTCTGAAAGACTTGTATCTTCACATATGACTACTCTGGGCCTTACACACGATGGAAACCTGTGTTCTTCTGACTTTATGAGCTGTTCAGCAAGGCGAGTAGCACAACATTCCTTGCAACCATGAACAATCTTCTGTTCTGATGAAAAATCTCAGGGCTGTGATTTGCTCACTGTTTGTTTCCGGCAAAAGTAACACAATGAGGAAAGCACTGTCTCTCACAGACTGACTTGCTTACTCTCTTCTGCCTCTTGTTTAGAGCTCATTTTTACCACACTCTGTTGCCATCTCAGGATTATTACTAGTGATCCAACCATCCTGTGAAAGTTTGGGGAATTCTGTTTTGTGACAGAAGCCCTAAGGAATATAAATACCATGGTGGCAACTTTGGGAGTGATGTCTGAATGATTTTAGTTGCTGTTGCACTTGTTGTTACTCTTTTATCTTCTCCTGTAGTAAGCTATTACATCCTGAATATCATGATGTTACTGTAGTACCTCAGATCTTTTACATGAACACTGAAAAACAGCTCTTCAACCTTGGGAGCATAACGTAAGATCTCTTTCCATTTCTCAGGCATGTTGAGTTTAGGGTGGCAAGTGCTATTGTAAGGGCTGTGAACTTATCAGTAGCCTTCAATGTCCAGCAAATAAATGAGGTGGTTATAGACTGGTCACAGCTGTGCACTTCCCAGGTCCCAGTAGAAAACCACTCGGAACTTCAGTGAACATTGTCATCCTGAACTTCTGCGGCCATAGTGCCGTATTCCAGTTCTGAAAAAGCAATTCCTCCTAGGCAGTGCTTTTTCTTTGCAAGCTTGACATTGTGGCATTGCACAAGAAACAACTGTTTTGAGAAAAGTTCTTCAAGAAATAGCTGTTCTGCTTGTCTCACTTCCTGTCTTTATATTTACTTTACAGGTCATCCAGTCCAACTCCCCTGCAACAAAGAGGGAGACCTACTGCTAGATCAGGTTGCTCAGAGCCATGTCCAGCCCAACCTCAAATGTCTCCAGGGACAGGGCGTCCACCGCATCTCTGGGTACCCTGTACCAGTGCTTCACTACCCCAGTCCTGTAAAAAAAAACCAACACGTTTTCCTTATGTCCAGTCTAAATCTTTCCCATTTTAGTTTAAAACCATTTCCCCTTGATACTATCCTGTCTGATAGAATATTTTCCATCCCAATCAGTTTGAAAGCTTCTATATATTTTCAGCAGGCACTCTTAAAACAGTGTATTTCTTTGAAATTTCATGCAGGAAGAAGCTTGGTTTTCAGCAGTGCAGAGGTTGTTGCTATTGGCTTAAGGGAAATGGAAACAGACCTATATAAGTAAGTCCCTCACAGGGCATGCTCTCTGACTCCTGAGGCAGCAGTGAGAATGTGGACAGTTTGGTGCTTGGTCTTGTACTTCTTTGGAGCAAGTAAGGCATCAGCTGAGACACCATGCCTGTTTTGCTGTGGGGAGAATGCAGTCTGCTTTCTAACTGTGTTACTTTTGCTTTGTCTCACAGGAGCTAAGATAACACAAAACTCAAGTCTGGTGCTGAAAGAAGATGAGAATGCTACCCTGGGATGCAGTCAAAATGATAATCACGATTATATGTACTGGTATCTGCAGCAGCCAGGGAAGGGGCTGCAATTAATCTATTATTCATATGGAGCAAATCAGGAAAATAAGGGTGATATTCACACTGGATACGAAGCTAAGCGGTTAAGCCAAGAATACTTTCGTTTAGATATCATGTCTATAAAGAAGAACCATTCAGCTATCTATTTCTGTGCCTCAAGTTTGGACACAACACTTCAAAGTCATTTGCTTTCTGTACGTAAACTCCTCTCCAGTACCTTCCCTCAGAAGGGAGTAGCTCTCAGCACTCCCAGGATAATGGTACGTAGGTCAAGGTGCTATTCACAAAACATAGGCTGCTGGGGAGCCGGACCAAGAGAGGTCGAGCAGGTTCCGTTTCATTGATGAATTTCTCTTTTCTGATCAGCAGTTCATCCTCTATCATGTCATAACAATCCTTGAAGTTTGTTAATCAAATCCAGGCATACAATGATATTCACTGTGCCTGGAAAGGTTGTCCTGATATCAAGAACTGAAGAGAACTGGATCTCAGAAGAACTAGAGAAGTGGGATATTGTAGTATGCGACCTAAAATGAAATCACATCCCAGAAAAATATAGATATATTTTTATTCAGAACTTGATATTTTTATTCAGAAATTGCTAACACAGTCCGGATTTCTTCTGCACGAAGCATCAGTTGTATACATGCTACATCTATCCATTTATGACTCATACCTATGTCCTTGCTGCAGCCTGATAAGCTGTAAGACAACCTCTGTCCATTCAGTTTACCCCTTCCATCCTTGGATGAGTTGTGAGTACATTTCTGACAACCCTGTGATCTTTCTTCTTGCACATTCTCAGCATTCTCTTTGATTTTGAGCAAAGTCTGAAGCTAAGTCGTAGTTTGAAGACAAAAGAGTAGAAGGAGGAACAAGCAGGATGTGAATATAATTTTAATTGCTGTACGAATTCTTCACACACGCAAAAAGAATGTTAGGTCTCTCACACACAAAGACCTCCCAGTGTCTTTCTAGGTAAGAGTTCTAAAGCAGCATCCCTGTTCCACGCAGTGTTCTTAAAGCAGTGGATTATTTCCAAAGCAAGAAACCACCAAGCAAAGCCCTTGTGATGTACTGTGAAATCCAACTGCCTAATATGCCCGTTCTGAAATAAACTACATACGTCTTCATGCACAGTCGGTATCATTTCCACTGCTGTGTTCAGACTCACAGCCTGCCCCTTCATTGCCCCTCGATTCCACTCTCTGCATTTAATCGTACCTGGTCTCACGTACCCCCACAGCTGCAAGTGCTTATACTCACATGGGCACGCTCACAGGCACAATAGGAAGTTATTAATTCACTCTGGTTTCTCCAGCTGCTGCCGCCTGTGATCTGTGGTCTGGCTCCAGTTTGTGATCCAGAGAGCTGCTCTCCTTGATTCCTGTGGACAGATTGCACACCCCGACTGTAGGTTTATGGCTCTTGTGGGACAGCTGTGGGATGAACCTCAAAGGTTTGAGGCTGAAAATAGAAGGGCTGTCTATCCAACTTCTTTCCAGTAGGCAGCATTGTTACACAAGTCACAAAAGAAACACTAGAGATCTCACATTGTGTCTTCCATGTTCGTCCTTCTTTCTGATAGAGCACAACCTTTTCCTCCTTCCTGAGACAGAAAAATTACTCTGAATAAAAATGCTCATCTCGGAACAAGAGATAAACTCTCATGAGTCTGACAGTAGAAGAATGTTTTGCCCAGCAGCCCTCGCATGATTTTGCCTTGACTCAGAGTTCCTACAGATCATAATCAGAGAATAAGCTCCCATAGTCTTCATAGAATCTGTCCTTTCCCATTCAGTCTCTGAAATAGTTAGACTGTCCAGTAGCTGAGATCTGATTTTTGTCAGAAGAAAGGCTTTTTAACAGGTCTGGCACAACAGACCTTAATCATACTGAGCACAATTTCAGTGCCTCCATTATCTTTTGCTTCTGTCTGACAGAAGTGCAGAGTTGTGAGGCGTAATTGTCTTTCATGTATTAAGAGCACCTCTCCAGAAGGGAACAATGTATGTTTAAATTTACGGGAATAATGAACTTGGGAAAGATGCCCTGAATTAAAGCCACTGGGGAACATAAGCTAAAAAATCATTGATTGGGTCGGTGGCTGGTAGGCCCAGACATGCACAAAGATGAAATGACGGACAGTGCAACACCCAGTCAGAAATTTTCTCATCTGAAAACACTCCCACCTTTTTGTCATGAGCTCAGATCTCCGCTTCCCTGGCAGACAGGCCAAAGACAGACAAATCTTACAGCCACACAAACGCTTGCTTTTGCTTTTAATGGCTCAACAACAATGTTTTCAGATGTGAAACATGCCCTCTCTGTCCTCTGCCCAAGCTGATGGGAAAATCTGAACAAGGCGAGGGGTATCAGTCTCTCCAGCCTCTCTCTCCTCTCTCATTCTCTTCTGGGACAGCTGCTCCGCATCATGCTGACCATTTTGCTTGCTCTTCTACATGGTGAGAGACTGCAGATCCATCTGCGCTGTGGCTTTCCTACTGGCCGTGTGGGGCAGGTGCAAGGTGCAGGAGCTTTTGAGGCCACTGTCTTCACTTCTTTTCATTTTCTCTTTCTCGCTCCTTCAGGCTCTGAATTGGGATGCTCCATCACACAGTGGCCAGAATATGCTCTCAAGAGAGCCGGGGAGAGTGTGGACCTCACCTGTTATGCCACGCTTGCCTATATGTTCTGGTACCAACCAGCAGCCTTCAAGAAGTAGTCTGAAGTTAATAGTTAGCACTTCCAAGTGGCATCAGAATTACTATGAGGAAGGTTACAGTGAAGCCAAGTTTGAGCTAAGCAGAGACAAGAACAATCTCTCCATTATGACTATCAAGAATGTGACATTCAAGGATGCTGCCACTTACTTCTGTGCTGCGAATGATCACACGATGCAGCAAGAGCACTAAGCACTTACACAAATTCCTCACCCTGCCTGAAGGAGAGACAAAGTCTCTGTAAAATGTGAGACTGATTGGAGAGGGTACTGGTGGCTAGCAAAAGGCACTAGACACTTCTCAGAATTAGTGCTACAGAAGCACAGCCAGGTTCTTGGTCACTAGTTCCCTGCAGACCCAAAGATGGCACTAAGGAGAGTGTGTGGTCAAGTACAAAGCAGAAGGTGAATTCAAGGCTCTTTCGCATACTGCACAGCTAGAGAAAGGAAACCACAGAGGGCTGCTCCAGCTGCGTCACAGCAACTGTGACGGACAGTTGCAGGCAGAAGTTGAACACACCTTGGCCTGAGTGATGCCTAAGCAGACATTCCCTAACACACAAACATGCACACAAACCCATATATGGCTCCCTTTGAGACTAAGGGAAGGAGCTGTCTTCTCCTGTAGGGAAGCACTTCTTGTGTGGGCAGTCATAGTCCAGTCTGCTCAGAAGAATTTCAGTCACCTCAGCAGTGATATGTGGGACTCTAACATCAAGGTCAGTCGATCAGAAAGATCAGAAAGCAAAAAAGCATGCCCACAGGAAGCACTCTGTGCCCCAGGTCGGGCCTCAGCACACCTGCTTCCTCCCAAGGTCACAGGAAGCCCTGATGGAAAAACAAACTTTTTCTTTTTTCTTTCACTTCTTTCTCTTTCTATACCCCTTGAATATAACTGATCAGCCACTCTCAACAGCGCAAAACACATTACAGGGGGCCAGCTGGTAATGCCCTTAGAGAAATAGGTCTCTGTGAGCCTCTCTATGCTACCTGCTTAAATAATCAAGAGGACACCACAGGCCTTTTCCCTGGCCAAGGCCGGAGCTTGCAGCAGAAGTCCTGCATTCTAGTTCCTAACTCCTTGATGATAAACATCTAATGAATGATCATTTCCTAAACCTCTCCCCATTTTCCTACCGGCCTCTTCGGAGAGGCATCCGTGAATCCCAGCATCCCAGGATGCATACCTGCATGCACAGCAGTGCATGAGCACCCAGTGCAAACTGATCTCACATGGAGGCAAACAGATTGTTTGTGACGCACAATTCAGAGATCATCCCGCAGACAGACTGATTCAGAGAAGAATTCAGGCCATTCTGTTGGATGATGAATGAACTCCTCTGAGTTCAGGTTAAAAGCCTGACACGTTCTCTCCACCCTCTTCCTCTTTTTGAAGAAGATACATGCCTTCATGAATGGTAAATACGCTCTTCTGCCCGCTACAAATGGACTCCCACAGGCCCATTTTTCAGGCTCTTTCCAAAAATAAACTCCTGAGGTATACGACTCCATCTGCAAACAGTTATCCTGTTTAATGCAGCGAGGCTGCAGCAGAGTGCTGGTGGCTCCAGAGGCACTGAGGAAGGCAGGCCGCTGAATGGAGGGCAGCTGTGTTAGATATTACCAAGGGACAAGCAACGTCAGGCTTGCATTTCTAGAAATACACATTTCTGCTTTAGGTATTACAGTCAGCTGTATCATCGCTGTGGTCAGATAAAATAAGTAAATTTGTCCAGGCTGATGCAAGGCCCTGGGAAAGTTAAAGCTGGAGAGACCGTGGGCTGGCAAAGATAAAGCTCTCTGGGAGCATAAAGCAGAGGAGTTTCTGGGGCTAGTCCTTGTACATGTCACAGAGCTTGGTGGTGGAAGCACCATGAATTCTCTCTTCCTGATTCTCTCCTGCCTGGGAGCAGCTGGTACATTCTCAAAAGCTTCTGGGCTCAGCAAACCTTCTCCCACAACCTCTCGCCTCTCCCTCTCTACCTGCATTTCGCTTTTCTCCAGTGGCAGACTGTTGCGCTTTTCTTCTCTTTCCGCCTACGTCCACCTGCTAGACAGACAGAGAAGGTAGGACATGATGGGGGTGTTCAAAGCTTTGAGGGGCTGGCAGTCTCTTCCTGTACAAGAATTAGGGAGTATCCAACAAAGGTAGGTAGCCTGGCACCAAACAAGAGAAATTCCTCTTCTTTTAGGAAAGCTGTGAACCCCTTTCTGCGGTATTTTTGTGGGTGCAAAAGGTTTACACAGCCTCACAAAGTGGGGGGACACATTTGTGTAAAAAACAAACTTCAAAAGCCACGAGGTTGAAAGACACCCCACCTGACCAACAGACGTCAAGTCCCTGAGTTGATGGAGGCCAGGGAGGGCCTGGGGATGGGTTTCATATCTTCTGCATTTGGCATCTGTAATTGGTGGTCAGAGACAGGCTTCTAGCCTGCAATGTGCTTGTGTACTGGTCTCTGAAGTGGGCTGCGTGCACCCTGGGATATGTAAGATGATCCATTAGGGTGTGGGAAGAAAACATTAGAACTGTGGTAGTACATAGCTTGCAAATGAGCGAACGTACATATATTGCAGGGAGGGACAGGAGTGCTGAAAGGGTTTTTGCTGATAGGGATGTGCGATCAAAAACGGTTGGCTACCACTGTTCCATTGGCTTCAACAAACACGTTCTTTCTCACATTCAAATACATCCTTTCCTACATCTAAAGATGTTCTTCCTTGCGCTCTTCTCCAGCTCCACGGGGTCTTTCTGTTTACCCTGATTCCTTTGCTACCAGCGTTTCCCTTCCCTCTTGCTCACTGCTTCTTTTCCCCCAGAAGATTAGAAATTCTGCCAACATTCTCAAGTGCATTTGCCCTCTTCCAATTTCCACTCTACACAGACGACTACCATGAGCTGTCTAGCATGCCGTAGCTGTTGGATTCTGTTCCAAATGGAAGGAACACAGTGAAGCCTGCATACAGTTAATTTGTGAGGTTCTCTGGCAGCTCCTACTCTTTTGTTCTCTTCCTGACTTGAGGCGGTAAAGACAAAGCCTTGCATTTCAGAGTAGCACTGGAAGAAGTCAGCAGGATGTTTCAGGTGTTGTGTGAAGACAACATTCTGAAATTTCATGCTCTTTTGGCTCTTGCTAATTTGTCTGTAGCTCGCTGGCTGCTGCTACACTTGAAGAGAATGGAGTCAGGCCAGGTGCTGTGAAACGCACTTCTCTTTCCTGCAGTTGCTTTCCCTGGAGGTGCTGATGATGACAAGATTGTGGGAGGCTACACCTGTCCAGAGCACTCAGTTCCCTACCAGGTGTCCCTGAACTCTGGCTATCACTTCTGTGGAGGTTCCCTCATCAACAGCCAGTGGGTCTTGTCAGCTGCTCACTGCTATAAATCGTAAGTATGGATTGGGTTGCGTATCTGGATGGCTTCTAGTCAAATCTTGCAAACACATCGGATCTGGAACTCTGGCGCCTCACGAGAGAAGACAATCCGAGGGGGCAACGCAACACATGGCATACCTGAGGACCAAAGGAGAAACGCTACCCTCGGTCTCGCTGCTTTACATGATCTTTCCAATACTTTTGCACTCTTACATCCTTTTCTGTGTACCCTAACGTGCCTTTCTGTCCTCATTTGCATGTCTACGTGGCTTACCATTTTGTTCTTTTTCATTCCTTCAGATCTTCCCTGTGGACCTTTCTTTCTCCCAAATTTAGGACTTACTGCTGTGCAGAGAGAGCAGAGCTTAGGGATCGTGCTCCCCTGCAGTGGGAGACTTAATCTCCCTGTCTGAAGCATAGCTCTAGGTGTCTGGAGTCCTCCATCCATCCATCCTCCACTGACACAGGTGCAAGCTGAGGATCCGCTGGACAGGATGCCCACCTGGCAAGGCTTTCCCGACTCTGTCTTCCACAAAATCAAAAAGTTTCTAGAGCTCTGTGACACATTAACCTTTGATTAGGGCAGCGCTCTCTTACTCTCTTCCAAGACGCTGCATAGCCCATGGGGAGCGAAGCTGTTCAACCCACGGCTAACTTCTGTTTTTCTCTGTTGGCAATGTTGCAGCCGCATACAAGTGAGGCTGGGAGAGTACAACATCGATGTGGAGGAAGACAGTGAAGTAGTCAGGAGTTCATCAGTAATCGTTCGCCATCCTAAATACAGTTCACTAACCCTCAATAATGACATTATGTTGATCAAGTTGGCATCTGCGGTGGAATACAGTGCTGACGTTCAACCCATAGCTCTGCCCAGCGCCTGTGCCAAGGCGGGGACCGAGTGCCTGATTTCAGGATGGGGAAACACGCTGAGCAATGGCTGTGAGTATCAACACGCACTGCAAGCAGCTGTTTGCGCTTCTCCCGCTCTACCACCACGTTCATGAGACCCCACGCACCTTTCACCTGACTTCTTTCCTTGTTCTGCCTGCATGGTCACCACACTGCCCTACCAGTGTGCCTCAGCATACAATGCACGTCAGATTTGCTCCTGTAGCTTAAGGCTTTGCTCTACCCTGCTTTGCTGGATGGCTCTCGTGGAGGGCTCGCAGATAGGCCTTCAGGTCTTTTTGTTAATTGACAATACTGGGTCTCGGAGAAAGAACAAACGTTGTCCTTACTCTCCCGACAGACAATTACCCTGAACTTCTCCAGTGCCTGAAAGCTCCAATTCTGAGTGACCAAGAGTGCCAAGAGGCTTACCCTGGTGATATCACCAGCAACATGATCTGCGTCGGATTCCTGGAGGGTGGGAAAGACTCATGCCAGGTAAGAGTAGATGTTGGTGCAGAGCCCTGGGCCACGCAACCCCAGGGTGCCCCAGGCTGTATGGTTTGTTTCAGCACTTGGCAGCGTGCTTAGGCCTTCTCATAGAATCGTAGAATGGCTTAGGGTGCAAGGGACCTTTAAGATCACTGAGCTCCAACCCCCCACCACAGGCAGGCAGGGTTGCCGCCAACCGGATCAGGCTGCCCGAGACCCCAGCCAACCTGTCTTTGCACACCTCCGGAGGGACGGGGCATCCACAACTTCTCTGGTCAATCTCTTCCAGCACCTCACTACCCTTTGACTGGAGAGGATGCCTCGTCATTTAGTGTGCTTTTCTGACACCGTATCTTTCCAGCAGGGTTTGGCTGCAGCATGGACTTCACCAAAAATAGCAAGTCCAGCCACATCTGCTGGGAAAAGAATATAGTCACCGTGAATTGTTAGGAACTAAGGGAGTCCAGCAAACAAGGACTGGTATCTGCCTGTGCTCCCACCTCAGGGCCTGCTGCATTCCCTGTGCATTCCCTAGATTCTTTGTACCAGGTCACAGTCTTTCCAGACGAGATTCTGCTTCTAAATCAGTTTATACTTCTAAATTTTTCTCTCCAGGGTGACTCAGGCGGACCAGTTGCGTGCAATGGAGAGCTGCAAGGAATTGTGTCCTGGGGAATTGGATGTGCTCTGAAAGGTTATCCTGGAGTTTACACCAAGGTCTGCAATTACGTTGACTGGATCCAGGAAACCATTGCAGCCTACTGACACCCAGATGGCCTCCTGGCTCCACGGCTGCTCCCCTCCTGCCCTTATCACTTTCATCCTGAGAGGGAAATAGCGCAAATAAAACTTAACTGAACCTTACAGACACTTATGTTGGACACTGAAGCTCATCAGAGCCACGTTGAGTTCCCTGCATCCTTACACCAGCCCCTCCCCAGCCTTCCCTGCTGTTGCGGCTATGGTGTGCACACTGATAGCAGTGCCCCAGAGTTGCGGGCCTGGCAGGCAATGAGAGTATGACACTATGCTACCATTCAAGAAGTCTTCTGAGCCAGGCAGAAAAGGAGTTTCCTTTACTCCTGGTCTTCTTACTGATAAGGGAGCTGTTGGAGCAGGTTCCTGGGTGTGGTCTTGCAGCAGCTGAGAAGAGTTCCATTTTGTTCCTGTCAGGGATGAAATTATCTCCTCGCTGTTCCTGTAAAGGCTTTGATGGTAGCCATTGCAGCCACGGGGCTAGGTGAAACAGCAATGGGAAGCCACAAGCACAGTCCAATGGTACCTGTGGCCAGGGCTACTTTCCCCTTCACTTGCTCAGAGACACTGGAGCCAGGAGTACTAGGTCCACCAGTGCCTAGTAGCTGCTAGCTGGAAAGGTAAACAATAGTAAATAGGTGGCAAGAATGCCAGGTGCTTGATAGAACTGTGAAGCGTAAAAGGAAGATCAACTGGAAAGAGGCAGAGAGGGAGGGAAGGAGAAAAAGGACGGGGGGAGGGAGGGAAGGATGAAAGAGAGAAAGGAAGAAAGAAAGGAAGCGAAAGAAAGAAAGCGAAAGAAAGAAAAAGAAAGGAAGAAAGGGAGAAAGAAAGTAAGGAATGGATGGGAGGAAGAGAGGGAGAGAGAGAGAGAGAAAGGAAGGAGAGCATGTTTTTGGTTGAGGGTGTTGAGGGAAGGCACTAAATGCCTCTTTATATTTATTCTGTTGCTATTCTTGTTATTTCTTTGTCAGATTCTTTTCTTTAAAGCAAAGTAGGGGAGTTATGCCTTCTGTGAGAGTGCCTGCACTCAGAAACTAAGGAGGGAGAGCTGGAGGAATTTGTGCCAGAGGCAGTGAGAGAATGAGAAAGTACAGAGAGACCATGACACAGAAAAATTAGGAGAGGAACCGTAGTCATACACAAGCTCAGCCTCTGAGGCAAGAAGCAGACAGTGTCCTGGGAGTTCCTCAGCAAATGGCGGGAAATGGAGAGGGAATGGGGATGGGAAAGCGAAAGGGGAAGGGTGAGGGTGACAGAAAGAGTGAGGATGAGGGAGACAGAAAGAGAAAGGGAAAGGGAATGGAAGGGAAATCATAGCAGATGGGAGATTCCAGTTTTAGTGTATGTATTCAATCGGTGTCACCCCTTACATAATCTGCAGACAGGGGCTAGAAAGCTCTCCCTTGAAGAACCCTGAGGCAGTGCATACTGGGCCAGTACTGGACAACTTTATCATCTCCAAACCCAGAAGCTGCCTCTTTGCTGTGAGAATCTAGGATGGAATGTTAAGGGGAGGAAAGAGAGGCCAAAGAGGGACTGGGAATGGTGCAAGATTCTTGCCAGAATGGTGAGGTGGAAAGCTGGGTGGTATGCAAAAGCTAGGGAAGCTGGTTTAGGTGTAGGAGTTAGTGAGGCTGGCACAGTGAAATAGCGTGGAGCAGATGGAGGAACTCACACCACATGAGCAGACTCAGCTGGATTAGAAATGGAATCAGAATGAAGTGCTTGGAGATGGCGGTGTGAAAGAAAGAGCATAGGACTCTTTTTGGGGTGGACAAGGGTTCTGCGATGGTAATCCCAAGGAGGAAGGGTTTTTGCAAGAACAACTGTCTGCAGACAGCTGGGCACAGAGAAACTTTATGCACCAATGCAGCCTACGTAAGGAAACTGGCAGCAGATGCCTTAAATCTGCTAAGACTAAAGAGCCATGTGGTACTTGCACGCAGTGACAGTTGGCACAATGCTAGTTGGGGCCTTCAGTGCCAAGCATTCCTATCTAGCTCTGGGAATGGGCTGTCAGTATCTTCCTTGTCATTTGGCAATGGTCATTTGTCCCTACCAGGGCACCAATGCACGCAGTGTGGGCAACAAAGAGGAGGAGCTGGAAGCCATTGTGTGGTGGGCAAACTATGACTTAGTTTCCATTACTGAAATCTGCTGGGGTCGCTGCCACAACTGGAGCGCTGCAACAAATGGCTATGAGCTCATCAGGAGGGACAGGCATGGAAGGAGGGGCAGTGGTGAGGCACACCGTGTTAGAAAGTGTTTTGATGTTATAGAGCTTGGGGCTGGGATTAACAAAGTTGAGTCCCTGTTCCAGAGGGCAGACTTTGAACTGTTCAGGACACTGGTAGGGAGTTTCCCTTGGGAGTCAGACCCGAAAGGCAAAGGGGTCCAGGAAGGCTGGATGGTCCTCAAGAAGGAAGTCTAAAAGACGCAGGTGACTGTGCTGTAAGATGAGCCAGCGGGGAAGAAGACCAGTGTGTGGTCAAACAGGGAAGTATTTATACTGAGACTCTGGGTGAAGAAGAGAGTTTACCTCCTCTGAAAGAAGGCCTGTGCAACTGAAGGAGAGTATAAGGAATTTGCCAGCGTATGCAGGGAGAAAATCAGAGAGGCTAAAGCTCAGCTTGAGCTCAACCTGGCCACTGTGGTAAAGGACAACAATGAATGTCTTTAAAATATATTAACAGTGAGAGGAAGCCAAGGAGGATCTCCATCATTTACCGGGTGTGGTGGGGAACACGACAACTGAGGATAAGGAAAAGGCTGAGGTTTTCAATGCCTTCTTTACATCCATCTGTCTTTAATAGTCAGACAGTTTAGCCTCAGGGTGGGCACTCAGCTTCCTGACCTGGAAGTCCGGGGTGCGGGGCAGAATATAAACCCTTCCCGATTCAGCTGGAAACAGTTAGAGACCTTCTACTCCATCTAGGCTGTCACAAGTCCATGGAGCCAGATGGGATTCCCTCAAGGTTAATGAGGGAGGCGACGGAGATGACTACCAAGCCTCCTTCCACTATCTGTCAGCAGTCCTGGTCAACCAGAGAGGTCCCAGACGACTGGAGACTTGCTAGTGTCTCCAGTCTGTAGCAAGGGTCATAAGGGGAATCCGGGGGACTACAGGCCTGTCAGCCTGACCTCAGTGCCAGGGAAGGTTATGGACAGATCATCTTGAGTGTAACCGCATGACATGTGCAGGACAACCAGGGGATCAGATCCTGCTTGACCAACCGCACCTCTTTGACAGGGTGACCCAGCTGGTGAATGAAGGAAAGGCTGTTGATGCAGCTTACCTAGGCTTCAGCAAAGCCCTTGACACTGCTTCTCCTGTGGAAGCTGGCAGCCTATTGCTTGCACAGATTTAAAAAGAGCTGGCCGGAAGGCCGGTCCCAGAGAATGGTGGTGAATGGAGTTGAAACCAGCTGGCAACTGGTCAGGAGTGGTGTTCCCGTGTTCAGTTTTGGGGCCCATCCTGGTTAGTATCTTTATTGATGATTTGGATGAGGGAGTTGAGTGCACCCTCAGAAAGTTTGCAGACGACACTAAGCTGGGTAGACGTGCTGATCCACCTGAGGGTAGGAAGGCCCTACAGAGAGATGTGGATCGATGGGCTGAAGCCAGCGGGATGAAGTTCAACAAGACCAAGTGTCTGGTCCTGCACTATGGTGCAGTGGTTCTGCACTCTGTGCAATGCTACGGGCTCAGGGTACAGTGGCTGGCAAGCTGTGCAGAGGAAGTTGAACTGAGAAAACCAGGCAGACTGCATACATGCTCCCAGAAGCACCTCTGAGAAGGGGAGGAGAGAGTGGATCTTGACTTCCCCCCTCTCCAGCTATTCATGTGCTCACCTACTGGTTCAGGCTGTGATGTAGGAATTCCACTGCACTATTCTCACGTACCCCCACACCTGCAAGTGCTCATACTCATATGGACACATAGGCACAGTCGATAGTTCTTAAGTTCACTCACTCTAGTTTCTCCAGCTGCTGGTACCTGTGATCTGTGCTCTGGCTCCAGTTTGTGATGCTTTGCCCTCTGTACACAAAGCACATACACACAGAATAGAGTCCCTCACTCACGAAAATAGACCTTGAGAATTAGAAAGGGTCAGACAAAGGCATGGGGCCTAGCCAGACAAGGGTTCTCAGCAGCAACTTGCCTTTTATATGCCTTTATCCCTCTTCATCTCCCCTCCATTCGATTCCTTCCCAAATCATATAAATCCCTCCCTTTCCTTGCCTTTGGTTCTTGCCATAACTATCCCACAAGTCTCATGCAGTCCCAAAATATTCTTCACTGGCATCCCTTACTGCGTCCCATAGCCAAAGGCAGTAAGCCCCGTGAGACCCCAAAATGACCCCCTTGCTCCCCTTGATTCACGTGGATGGATTTCACACCTGGTCCGTGACCTTTATGGCTCTTCCAGGATAGCTCTGGAACAAGGCTGGATAGACTGTCTTTATCCTCAACCCTGAAATTTGGTTTTCCCCTCACTACCATTGTGCCCCCGGTCTCTCTGCATGTAGAGATGAACCACTGATGGGCCATTCACTCTTCTGTAATAAGACAGGGAAAAGTGTTGACAGAGTATTACCAAGCTTTCCTTCTTCTGCCATTGGCTCTCTTCTTGGACATTCATCTCTTACCTAGCATTTACCTCTTCTTCACAGAAAGGAAGCACACCTAAATCAACAAATGGTATCCTTGAGAAAGTACAGCTACACCGTTGGGCATTTTTGGATTCTTTTTCTTGGCTATCTTTTTGACAATCTGCATACCATTAAGCACAGTTCAGCTACTTGTTCCCTATGAGAACACAAGCAAAGAGGCATAACACATCAGAAGGAGTAAATGTATCGTGCTGGTCCCTGATGCTGTGGCAAAGCTAGGTATGCTGGAATGAAACATGCTATTTGATCCCAGAAAAAAATGAGTGGGAGGTGATGAGAATAGCTGGAAAGAGAAAGAACCGGGGAATCAGTAGGGTTTGTGATGTGTAAAGGGTCCTCCCACTTAAACTCCAGTTTACTAAAATTTCTAAGAGATTTATAAAGTGCCAGCGTGGATCACTCACTGTCATGCCGGGGTCCTAGTCTCCTGACTGACCAAACTGCATAAATATTACTTTGCTTCAAACTCTTACCTAAAATAGTCTGCACTATTCTTGGATAAAGTGACTCAGTAGTGTTCATTGTATTCCTGCAAAATGGGCGTAGGGAGAGATCTGAGGAAGTTAAGTACAGATGCTGCCCTCATTTAATCCACTATAAAAACCATTTCTGAAAGACTCGTATCTTCACATATCACTCCTCTGGGCCTTATACACCCTGGAAAACAGGGTTCTCCTGACTCTATGAGCTGTTCAGCAAGGAGCATAGCACACCATTCCTTGCAACCAGGAACAATCTTCTGCTCCATAGAAGAGTCTCAGGGCTGTGATTTGCTCACTATTTGTATTGTATTGTGTTACTATTTGCAAAAGTAACACAATGAGGAAAGCACTGGGAAAGCACTGTCTCTCACAGACTGACTTGCTTACTCTCTCCTGCCTCTTGTTTAGAGCTCATTTTTACCACACTCTGTTGCCATCTCGGGATTATTACTAGTGATCCAACCATCCTGTGAAAGTTTGGGGAATTCTGTTTTGTGACAGAAGCCCTAAGGAATATAAGTACCGTGGTGGCGACTTTGGGAGTGATGTCTGAGTGATTTTAGTTGCTGTTGCACTTGTTGTTACTCTTATCTTCTCCTGTAGTAAGCTATTACATCCTGAATATCATGATGTTACTGTAGTACCTCAGATCTTTTACATGAACACTGAAAAACAGCTCTTCAACCTTGGGAGCATAACGTAAGATCTCTTTCCATTTCTCAGGCATGTTGAGTTTAGGGTGGCAAGTGCTACTGTAAGGGCTGTGAACTTATCAGTAGCCTTCAATGTCCAGCAAATAAATGAGGTGGTTATAGACTGGTCACAGCTGTGCACTTCCCAGGTCCCAGTAGAAAACCACTCAGAACTTCAGTGAACATTGTCATCCTGAACTTCTGCGGCCATAGTGCCGTATTCCAGTTCTGAAAAAGCAATTCCTCCTAGGCAGTGCTTTTTCTTTGCAAGCTTGACATTGTGGCATTGCACAAGAAACAACTGTTTTGAGAAAAGTTCTTCAAGAAATAGCTGTTCTGCTTGTCTCACTTCCTGTCTTTATATTTACTCTCCTTCGATTCCAGCTGAGGTGGAGGCCAGGGAAGCTGTAGTTACAGAAACCATAGTACAGAGTACATACTTAGAACAGAATTGTTTGTGTTCGAAGGGAGCTTTGCAGGTCATCCAGTCCAACTCCCCTGCAACAAAGAGGGAGACCTACTGCTAGATCAGGTTGCTCAGAGCGATGTCCAGCCCAACCTCAAATGTCTCCAGGGACAGGGTGTCCACCGCATCTCTGGGTACCCTGTACCAGTGCTTTACTACCCTATTCCTGTAAAAAAAAAAAAACAGCACGTTTTCCTTATGTCCAGTCCACATCTCTCCCATTTTAGTTTAAAACCATTTCCCCTTGATACTATCCTGTCTGATAGAATATTTTCCATCCCAATCAGTTTGAAAGCTTCTATATATTTTCAGCAGGCACTCTTAAAACAGTGTATTTCTTTGAAATTTCATGCAGGAAGAAGCTTGGTTTTCAGCAGTGCAGAGGTTGTTGCTATTGGCTTAAGGGAAATGGAAACAGACCTATATAAGTAAGTCCCTCACAGGGCATGCTCTCTGACTCCTGAGGCAGCAGTGAGAATGTGGACAGTTTGGTGCTTGGTCTTGTACTTCTTTGGAGCAAGTAAGGCATCAGCTGAGACACCATGCCTGTTTTGCTGTGGGGAGAATGCAGTCTGCTTTCTAACTGTGTTACTTTTGCTTTGTCTCACAGGAGCTAAGATAACACAAAACTCAAGTCTGGTGCTGAAAGAAGATGAGAATGCTACCCTGGGATGCAGTCAAAATGATAATCACGATTATATGTACTGGTATCTGCAGCAGCCAGGGAAGGGGCTGCAATTAATCTATTATTCATTTGGAGCAAATCAGGAATATAAGGGTGATATTCACACTGGATACGAAGCTAAGCGGTTAAGCCAAGAATACTTTCGTTTAGATATCATGTCTGTAAAGAAGAACCATTCAGCTATCTATTTCTGTGCCTCAAGTTTGGACACAACACTTCAAAGTCATTTGCTTTCTGTACGTAAACTCCTCTCCAGTACCTTCCCTCAGAAGGGAGTAGCTCTCAGCACTCCCAGGATAATGGTACGTAGGTCAAGGTGCTATTCACAAAACATAGGCTGCTGGGGAGCCGGACCAAGAGAGGTCGAGCAGGTTCCGTTTCATTGATGAATTTCTCTTTTCTGATCAGCAGTTCATCCTCTATCATGTCATAACAATCCTTGAAGTTTGTTAATCAAATCCAGGCATACAATGATATTCACTGTGCCTGGAAAGGTTGTCCTGATATCAAGAACTGAAGAGAACTGGATCTCAGAAGGACTAGAGAGGTGGGATATTGTAGTATGCGACCTAAAATGAAATCACATCCCAGAAAAATATAGATATATTTTTATTCAGAACTTGATATTTTTATTCAGAAATTGCTAACACAGTCCGGATTTCTTCTGCACGAAGCATCAGTTGTATACATGCTACATCTATCCATTTATGACTCATACCTATGTCCTTGCTGCAGCCTGATAAGCTGTAAGACAACCTCTGTCCATTCAGTTTACCCCTTCCATCCTTGGATGAGTTGTGAGTACATTTCTGACAACCCTGTGATCTTTCTTCTTGCAAGTTCTCAGCATTCTCTTTGATTTTGAGCAAAGTCTGAAGCTAAGTCGTAGTTTGAAGACAAAAGAGTAGAAGGAGGAACAAGCAGGATGTGAATATAATTTTAATTGCTGTACGAATTCTTCATACACGCACAAAGAATGTTAGGTCTCTCACACACAAAGACCTCCCAGTGTCTTTCTAGGTAAGAGTTCTAAAGCAGCAACCCTGTTCCACGCAGTATCCTTAAAGCAGTGGATTATTTCCAAAGCAAGAAACCACCAAGCAAAGCCCTTGTGATGTACTGTGAAATCCAACTGCCTAATATGCCCGTTCTGAAATAAACTACATACGTCTTCATGCACAGTCGGTATCATTTCCACTGCTGTGTTCAGACTCACAGCCTGCCCCTTCATTGCCCCTCGATTCCACTCTCTGCATTTAATCGTACCTGGTCTCACGTACCCCCACAGCTGCAAGTGCTTATACTCACATGGGCACGCTCACAGGCACAATAGGAAGTTATTAATTCACTCTGGTTTCTCCAGCTGCTGCCACCTGTGATCTGTGGTCTGGCTCCAGTTTGTGATCCAGAGAGCTGCTCTCCTTGATTCCTGTGGACAGATTGCACACCCCGACTGTGGGTTTATGGCTCTTGTGGGACAGCTGTGGGATGAACCTCAAAGGTTTGAGGCTGAAAATAGAAGGGCTGTCTATCCAACTTCTTTCCAGTAGGCAGCATTGTTACACAAGTCACAAAAGAAACACTAGAGATCTCACATTGTGTCTTCCATGTTCGTCCTTCTTTCTGACAGAGCACAACCTTTTCCTCCTTCCTGAGACAGAAAAGTTACTCTGAATAAAAATGCTCATCTCGGAACAAGAGATAAACTCTCATGAGTCTGACAGTAGAAGAATGTTTTGCCCAGCAGCACTCGCACGGTTTTGTCTTGACTCAGAGTTCCTGGTCTAGTATTAAATGTGGAGGCTGTTGGCCCTGCCTGTGGCAGGGGGGTTGGAGATTCATGATCCTTGAGGTCCCTTCCAACCCTGTGATTTTGTGATTCTGTTTTTTATTTATTTATTAGTTTTTACAGAGCGTAATCATAGAATAAGCTCCCGTAGTCTCCACAGACTCTTACCTTTCCCATTCAGTCTCTGAAATAGTTAGACTGTCCAGGAGCTGAGATCTGATTTTTGTCAGAAGAAAGGCTTTTTAACAGGTCTGGCACAGCAGACCTTAATCATACTGAGCACAATTTCAGTGCCTCCATTATCTTTTGCTTCTGTCTGACAGAAGTGCAGAGTTGTGAGGCGTAATTGTCTTTCATGTATTAAGAGCACCTCTCCAGAAGGGAACAATGTATGTTTAAATTTACGGGAATAATGAACTTGGGAAAGATGCCCTGAATTAAAGCCACTGGGGAACATAAGCTAAAAAATCATTGATTGGGTCGGTGGCTGGTAGGCCCAGACATGCACAAAGATGAAATGACGGACAGTGCAACACCCAGTCAGAAATTTTCTCATCTGAAAACACTCCCACCTTTTTGTCATGAGCTCAGATCTCCGCTTCCCTGGCAGACAGGCCAAAGACAGACAAATCTTACAGCCACACAAACGCTTGCTTTTGCTTTTAATGGCTCAACAACAATGTTTTCAGATGTGAAACATGCCCTCTCTGTCCTCTGCCCAAGCTGATGGGAAAATCTGAACAAGGCGAGGGGTATCAGTCTCTCCAGCCTCTCTCTCCTCCCTCATTCTCTTCTGGGACAGCTGCTCCGCATCATGCTGACCATTTTGCTTGCTCTTCTACATGGTGAGAGACTGCAGATCCATCTGCGCTGTGGCTTTCCTACTGGCCGTGTGGGGCAGGTGCAAGGTGCAGGAGCTTTTGAGGCCACTGTCTTCACTTCTTTTCATTTTCTCTCTCTCGCTCCTTCAGGCTCTGAATTGGGATGCTCCATCACACAGTGGCCAGAATATGCTCTCAAGAGAGCCGGGGAGAGTGTGGACCTCACCTGTTATACCACGCTTGCCTATATGTTCTGGTACCAGCAGCCTTCAAGAAGTAGTCTGAAGTTAATAGTTAGCACTTCCAAGTGGCATCAGAATTACTATGAGGAAGGTTACAGTGAAGCCAAGTTTGAGCTAAGCAGAGACAAGAACAATCTCTCCATTATGACTATCAAGAATGTGACATTCAAGGATGCTGCCACTTACTTCTGTGCTGCGAATGATCACACGATGCAGCAAGAGCACTAAGCACTTACACAAATTCCTCACCCTGCCTGAAGGAGAGACAAAGTCTCTGTAAAATGTGAGACTGATTGGAGAGGGTACTGGTGGCTAGCAAAAGGCACTAGACACTTCTCAGAATTAGTGCTACAGAAGCACAGCCAGGTTCTTGGTCACTAGTTCCCTGCAGACCCAAAGATGGCACTAAGGAGAGTGTGTGGTCAAGTACAAAGCAGAAGGTGAATTCAAGGCTCTTTCGCATACTGCACAGCTAGAGAAAGGAAACCACAGAGGGCTGCTCCAGCATGGTGTTTCCATTTGTGACGGACAGTTGCAGGCAGAAGTTGAACACACCTTGGCCTGAGTGATGCCTAAGCAGACATTCCCTAACACACAAACATGCACACAAACCCATATATGGCTCCCTTTGAGACTAAGGGAAAGAGCTGTCTTCTCCTGTAGGGAAGAAGACAGCTCCTTGTGTGGCAGTCATAGTCCAGTCTGCTCAGAAGAATTTCAGTCACCTCAGCAGTGATATGTGGGACTCTATCATCAAGGTCAGTCGATCAGAAAGATCAGAAAGCAAAAAAGCACGCCCACAGGAAGCACTCTGTGCCCCAGGTCGGGCCTCAGCACACTTGCTTCCTCCCAAGGTCACAGGAAGCCCTAATGGAAAAACAAACTTTTTCTTTTTTCTTTCACTTCTTTCTCTTTCTATACCCCTTGAATATAACTGATCAGCCACTCTCAACAGCGCAAAACACATTACAGGGGGCCAGCTGGTAATGCCCTTAGAGAAATAGGTCTCTGTGAGCCTCTCTATGCTACCTGCTTAAATAATCAAGAGGACACCACAGGCCTTTTCCTGGCCAAGGCCGGAGCTTGCAGCAGAAGTCCTGCATTCTAGTTCCTAACTCCTTGATGACAAACATCTAATGAATGATCATTTCCTAAACCTCTCCCCATTTTCCTACCGGCCTCTTTGGAGAGGCATCCGTGAATCCCAGCATCCCAGGATGCATACCTGCACGCACAGCAGTGCATGAGCACCCAGTGAAAACTGATCTCACATGGAGGCAAACAGGTTGTTTGTGACGCACAATTCAGAGATCATCCCGCAGACAGACTGATTCAGAGAAGAATTCAGGCCATTCTGTTGGATGATGAATGAACTCCTCTGAGTTCAGGTTAAAAGCCTGACACGTTCTCTCCACCCTCTTCCTCTTTTTAAAGAAGATACATGCCTTCATGAATGGTAAATACACTCTTCTGCCCACTACAAATGGACTCCCACAGGCCCATTTTTCAGGCTCTTTCCAAAAATAAACTCCTGAGGTACACAACTCCATCTGCAAACAGTTATCCTGTTTAATGCAGCGAGGCTGCAGCAGAGTGCTGGTGGCTCCAGAGGCACTGAGGAAGGCAGGCCGCTGAATGGAGGGCAGCTATTTTAGATATTACCAAGGGACGAGAAACGTCAGGCTCGTTTACATACACATTTCTAGGTATTACAGTCAGCTGTATCATCGCTGTGGTCAGATAAAATAAGTAAATTTGTCCAGGCTGATGCAAGGCCCTGGGAAAGTTAAAGCTGGAGAGACCGTGGGCTGGCAAAGATAAAGCTCTCTGGGAGCATAAAGCAGAGGAGTTTCTGGGGCTAGTCCTTGTACATGTCACAGAGCTTGGTGGTGGAAGCACCATGAATTCTCTCTTCCTGATTCTCTCCTGCCTGGGAGCAGCTGGTACATTCTCAAAAGCTTCTGGGCTCAGCAAACCTTCTCCCACAACCTCTCGCCTCTCCCTCTCTACCTGCATTTCGCTTTTCTCCAGTGGCAGACTGTTGCGCTTTTCTTCTCTTTCCACCTACGTCCACCTGCTAGACAGACAGAGAAGGTAGGACATGATGGGGGTGTTCCAAGCTTTGGGGGGCTGGCAGTCTCTTCCTGTACAAGAATTAGGGAGTATCCAACAAAGGTAGGTAGCCTGGCACCAAACAACGGACAATTCCTCTCTTTTAGGAAAGCTGTGAACCCCTTTCTGCGGTATTTTTGTGGGTGCAAAAGGTTTACACAGCCTCACAAAGTGGGGGGACACATTTGTGTAAAAAACAATCTTCAAAAGCCACGAGGTTGAAAGACACCCCACCTGACCAACAGATGTCAAGTCCCTGAGTTGATGGAGGCCAGGGAGGGCCTGGGGATGGGTTTCATATCTTCTGCACTTGGCATCTGTAATTGGTGGTCAGAGACAGGCTTCTAGACTGCTTGTGTACTGGTCTCTGAAGTGGGCTGCGTGCACCCTGGGATATGTAAGATGGTCCATTAGGGTGTGGGAAGAAAACATTAGAACTGTGGAAGTACATGTACATAGCTTGCAAATGAGTGAACGTACATATATTGCAGGGAGGGACAGGAGTGCTGAAAGGGTTTTTGCTGATAGGGATGTGCGATCAAAAACGGTTGGCTACCACTGTTCCATTGGCTTGAACAAACACGTTCTTTCTCACATTCAAATACATCCTTTCCTACATCTAAAGATGTTCTTCCTTGCGCTCTTCTCCAGCTCCACGGGGTCTTTCTGTTTACCCTGATTCCTTTGCTACCAGCGTTTCCCTTCCCTCTTGCTCACTGCTTCTTTTCCCCTAGAAGATTAGAAATTCTGCCAACATTCTCAAGTGCATTTGCCCTCTTCCAATTTCCACTCTACACAGACGACTACCATGAGCTGTCTAGCATGCCGTAGCTGTTGGATTCTGTTCCAAATGGAAGGAACACAGTGAAGCCTGCATACAGTTAATTTGTGAGGTTCTCTGGCAGCTCCTACTCTTTTGTTCTCTTCCTGACTTGAGGCGGTAAAGACAAAGCCTTGCATTTCAGAGTAGCACTGGAAGAAGTCAGCAGGATGTTTCAGGTGTTGTGTGAAGACAACATTCTGAAATTTCATGCTCTTTTGGCTCTTGCTAATTTGTCTGTAGCTCGCTGGCTGCTGCTACACTTGAAGAGAATGAAGTCAGGCCAGGTGCCGTGAAACGCACTTCTCTTTCCTGCAGTTGCTTTCCCTGGAGGTGCTGATGATGACAAGATTGTGGGAGGCTACACCTGTCCAGAGCACTCAGTTCCCTACCAGGTGTCCCTGAACTCTGGCTATCACTTCTGTGGAGGTTCCCTCATCAACAGCCAGTGGGTCTTGTCAGCTGCTCACTGCTATAAATCGTAAGTATGGATTGGGTTGCGTATCTGGATGGCTTCTAGTCAAATCTTGCAAACACATCGGATCTGGAACTCTGGCGCCTCACGAGAGAAGACAATCCGAGGGGGCAACGCAACACATGGCATACCTGAGGACCAAAGGAGAAACGCTACCCTCGGTCTCACTGCTTTACATGATCTTTCCAATACTTTTGCACTCTTACATCCTTTTCTGTGTACCCTAACGTGCCTTTCTGTCCTCATTTGCATGTCTACGTGGCTTACCATTTTGTTCTTTTTCATTCCTTCAGATCTTCCCTGTGGACCTTTCTTTCTCCCAAATTTAGGACTTACTGCTGTGCAGAGAGAGCAGAGCTTAGGGATCGTGCTCCCCTGCAGTGGGAGACTTAATCTCCCTGTCTGAAGCATAGCTCTAGGTGTCTGGAGTCCTCCATCCATCCATCCTCCACTGACACAGGTGCAAGCTGAGGATCCGCTGGACAGGATGCCCACCTGGCAAGGTTTTCCCGACTCTGTCTTCCACAAAATCAAAAAGTTTCTAGAGCTCTGTGACACATTAACCTTTGATTAGGGCAGCACTCTCTTACTCTCTTCCAAGACGCTGCATAGCCCATGGGGAGCGAAGCTGTTCAACCCACGGCTAACTGCTGTTTTTCTCTGTTGGCAATGTTGCAGCCGCATACAAGTGAGGCTGGGAGAGTACAACATCGATGTGGAGGAAGACAGTGAAGTAGTCAGGAGTTCATCAGTAATCGTTCGCCATCCTAAATACAGTTCACTAACCCTCAATAATGACATTATGTTGATCAAGTTGGCATCTGCGGTGGAATACAGTGCTGACGTTCAACCCATAGCTCTGCCCAGCGCCTGTGCCAAGGCGGGGACCGAGTGCCTGATTTCAGGATGGGGAAACACGCTGAGCAATGGCTGTGAGTATCAACACGCACTGCAAGCAGCTGTTTGCGCTTCTCCCGCTCTACCACCACGTTCATGAGACCCCACGCACCTTTCACCTGACTTCTTTCCTTGTTCTGCCTGCATGGTCACCACACTGCCCTACCAGTGTGCCTCAGCATACAATGCACGTCAGATTTGCTCCTGTAGCTTAAGGCTTTGCTCTACCCTGCTTTGCTGGATGGCTCTCATGGAGGGCTCGCAGATAGGCCTTCAGGTCTTTTTGTTAATTGACAATACTGGGTCTCGGAGAAAGAACAAACGTTGTCCTTACTCTCCCGACAGACAATTACCCTGAACTTCTCCAGTGCCTGAAAGCTCCAATTCTGAGTGACCAAGAGTGCCAAGAGGCTTACCCTGGTGATATCACCAGCAACATGATCTGCGTCGGATTCCTGGAGGGTGGGAAAGACTCATGCCAGGTAAGAGTAGATGTTGGTGCAGAGCCCTGGGCCACGCAACCCCAGGGTGCCCCAGGCTGTATGGTTTGTTTCAGCACTTGGCAGCGTGCTTAGGCCTTCTCATAGAATCGTAGAATGGCTTAGGGTGCAAGGGACCTTAAAGATCACTGAGCTCCAACCCCCCACCACAGGCAGGCAGGGTTGCTGCCAACCGGATCAAGCTGCCTGAGACCCCAGCCAACCTGTCTTTGCACACCTCCGGAGGGACGGGGCATCCACAACTTCTCTGGTCAATCTCTTCCAGCACCTCACTACCCTTTGACTGGAGAGGATGCCTCGTCATTTAGTGTGCTTTTCTGACACAGTATCTTTCCAGCAGGGTTTGGCTGCAGCATGGACTTCACCAAAAATAGCAAGTCCAGCCACATCTGCTGGGAAAAGAATATAGTCACCGTGAATTGTTAGGAACTAAGGGAGTCCAGCAAACAAGGACTGGTATCTGCCTGTGCTCCCACCTCAGGGCCTGCTGCATTCCCTGTGCATTCCCTAGATTCTTTGTACCAGGTCACAGTCTTTCCAGACGAGATTCTGCTTCTAAATCAGTTTATACTTCTAAATTTTTCTCTCCAGGGTGACTCAGGCGGACCAGTTGCGTGCAATGGAGAGCTGCAAGGAATTGTGTCCTGGGGAATTGGATGTGCTCTGAAAGGTTATCCTGGAGTTTACACCAAGGTCTGCAATTACGTTGACTGGATCCAGGAAACCATTGCAGCCTACTGACACCCAGATGGCCTCCTGGCTCCACGGCTGCTCCCCTCCTGCCCTTATCACTTTCATCCTGAGAGGGAAATAGCGCAAATAAAACTCTTACTTAACTGAACCTTACAGACACTTATGTTGGACACTGAAGCTCATCAGAGCCACGTTGAGTTCCCTGCATCCTTACACCAGCCCCTCCCCAGCCTTCCCTGCTGTTGCGGCTATGGTGTGCACACTGATAGCAGTGCCCCAGAGTTGCGGGCCTGGCAGGCAATGAGAGTATGACACTATGCTACCATTCAAGAAGTCTTCTGAGCCAGGCAGAAAAGGAGTTTCCTTTACTCCTGGTCTTCTTACTGATAAGGGAGCTGTTGGAGCAGGTTCCTGGGTGTGGTCTTGCAGCAGCTGAGAAGAGTTCCATTTTGTTCCTGTCAGGGATGAAATTATCTCCTCGCTGTTCCTGTAAAGGCTTTGATGGTAGCCATTGCAGCCACGGGGCTAGGTGAAACAGCAATGGGAAGCCACAAGCACAGTCCAATGGTACCTGTGGCCAGGGCTACTTTCCCCTTCACTTGCTCAGAGACACTGGAGCCAGGAGTACTAGGTCCACCAGTGCCTAGTAGCTGCTAGCTGGAAAGGTAAACAATAGTAAATAGGTGGCAAGAATGCCAGGTGCTTGATAGAACTGTGAAGCGTAAAAGGAAGATCAACTGGAAAGAGGCAGAGAGGGAGGGAAGGAGAAAAAGGACGGAGAGAGAGAGGGAGGGATGAAAGAGGGAAAGGAAGAAAGAAAGGAAGCGAAAGAAAGAAAGCGAAAGAAAGAAAAAGAAAGGAAGAAAGGGAGAAAGAAAGTAAGGAATGGATGGGAGGAAGAGAGGGAGAGAGAGAGAGAAAGGAAGGAGAGCATGTTTTTGGTTGAGGGTGTTGAGGGAAGGCACTAAATGCCTCTTTATATTTATTCTGTTGCTATTCTTGTTATTTCTTTGTCAGATTCTTTTCTTTAAAGCAAAGTAGGGGAGTTATGCCTTCTGTGAGAGTGCCTGCACTCAGAAACTAAGGAGGGAGAGCTGGAAGAATTTGTGCCAGAGGCAGTGAGAGAATGAGAAAGTACAGAGAGACCATGACGCGGAAAAATTAGGAGAGGAACCGTAGTCATACGTGGAGCCTGTAGATACACAAGCTCAGCCTCTGAAGCAAGAAGCAGACAGTGTCCTGGGAGTTCCTCAGCAAATGGCGGGAAATGGAGAG
Organism: Meleagris gallopavo; assembly: GCF_905368555.1. Taxonomy (NCBI): domain Eukaryota; kingdom Metazoa; phylum Chordata; class Aves; order Galliformes; family Phasianidae; genus Meleagris; species Meleagris gallopavo. The sequence continues at coordinate 76,950,693 of NC_139404.1, read as the reverse complement.
GGAATGGGGATGGGAAAGCAAAAGGGGAAGGGTGAGGGTGACAGAAAGAGTGAGGATGCACTTGCATGCAGTGACAGTTGACACAATGCTAGTTGGGGCCTTCAGTGCCAAGCATTCCTATCTAGCTCTGGGAATGGGCTGTCAGTATCTTCCTTGTCATTTGGCAATGGTCATTTGTCCCTACCAGGGCACCAATGCACGCAGTGTGGGCAACAAAGAGGAGGAGCTGGAAGCCATTGTGTGGTGGGCAAACTATGACTTAGTTTCCATTACTGAAATCTGCTGGGGTCGCTGCCACAACTGGAGCGCTGCAACAAATGGCTATGAGCTCATCAGGAGGGACAGGCATGGAAGGAGGGGCAGTGGTGAGGCACACCGTGTTAGAAAGTGTTTTGATGTTATAGAGCTTGGGGCTGGGATTAACAAAGTAGAGTCCCTGTTCCAGAGGGCAGACTTTGAACTGTTCAGGACACTGGTAGGGAGTTTCCCTTGGGAGTCAGACCCGAAAGGCAAAAGGGTCCAGGAAGGCTGGATGGTCCTCAAGAAGGAAGTCTAAAAGACGCAGGTGACTGTGCTGTAAGATGAGCCAGCGGGGAAGAAGACCAGTGTGTGGTCAAACAGGGAAGTATTTATACTGAGACTCTGGGTGAAGAAGAGAGTTTACCTCCTCTGAAAGAAGGCCTGTGCAACTGAAGGAGAGTATAAGGAATTTGCCAGCGTATGCAGGGAGAAAATCAGAGAGGCTAAAGCTCAGCTTGAGCTCAACCTGGCCACTGTGGTAAAGGACAACAATGAATGTCTTTAAAATATATTAACAGTGAGAGGAAGCCAAGGAGGATCTCCACCATTTACCGGGTGTGGTGGGGAACACGACAACTGAGGATAAGGAAAAGGCTGAGGTTTTCAATGCCTTCTTTACATCCATCTGTCTTTAATAGTCAGACAGTTTAGCCTCAGGGTGGGCACTCAGCTTCCTGACCTGGAAGTCTGGGGTGTGGGGCAGAATATAAACCCTTCCCGATTCAGCTGGAAACAGTTAGAGACCTTCTACTCCATCTAGGCTGTCACAAGTCCATGGAGCCAGATGGGATTCCCTCAAGGTTAATGAGGGAGGCGACGGAGATGACTACCAAGCCTCCTTCCACTATCTGTCAGCAGTCCTGGTCAACCAGAGAGGTCCCAGACGACTGGAGACTTGCTAGTGTCTCCAGTCTGTAGCAAGGGTCATAAGGGGAATCCGGGGGACTACAGGCCTGTCAGCCTGACCTCAGTGCCAGGGAAGGTTATGGACAGATCATCTTGAGTGTAACCGCATGACATGTGCAGGACAACCAGGGGATCAGATCCTGCTTGACCAACCGCACCTCTTTGACAGGGTGACCCAGCTGGTGAATGAAGGAAAGGCTGTTGATGCAGCTTACCTAGGCTTCAGCAAAGCCCTTGACACTGCTTCTCCTGTGGAAGCTGGCAGCCTATTGCTTGCACAGATTTAAAAAGAGCTGGCCGGAAGGCCGGTCCCAGAGAATGGTGGTGAATGGAGTTGAAACCAGCTGGCAACTGGTCAGGAGTGGTGTTCCCGTGTTCAGTTTTGGGGCCCATCCTGGTTAGTATCTTTATTGATGATTTGGATGAGGGAGTTGAGTGCACCCTCAGAAAGTTTGCAGACGACACTAAGCTGGGTAGACGTGCTGATCCACCTGAGGGTAGGAAGGCCCTACAGAGAGATGTGGATCGATGGGCTGAAGCCAGCGGGATGAAGTTCAACAAGACCAAGTGTCTGGTCCTGCACTATGGTGCAGTGGTTCTGCACTCTGTGCAATGCTACGGGCTCAGGGTACAGTGGCTGGCAAGCTGTGCAGAGGAAGTTGAACTGAGAAAACCAGGCAGACTGCATACATGCTCCCAGAAGCACCTCTGAGAAGGGGGAGGAGAGAGTGGATCTTGACTTCCCCCCTCTCCAGCTATTCATGTGCTCACCTACTGGTTCAGGCTGTGATGTAGGAATTCCACTGCACTATTCTCACGTACCCCCACACCTGCAAGTGCTCATACTCATATGGACACATAGGCACAGTCGATAGTTCTTAAGTTCACTCACTCTAGTTTCTCCAGCTGCTGGTACCTGTGATCTGTGCTCTGGCTCCAGTTTGTGATGCTTTGCCCTCTGTACACAAAGCACATACACACAGAATAGAGTCCCTCACTCACGAAAATAGACCTTGAGAATTAGAAAGGGTCAGACAAAGGCATGGGGCCTAGCCAGACAAGGGTTCTCAGCAGCAACTTGCCTTTTATATGCCTTTATCCCTCTTCATCTCCCCTCCATTCGATTCCTTCCCAAATCATATAAATCCCTCCCTTTCCTTGCCTTTGGTTCTTGCCATAACTATCCCACAAGTCTCATGCAGTCCCAAAATATTCTTCACTGGCATCCCTTACTGCGTCCCATAGCCAAAGGCAGTAAGCCCCGTGAGACCCCAAAATGACCCCCTTGCTCCCCTTGATTCACGTGGATGGATTTCACACCTGGTCCGTGACCTTTATGGCTCTTCCAGGATAGCTCTGGAACAAGGCTGGATAGACTGTCTTTATCCTCAACCCTGAAATTTGGTTTTCCCCTCACTACCATTGTGCCCCCGGTCTCTCTGCATGTAGAGATGAACCACTGATGGGCCATTCACTCTTCTGTAATAAGACAGGGAAAAGTGTTGACAGAGTATTACCAAGCTTTCCTTCTTCTGCCATTGGCTCTCTTCTTGGACATTCATCTCTTACCTAGCATTTACCTCTTCTTCACAGAAAGGAAGCACACCTAAATCAACAAATGGTATCCTTGAGAAAGTACAGCTACACCGTTGGGCATTTTTGGATTCTTTTTCTTGGCTATCTTTTTGACAATCTGCATACCATTAAGCACAGTTCAGCTACTTGTTCCCTATGAGAACACAAGCAAAGAGGCATAACACATCAGAAGGAGTAAATGTATCGTGCTGGTCCCTGATGCTGTGGCAAAGCTAGGTATGCTGGAATGAAACATGCTATTTGATCCCAGAAAAAAATGAGTGGGAGGTGATGAGAATAGCTGGAAAGAGAAAGAACCGGGGAATCAGTAGGGTTTGTGATGTGTAAAGGGTCCTCCCACTTAAACTCCAGTTTACTAAAATTTCTAAGAGATTTATAAAGTGCCAGCGTGGATCACTCACTGTCATGCCGGGGTCCTAGTCTCCTGACTGACCAAACTGCATAAATATTACTTTGCTTCAAACTCTTACCTAAAATAGTCTGCACTATTCTTGGATAAAGTGACTCAGTAGTGTTCATTGTATTCCTGCAAAATGGGCGTAGGGAGAGATCTGAGGAAGTTAAGTACAGATGCTGCCCTCATTTAATCCACTATAAAAACCATTTCTGAAAGACTCGTATCTTCACATATCACTCCTCTGGGCCTTATACACCCTGGAAAACAGGGTTCTCCTGACTCTATGAGCTGTTCAGCAAGGAGCATAGCACACCATTCCTTGCAACCAGGAACAATCTTCTGCTCCATAGAAGAGTCTCAGGGCTGTGATTTGCTCACTATTTGTATTGTATTGTGTTACTATTTGCAAAAGTAACACAATGAGGAAAGCACTGGGAAAGCACTGTCTCTCACAGACTGACTTGCTTACTCTCTCCTGCCTCTTGTTTAGAGCTCATTTTTACCACACTCTGTTGCCATCTCGGGATTATTACTAGTGATCCAACCATCCTGTGAAAGTTTGGGGAATTCTGTTTTGTGACAGAAGCCCTAAGGAATATAAGTACCGTGGTGGCGACTTTGGGAGTGATGTCTGAGTGATTTTAGTTGCTGTTGCACTTGTTGTTACTCTTATCTTCTCCTGTAGTAAGCTATTACATCCTGAATATCATGATGTTACTGTAGTACCTCAGATCTTTTACATAAACACTGAAAAACAGCTCTTCAACCTTGGGAGCATAACGTAAGATCTCTTTCCATTTCTCAGGCATGTTGAGTTTAGGGTGGCAAGTGCTACTGTAAGGGCTGTGAACTTATCAGTAGCCTTCAATGTCCAGCAAATAAATGAGGTGGTTATAGACTGGTCACAGCTGTGCACTTCCCAGGTCCCAGTAGAAAACCACTCGGAACTTCAGTGAACATTGTCATCCTGAACTTCTGCGGCCATAGTGCCGTATTCCAGTTCTGAAAAAGCAATTCCTCCTAGGCAGTGCTTTTTCTTTGCAAGCTTGACATTGTGGCATTGCACAAGAAACAACTGTTTTGAGAAAAGTTCTTCAAGAAATAGCTGTTCTGCTTGTCTCACTTCCTGTCTTTATATTTACTCTCCTTCGATTCCAGCTGAGGTGGAGGCCAGGGAAGCTGTAGTTACAGAAACCATAGTACAGAGTACATACTTAGAACAGAATTGTTTGTGTTCGAAGGGAGCTTTGCAGGTCATCCAGTCCAACTCCCCTGCAACAAAGAGGGAGACCTACTGCTAGATCAGGTTGCTCAGAGCCATGTCCAGCCCAACCTCAAATGTCTCCAGGGACAGGGTGTCCACCGCATCTCTGGGTACCCTGTACCAGTGCTTTACTACCCTATTCCTGTAAAAAAAAAAAAACAGCACGTTTTCCTTATGTCCAGTCCACATCTCTCCCATTTTAGTTTAAAACCATTTCCCCTTGATACTATCCTGTCTGATAGAATATTTTCCATCCCAATCAGTTTGAAAGCTTCTATATATTTTCAGCAGGCACTCTTAAAACAGTGTATTTCTTTGAAATTTCATGCAGGAAGAAGCTTGGTTTTCAGCAGTGCAGAGGTTGTTGCTATTGGCTTAAGGGAAATGGAAACAGACCTATATAAGTAAGTCCCTCACAGGGCATGCTCTCTGACTCCTGAGGCAGCAGTGAGAATGTGGACAGTTTGGTGCTTGGTCTTGTACTTCTTTGGAGCAAGTAAGGCATCAGCTGAGACACCATGCCTGTTTTGCTGTGGGGAGAATGCAGTCTGCTTTCTAACTGTGTTACTTTTGCTTTGTCTCACAGGAGCTAAGATAACACAAAACTCAAGTCTGGTGCTGAAAGAAGATGAGAATGCTACCCTGGGATGCAGTCAAAATGATAATCACGACTCTATGTACTGGTATCTGCAGCAGCCAGGGAAGGGGCTGCAATTAATCTATTATTCATTTGGAGCAAATCAGGAAAATAAGGGTGATATTCACACTGGATACGAAGCTAAGCGGTTAAGCCAAGAATACTTTCGTTTAGATATCATGTCTGTAAAGAAGAACCATTCAGCTATCTATTTCTGTGCCTCAAGTTTGGACACAACACTTCAAAGTCATTTGCTTTCTGTACGTAAACTCCTCTCCAGTACCTTCCCTCAGAAGGGAGTAGCTCTCAGCACTCCCAGGATAATGGTACGTAGGTCAAGGTGCTATTCACAAAACATAGGCTGCTGGGGAGCCGGACCAAGAGAGGTCGAGCAGGTTCCGTTTCATTGATGAATTTCTCTTTTCTGATCAGCAGTTCATCCTCTATCATGTCATAACAATCCTTGAAGTTTGTTAATCAAATCCAGGCATACAATGATATTCACTGTGCCTGGAAAGGTTGTCCTGATATCAAGAACTGAAGAGAACTGGATCTCAGAAGGACTAGAGAGGTGGGATATTGTAATATGCGACCTAAAATGAAATCACATCCCAGAAAAATATAGATATATTTTTATTCAGAACTTGATATTTTTATTCAGAAATTGCTAACACAGTCCGGATTTCTTCTGCACGAAGCATCAGTTGTATACATGCTACATCTATCCATTTATGACTCATACCTATGTCCTTGGTGCAGCCTGATAAGCTGTAAGACAACCTCTGTCCATTCAGTTTACCCCTTCCATCCTTGGATGAGTTGTGAGTACATTTCTGACAACCCTGTGATCTTTCTTCTTGCACATTCTCAGCATTCTCTTTGATTTTGAGCAAAGTCTGAAGCTAAGTCGTAGTTTGAAGACAAAAGAGTAGAAGGAGGAACAAGCAGGATGTGAACGTAATTTTAATTGCTGTACGAATTCTTCACACACGCAAAAAGAATGTTAGGTCTCTCACACACAAAGACCTCCCAGTTTCTTTCTAGGTAAGAGTTCTAAAGCAGCAACCCTGTTCCACGCAGTGTCCTTAAAGCAGTGGATTATTTCCAAAGCAAGAAACCACCAAGCAAAGCCCTTGTGATGTACTGTGAAATCCAACTGCCTAATATGCCCGTTCTGAAATAAACTACATACGTCTTCATGCACAGTCGGTATCATTTCCACTGCTGTGTTCAGACTCACAGCCTGCTCCTTCATTGCCCCTCGATTCCACTCTCTGCATTTAATCGTACCTGGTCTCACGTACCCCCACAGCTGCAAGTGCTTATACTCACATGGGCACGCTCACAGGCACAATAGGAAGTTATTAATTCACTCTGGTTTCTCCAGCTGCTGCCGCCTGTGATCTGTGGTCTGGCTCCAGTTTGTGATCCAGAGAGCTGCTCTCCTTGATTCCTGTGGACAGATTGCACACCCCGACTGTAGGTTTATGGCTCTTGTGGGACAGCTGTGGGATGAACCTCAAAGGTTTGAGGCTGAAAATAGAAGGGCTGTCTATCCAACTTCTTTCCAGTAGGCAGCATTGTTACACAAGTCACAAAAGAAACACTAGAGATCTCACATTGTGTCTTCCATGTTCGTCCTTCTTTCTGATAGAGCACAACCTTTTTCTCCTTCCTGAGACAGAAAAATTACTCTGAATAAAAATGCTCATCTCGGAACAAGAGATAAACTCTCATGAGTCTGACAGTAGAAGAATGTTTTGCCCAGCAGCCCTCGCATGATTTTGCCTTGACTCAGAGTTCCTACAGATCATAATCAAAGAATAAGCTCCCATAGTCTTCATAGAATCTGTCCTTTCCCATTCAGTCTCTGAAATAGTTAGACTGTCCAGAAGCTGAGATCTGATTTTTGTCAGAAGAAAGGCTTTTTAACAGGTCTGGCACAGCAGACCTTAATCATACTGAGCACAATTTCAGTGCCTCCATTATCTTTTGCTTCTGTCTGACAGAAGTGCTGAGTTGTGAGGCGTAATTGTCTTTCATGTATTAAGAGCACCTCTCCAGAAGGGAACAATGTATGTTTAAATTTACGGGAATAATGAACTTGGGAAAGATGCCCTGAATTAAAGCCACTGGGGAACATAAGCTAAAAAATCATTGATTGGGTCCGTGGCTGGTAGGCCCAGACATGCACAAAGATGAAATGACGGACAGTGCAACACCCAGTCAGAAATTTTCTCGTCTGAAAACACTCCCACCTTTTTGTCATGAGCTCAGATCTCCGCTTCCCTGGCAGACAGGCCAAAGACAGACAAATCTTACAGCCACACAAACGCTTGCTTTTGCTTTTAATGGCTCAACAACAATGTTTTCAGATGTGAAACATGCCCTCTCTGTCCTCTGCCCAAGCTGATGGGAAAATCTGAACAAGGCGAGGGGTATCAGTCTCTCCAGCCTCTCTCTCCTCCCTCATTCTCTTCTGGGACAGCTGCTCCGCATCATGCTGACCATTTTGCTTGCTCTTCTACATGGTGAGAGACTGCAGATCCATCTGCGCTGTGGCTTTCCTACTGGCCGTGTGGGGCAGGTGCAAGGTGCAGGAGCTTTTGAGGCCACTGTCTTCACTTCTTTTCATTTTCTCTCTCTCGCTCCTTCAGGCTCTGAATTGGGATGCTCCATCACACAGTGGCCAGAATATGCTCTCAAGAGAGCCGGGGAGAGTGTGGACCTCACCTGTTATACCACGCTTGCCTATATGTTCTGGTACCAGCAGCCTTCAAGAAGTAGTCTGAAGTTAATAGTTAGCACTTCCAAGTGGCATCAGAATTACTATGAGGAAGGTTACAGTGAAGCCAAGTTTGAGCTAAGCAGAGACAAGAACAATCTCTCCATTATGACTATCAAGAATGTGACATTCAAGGATGCTGCCACTTACTTCTGTGCTGCGAATGATCACACGATGCAGCAAGAGCACTAAGCACTTACACAAATTCCTCACCCTGCCTGAAGGAGAGACAAAGTCTCTGTAAAATGGGAGACTGATTGGAGAGGGTACTGGTGGCTAGCAAAAGGCACTAGACACTTCTCAGAATTAGTGCTACAGAAGCACAGCCAGGTTCTTGGTCACTAGTTCCCTGCAGGCCCAAAGATGGCACTAAGGAGAGTGTGTGGTCAAGTACAAAGCAGAAGGTGAATTCAAGGCTCTTTCGCATACTGCACAGCCAGAGAAAGGAAACCACAGAGGGCTGCTCCAGCATGGTGTTTCCATTTGTGACGGACAGTTGCAGGCAGAAGTTGAACACACCTTGGCCTGAGTGATGCCTAAGCAGACATTCCCTAACACACAAACATGCACACAAACCCATATATGGCTCCCTTTGAGACTAAGGGAAGGAGCTGTCTTCTCCTGTAGGGAAGCACTTCTTGTGTGGGCAGTCATAGTCCAGTCTGCTCAGAAGAATTTCAGTCACCTCAGCAGTGATATGTGGGACTCTATCATCAAGGTCAGTCGATCAGAAAGATCAGAAAGCAAAAAAGCATGCCCACAGGAAGCACTCTGTGCCCCAGGTCGGGCCTCAGCACACCTGCTTCCTCCCAAGGTCGCAGGAAGCCCTGATGGAAAAACAAACTTTTTCTTTTTTCTTTCACTTCTTTCTCTTTCTATACCCCTTGAATATAACTGATCAGCCACTCTCAACAGCGCAAAACACATTACAGGGGGCCAGCTGGTAATGCCCTTAGAGAAATAGGTCTCTGTGAGCCTCTCTATGCTACCTGCTTAAATAATCAAGAGGACACCACAGGCCTTTTCCCTGGCCAAGGCCGGAGCTTGCAGCAGAAGTCCTGCATTCTAGTTCCTAACTCCTTGATGATAAACATCTAATGAATGATCATTTCCTAAACCTCTCCCCATTTTCCTACCGGCCTCTTTGGAGAGGCATCCATGAATCCCAGCATCCCAGGATGCATACCTGCACGCACAGCAGTGCATGAGCACCCAGTGCAAACTGATCTCACATGGAGGCAAACAGGTTGTTTGTGACGCACAATTCAGAGATCATCCCGCAGACAGACTGATTCAGAGAAGAATTCAGGCCATTCTGTTGGATGATGAATGAACTCCTCTGAGTTCAGGTTAAAAGCCTGACACGTTCTCTCCACCCTCTTCCTCTTTTTGAAGAAGATACATGCCTTCATGAATGGTAAATACGCTCTTCTGCCCGCTACAAGTGGACATCCCACAGGCCCATTTTTCAGGCTCTTTCCAAAAAAAAACTCCTGAGATATACGACTCCATCTGCAAACAGTTATCCTGTTTAATGCAGTGAGGCTGCTGCAGAGTGCTGGTGGCTCCAGAGGCACTGAGGAAGGCAGGCCGCTGAATGGAGGGCAGCTATTTTAGATATTACCAAGGGACGAGCAACGTCAGGCTTGCATTTCTAGAAATACACATTTCTGCTTTAGGTATTACAGTCAGCTGTATCATCGCTGTGGTCAGATAAAATAAGTAAATTTGTCCAGGCTGATGCAAGGCCCTGGGAAAGTTAAAGCTGGAGAGACCGTGGGCTGGCAAAGATAAAGCTCTCTGGGAGCATAAAGCAGAGGAGTTTCTGGGGCTAGTCCTTGTACATGTCACAGAGCTTGGTGGTGGAAGCACCATGAATTCTCTCTTCCTGATTCTCTCCTGCCTGGGAGCAGCTGGTACATTCTCAAAAGCTTCTGGGCTCAGCAAACCTTCTCCCACAACCTCTCGCCTCTCCCTTTCTACCTGCATTTCGCTTTTCTCCAGTGGCAGACTGTTGCGCTTTTCTTCTCTTTCCGCCTACGTCCGCCTGCTAGACAGACAGAGAAGGTAGGACATGATGGGGGTGTTCAAAGCTTTGAGGGGCTGGCAGTCTCTTCCTGTACAAGAATTAGGGAGTATCCAACAAAGGTAGGTAGCCTGGCACCAAACAACGGACAATTCCTCTCTTTTAGGAAAGCTGTGAACCCCTTTCTGCGGTATTTTTGTGGGTGCAAAAGGTTTACACAGCCTCACAAAGTGGGGGGACACATTTGTGTAAAAAACAATCTTCAAAAGCCACGAGGTTGAAAGACACCCCACCTGACCAACAGATGTCAAGTCCCTGAGTTGATGGAGGCCAGGGAGGGCCTGGGGATGGGTTTCATATCTTCTGCACTTGGCATCTGTAATTGGTGGTCAGAGACAGGCTTCTAGACTGCTTGTGTACTGGTCTCTGAAGTGGGCTGCGTGCACCCTGGGATATGTAAGATGGTCCATTAGGGTGTGGGAAGAAAACATTAGAACTGTGGAAGTACATGTACATAGCTTGCAAATGAGCGAACGTACATATATTGCAGGGAGGGACAGGAGTGCTGAAAGGGTTTTTGCTGATAGGGATGTGCGATCAAAAACGGTTGGCTACCATTGTTCCATTGGCTTCAACAAACACGTTCTTTCTCACATTCAAATACATCCTTTCCTACATCTAAAGATGTTCTTCCTTGCGCTCTTCTCCAGCTCCACGGGGTCTTTCTGTTTACCCTGATTCCTTTGCTACCAGCGTTTCCCTTCCCTCTTGCTCACTGCTTCTTTTCCCCTAGAAGATTAGAAATTCTGCCAACATTCTCAAGTGCATTTGCCCTCTTCCAATTTCCACTCTACACAGACGACTACCATGAGCTGTCTAGCGTGCCGTAGCTGTTGGATTCTGTTCCAAATGGAAGGAACACAGTGAAGCCTGCATACAGTTAATTTGTGAGGTTCTCTGGCAGCTCCTACTCTTTTGTTCTCTTCCTGACTTGAGGCAGTAAAGACAAAGCCTTGCATTTCAGAGTAGCACTGGAAGAAGTCAGCAGGATGTTTCAGGTGTTGTGTGAAGACAACATTCTGAAATTTCATGCTCTTTTGGCTCTTGCTAATTTGTCTGTAGCTCGCTGGCTGCTGCTACACTTGAAGAGAATGAAGTCAGGCCAGGTGCCGTGAAACGCACTTCTCTTTCCTGCAGTTGCTTTCCCTGGAGGTGCTGATGATGACAAGATTGTGGGAGGCTACACCTGTCCAGAGCACTAAGTTCCCTACCAGGTGTCGTGAAACGCACTTCTCTTTCCTGCAGTTGCTTTCCCTACAGGTGCTGATGATGACAAGATTGTGGGAGGCTACACCTGTCCAGAACACTGAGTTCCCTACCAGGTGTCCCTGAACTCTGGCTATCACTTCTGTGGAGGTTCCCTCATCAACAGCCAGTGGGTCTTGTCAGCTGCTCACTGCTATAAATCGTAAGTATGGATTGGGTTGCGTATCTGGATGGCTTCTAGTCAAATCTTGCAAACACATCGGATCTGGAACTCTGGCGCCTCACGAGAGAAGACAATCCGAGGGGCAACGCAACACATGGCATACCTGAGGACCAAAGGAGAAACGCTACCCTCGGTCTCACTGCTTTACATGATCTTTCCAATACTTTTGCACTCTTACATCCTTTTCTGTGTACCCTAACGTGCCTTTCTGTCCTCATTTGCATGTCTACGTGGCTTACCATTTTGTTCTTTTTCATTCCTTCAGATCTTCCCTGTGGACCTTTCTTTCTCCCAAATTTAGGACTTACTGCTGTGCAGAGAGAGCAGAGCTTAGGGATCGTGCTCCCCTGCAGTGGGAGACTTAATCTCCCTGTCTGAAGCATAGCTCTAGGTGTCTGGAGTCCTCCATCCATCCATCCTCCACTGACACAGGTGCAAGCTGAGGATCCGCTGGACAGGATGCCCACCTGGCAAGGCTTTCCCGACTCTGTCTTCCACAAAATCAAAAAGTTTCTAGAGCTCTGTGACACATTAACCTTTGATTAGGGCAGCGCTCTCTTACTCTCTTCCAAGACACTGCATAGCCCATGGGGAGCGAAGCTGTTCAACCCACGGCTAACTGCTGTTTTTCTCTGTTGGCAATGTTGCAGCCGCATACAAGTGAGGCTGGGAGAGTACAACATCGATGTGGAGGAAGACAGTGAAGTAGTCAGGAGTTCATCAGTAATCGTTCGCCATCCTAAATACAGTTCACTAACCCTCAATAATGACATTATGTTGATCAAGTTGGCATCTGCGGTGGAATACAGTGCTGACGTTCAACCCATAGCTCTGCCCAGCGCCTGTGCCAAGGCGGGGACCGAGTGCCTGATTTCAGGATGGGGAAACACGCTGAGCAATGGCTGTGAGTATCAACACGCACTGCAAGCAGCTGTTTGCGCTTCTCCCGCTCTACCACCACGTTCATGAGACCCCACGCACCTTTCACCTGACTTCTTTCCTTGTTCTGCCTGCATGGTCACCACACTGCCCTACCAGTGTGCCTCAGCATACAATGCACGTCAGATTTGCTCCTGTAGCTTAAGGCTTTGCTCTACCCTGCTTTGCTGGATGGCTCTCGTGGAGGGCTCGCAGATAGGCCTTCAGGTCTTTTTGTTAATTGACAATACTGGGTCTCGGAGAAAGAACAAACGTTGTCCTTACTCTCCCGACAGACAATTACCCTGAACTTCTCCAGTGCCTGAAAGCTCCAATTCTGAGTGACCAAGAGTGCCAAGAGGCTTACCCTGGTGATATCACCAGCAACATGATCTGCGTCGGATTCCTGGAGGGTGGGAAAGACTCATGCCAGGTAAGAGTAGATGTTGGTGCAGAGCCCTGGGCCACGCAACCCCAGGGTGCCCCAGGCTGTATGGTTTGTTTCAGCACTTGGCAGCGTGCTTAGGCCTTCTCATAGAATCGTAGAATGGCTTAGGGTGCAAGGGACCTTAAAGATCACTGAGCTCCAACCCCCCACCACAGGCAGGCAGGGTTGCTGCCAACCGGATCAAGCTGCCTGAGACCCCAGCCAACCTGTCTTTGCACACCTCCGGAGGGACGGGGCATCCACAACTTCTCTGGTCAATCTCTTCCAGCACCTCACTACCCTTTGACTGGAGAGGATGCCTCGTCATTTAGTGTGCTTTTCTGACACAGTATCTTTCCAGCAGGGTTTGGCTGCAGCATGGACTTCACCAAAAATAGCAAGTCCAGCCACATCTGCTGGGAAAAGAATATAGTCACCGTGAATTGTTAGGAACTAAGGGAGTCCAGCAAACAAGGACTGGTATCTGCCTGTGCTCCCACCTCAGGGCCTGCTGCATTCCCTGTGCATTCCCTAGATTCTTTGTACCAGGTCACAGTCTTTCCAGACGAGATTCTGCTTCTAAATCAGTTTATACTTCTAAATTTTTCTCTCCAGGGTGACTCAGGCGGACCAGTTGCGTGCAATGGAGAGCTGCAAGGAATTGTGTCCTGGGGAATTGGATGTGCTCTGAAAGGTTATCCTGGAGTTTACACCAAGGTCTGCAATTACGTTGACTGGATCCAGGAAACCATTGCAGCCTACTGACACCCAGATGGCCTCCTGGCTCCACGGCTGCTCCCCTCCTGCCCTTATCACTTTCATCCTGAGAGGGAAATAGCGCAAATAAAACTCTTACTTAACTGAACCTTACAGACACTTATGTTGGACACTGAAGCTCATCAGAGCCACGTTGAGTTCCCTGCATCCTTACACCAGCCCCTCCCCAGCCTTCCCTGCTGTTGCGGCTATGGTGTGCACACTGATAGCAGTGCCCCAGAGTTGCAGGGCTGGCAGGCAATGAGAGTATGACACTATGCTACCATTCAAGAAGTCTTCTGAGCCAGGCAGAAAAGGAGTTTCCTTTACTCCTGGTCTTCTTACTGATAAGGGAGCTGTTGGAGCAGGTTCCTGGGTGTGGTCTTGCAGCAGCTGAGAAGAGTTCCATTTTGTTCCTGTCAGGGATGAAATTATCTCCTCGCTGTTCCTGTAAAGGCTTTGATGGTAGCCATTGCAGCCACGGGGCTAGGTGAAACAGCAATGGGAAGCCACAAGCACAGTCCAATGGTACCTGTGGCCAGGGCTACTTTCCCCTTCACTTGCTCAGAGACACTGGGGCCAGGAGTACTAGGTCCACCAGTGCCTAGTAGCTGCTAGCTGGAAAGGTAAACAATAGTAAATAGGTGGCAAGAATGCCAGGTGCTTGATAGAACTGTGAAGCGTAAAAGGAAGATCAACTGGAAAGAGGCAGAGAGGGAGGGAAGGAGAAAAAGGACGGAGGGAGGGAGGGAAGGATGAAAGAGAGAAAGGAAGAAAGAAAGGAAGCGAAAGAAAGAAAGCGAAAGAAAGAAAAAGAAAGGAAGAAAGGGAGAAAGAAAGTAAGGAATGGATGGGAGGAAGAGAGGGAGAGAGAGAGAGAAAGGAAGGAGAGCATGTTTTTGGTTGAGGGTGTTGAGGGAAGGCACTAAATGCCTCTTTATATTTATTCTGTTGCTATTCTTGTTATTTCTTTGTCAGATTCTTTTCTTTAAAGCAAAGTAGGGGAGTTATGCCTTCTGTGAGAGTGCCTGCACTCAGAAACTAAGGAGGGAGAGCTGGAGGAATTTGTGCCAGAGGCAGTGAGAGAATGAGAAAGTACAGAGAGACCATGACACAGAAAAATTAGGAGAGGAACCGTAGTCATACACAAGCTCAGCCTCTGAGGCAAGAAGCAGACAGTGTCCTGGGAGTTCCTCAGCAAATGGCGGGAAATGGAGAGGGAATGGGGATGGGAAAGCGAAAGGGGAAGGGTGAGGGTGACAGAAAGAGTGAGGATGAGGGAGACAGAAAGAGAAAGGGAAAGGGAATGGAAGGGAAATCATAGCAGATGGGAGATTCCAGTTTTAGTGTATGTATTCAATCGGTGTCACCCCTTACATAATCTGCAGACAGGGGCTAGAAAGCTCTCCCTTGAAGAACCCTGAGGCAGTGCATACTGGGCCAGTACTGGACAACTTTATCATCTCCAAACCCAGAAGCTGCCTCTTTGCTGTGAGAATCTAGGATGGAATGTTAAGGGGAGGAAAGAGAGGCCAAAGAGGGACTGGGAATGGTGCAAGATTCTTGCCAGAATGGTGAGGTGGAAAGCTGGGTGGTATGCAAAAGCTAGGGAAGCTGGTTTAGGTGTAGGAGTTAGTGAGGCTGGCACAGTGAAATAGCGTGGAGCAGATGGAGGAACTCACACCACATGAGCAGACTCAGCTGGATTAGAAATGGAATCAGAATGAAGTGCTTGGAGATGGCGGTGTGAAAGAAAGAGCATAGGACTCTTTTTGGGGTGGACAAGGGTTCTGCGATGGTAATCCCAAGGAGGAAGGGTTTTTGCAAGAACAACTGTCTGCAGACAGCTGGGCACAGAGAAACTTTATGCACCAATGCAGCCTACGTAAGGAAACTGGCAGCAGATGCCTTAAATCTGCTAAGACTAAAGAGCCATGTGGTACTTGCACGCAGTGACAGTTGGCACAATGCTAGTTGGGGCCTTCAGTGCCAAGCATTCCTATCTAGCTCTGGGAATGGGCTGTCAGTATCTTCCTTGTCATTTGGCAATGGTCATTTGTCCCTACCAGGGCACCAATGCACGCAGTGTGGGCAACAAAGAGGAGGAGCTGGAAGCCATTGTGTGGTGGGCAAACTATGACTTAGTTTCCATTACTGAAATCTGCTGGGGTCGCTGCCACAACTGGAGCGCTGCAACAAATGGCTATGAGCTCATCAGGAGGGACAGGCATGGAAGGAGGGGCAGTGGTGAGGCACACCGTGTTAGAAAGTGTTTTGATGTTATAGAGCTTGGGGCTGGGATTAACAAAGTTGAGTCCCTGTTCCAGAGGGCAGACTTTGAACTGTTCAGGACACTGGTAGGGAGTTTCCCTTGGGAGTCAGACCCGAAAGGCAAAGGGGTCCAGGAAGGCTGGATGGTCCTCAAGAAGGAAGTCTAAAAGACGCAGGTGACTGTGCTGTAAGATGAGCCAGCGGGGAAGAAGACCAGTGTGTGGTCAAACAGGGAAGTATTTATACTGAGACTCTGGGTGAAGAAGAGAGTTTACCTCCTCTGAAAGAAGGCCTGTGCAACTGAAGGAGAGTATAAGGAATTTGCCAGCGTATGCAGGGAGAAAATCAGAGAGGCTAAAGCTCAGCTTGAGCTCAACCTGGCCACTGTGGTAAAGGACAACAATGAATGTCTTTAAAATATATTAACAGTGAGAGGAAGCCAAGGAGGATCTCCATCATTTACCGGGTGTGGTGGGGAACACGACAACTGAGGATAAGGAAAAGGCTGAGGTTTTCAATGCCTTCTTTACATCCATCTGTCTTTAATAGTCAGACAGTTTAGCCTCAGGGTGGGCACTCAGCTTCCTGACCTGGAAGTCCGGGGTGCGGGGCAGAATATAAACCCTTCCCGATTCAGCTGGAAACAGTTAGAGACCTTCTACTCCATCTAGGCTGTCACAAGTCCATGGAGCCAGATGGGATTCCCTCAAGGTTAATGAGGGAGGCGACGGAGATGACTACCAAGCCTCCTTCCACTATCTGTCAGCAGTCCTGGTCAACCAGAGAGGTCCCAGACGACTGGAGACTTGCTAGTGTCTCCAGTCTGTAGCAAGGGTCATAAGGGGAATCCGGGGGACTACAGGCCTGTCAGCCTGACCTCAGTGCCAGGGAAGGTTATGGACAGATCATCTTGAGTGTAACCGCATGACATGTGCAGGACAACCAGGGGATCAGATCCTGCTTGACCAACCGCACCTCTTTGACAGGGTGACCCAGCTGGTGAATGAAGGAAAGGCTGTTGATGCAGCTTACCTAGGCTTCAGCAAAGCCCTTGACACTGCTTCTCCTGTGGAAGCTGGCAGCCTATTGCTTGCACAGATTTAAAAAGAGCTGGCCGGAAGGCCGGTCCCAGAGAATGGTGGTGAATGGAGTTGAAACCAGCTGGCAACTGGTCAGGAGTGGTGTTCCCGTGTTCAGTTTTGGGGCCCATCCTGGTTAGTATCTTTATTGATGATTTGGATGAGGGAGTTGAGTGCACCCTCAGAAAGTTTGCAGACGACACTAAGCTGGGTAGACGTGCTGATCCACCTGAGGGTAGGAAGGCCCTACAGAGAGATGTGGATCGATGGGCTGAAGCCAGCGGGATGAAGTTCAACAAGACCAAGTGTCTGGTCCTGCACTATGGTGCAGTGGTTCTGCACTCTGTGCAATGCTACGGGCTCAGGGTACAGTGGCTGGCAAGCTGTGCAGAGGAAGTTGAACTGAGAAAACCAGGCAGACTGCATACATGCTCCCAGAAGCACCTCTGAGAAGGGGGAGGAGAGAGTGGATCTTGACTTCCCCCCTCTCCAGCTATTCATGTGCTCACCTACTGGTTCAGGCTGTGATGTAGGAATTCCACTGCACTATTCTCACGTACCCCCACACCTGCAAGTGCTCATACTCATATGGACACATAGGCACAGTCGATAGTTCTTAAGTTCACTCACTCTAGTTTCTCCAGCTGCTGGTACCTGTGATCTGTGCTCTGGCTCCAGTTTGTGATGCTTTGCCCTCTGTACACAAAGCACATACACACAGAATAGAGTCCCTCACTCACGAAAATAGACCTTGAGAATTAGAAAGGGTCAGACAAAGGCATGGGGCCTAGCCAGACAAGGGTTCTCAGCAGCAACTTGCCTTTTATATGCCTTTATCCCTCTTCATCTCCCCTCCATTCGATTCCTTCCCAAATCATATAAATCCCTCCCTTTCCTTGCCTTTGGTTCTTGCCATAACTATCCCACAAGTCTTATGCAGTCCCAAAATATTCTTCACTGGCATCCCTTACTGCGTCCCATAGCCAAAGGCAGTAAGCCCCGTGAGACCCCAAAATGACCCCCTTGCTCCCCTTGATTCACGTGGATGGATTTCACACCTGGTCCGTGACCTTTATGGCTCTTCCAGGATAGCTCTGGAACAAGGCTGGATAGACTGTCTTTATCCTCAACCCTGAAATTTGGTTTTCCCCTCACTACCATTGTGCCCCCGGTCTCTCTGCATGTAGAGATGAACCACTGATGGGCCATTCACTCTTCTGTAATAAGACAGGGAAAAGTGTTGACAGAGTATTACCAAGCTTTCCTTCTTCTGCCATTGGCTCTCTTCTTGGACATTCATCTCTTACCTAGCATTTACCTCTTCTTCACAGAAAGGAAGCACACCTAAATCAACAAATGGTATCCTTGAGAAAGTACAGCTACACCGTTGGGCATTTTTGGATTCTTTTTCTTGGCTATCTTTTTGACAATCTGCATACCATTAAGCACAGTTCAGCTACTTGTTCCCTATGAGAACACAAGCAAAGAGGCATAACACATCAGAAGGAGTAAATGTATCGTGCTGGTCCCTGATGCTGTGGCAAAGCTAGGTATGCTGGAATGAAACATGCTATTTGATCCCAGAAAAAAATGAGTGGGAGGTGATGAGAATAGCTGGAAAGAGAAAGAACCGGGGAATCAGTAGGGTTTGTGATGTGTAAAGGGTCCTCCCACTTAAACTCCAGTTTACTAAAATTTCTAAGAGATTTATAAAGTGCCAGCGTGGATCACTCACTGTCATGCCGGGGTCCTAGTCTCCTGACTGACCAAACTGCATAAATATTACTTTGCTTCAAACTCTTACCTAAAATAGTCTGCACTATTCTTGGATAAAGTGACTCAGTAGTGTTCATTGTATTCCTGCAAAATGGGCGTAGGGAGAGATCTGAGGAAGTTAAGTACAGATGCTGCCCTCATTTAATCCACTATAAAAACCATTTCTGAAAGACTCGTATCTTCACATATCACTCCTCTGGGCCTTATACACCCTGGAAAACAGGGTTCTCCTGACTCTATGAGCTGTTCAGCAAGGAGCATAGCACACCATTCCTTGCAACCAGGAACAATCTTCTGCTCCATAGAAGAGTCTCAGGGCTGTGATTTGCTCACTATTTGTATTGTATTGTGTTACTATTTGCAAAAGTAACACAATGAGGAAAGCACTGGGAAAGCACTGTCTCTCACAGACTGACTTGCTTACTCTCTCCTGCCTCTTGTTTAGAGCTCATTTTTACCACACTCTGTTGCCATCTCGGGATTATTACTAGTGATCCAACCATCCTGTGAAAGTTTGGGGAATTCTGTTTTGTGACAGAAGCCCTAAGGAATATAAATACCGTGGTGGCGACTTTGGGAGTGATGTCTGAGTGATTTTAGTTGCTGTTGCACTTGTTGTTACTCTTTTATCTTCTCCTGTAGTAAGCTATTACATCCTGAATATCATGACGTTACTGTAGTACCTCAGATCTTTTACATGAACACTGGAAAACAGCTCTTCAACCTTGGGAGCATAACGTAAGATCTCTTTCCATTTCTCTGCTCCCAGGCATGTTGAGTTTAGGGTGGCAAGTGCTATTGTAAGGGCTGTGAACTTATCAGTAGCCTTCAATGTCCAGCAAATAAATGAGGTGGTTATAGACTGGTCACAGCTGTGCACTTCCCAGGTCCCAGTAGAAAACCACTCAGAACTTCAGTGAACATTGTCATCCTGAACTTCTGCGGCCATAGTGCCGTATTCCAGTTCTGAAAAAGCAATTCCTTCTAGGCAGTGCTTTTTCTTTGCAAGCTTGACATTGTGGCATTGCACAAGAAACAACTGTTTTGAGAAAAGTTCTTCTGGAAATAGCTGTTCTGCTTGTCTCACTTCCTGTCTTTATATTTACTTTACAGGTCATCCAGTCCAACTCCCCTGCAACAAAGAGGGAGATCTACTGCTAGATCAGGTTGCTCAGAGCCATGTCCAGCCTAATCTCAATCGTCTCGAGGGACAGGGCGTCCACCGCATCTCTGGGTACCCTGTGCCAGTGCTTTACTACCCTATTCCTGTAAAAAAAAAACAACAAACCAACACGTTTTCCTTATGTCCAGTCCAAATCTTTCCCATTTTAGTTTAAAACCATTTCCCCTTGATACTATCCTGTCTGATAGAATATTTTCCATCCCAATCAGTTTGAAAGCTTCTATATATTTTCAGCAGGCACTCTTAAAACAGTGTATTTCTTTGAAATTTCATGCAGGAAGAAGCTTGGTTTTCAGCAGTGCAGAGGTTGTTGCTATTGGCTTAAGGGAAATGGAAACAGACCTATATAAGTAAGTCCCTCACAGGGCATGCTCTCTGACTCCTGAGGCAGCAGTGAGAATGTGGACAGTTTGGTGCTTGGTCTTGTACTTCTTTGGAGCAAGTGAGGCATCAGCTGAGACACCATGCCTGTTTTGCTGTGGGGAGAATGCAGTCTGCTTTCTAACTGTGTTACTTTTGCTTTGTCTCACAGGAGCTAAGATAACACAAAACTCAAGTCTGGTGCTGAAAGAAGATGAGAATGCTACCCTGGGATGCAGTCAAAACGATAATCACAACTATATGTACTGGTATCTGCAGCAGCCAGGGAAGGGGCTGCAATTAATCTATTATTCATATGGAGCAAATCAGGAATATAAGGGTGATATTCACACTGGATACGAAGCTAAGCGGTTAAGCCAAGAATACTTTCGTTTAGATATCATGTCTGTAAAGAAGAACCATTCAGCTATCTATTTCTGTGCCTCAAGTTTGGACACAACACTTCAAAGTCATTTGCTTTCTGTACGTAAACTCCTCTCCAGTACCTTCCCTCAGAAGGGAGTAGCTCTCAGCACTCCCAGGATAATGGTATGTAGGTCAAGGTGCTATTCACAAAACATAGGCTGCTGGGGAGCCGGACCAAGAGAGGTCGAGCAGGTTCCATTTCATTGATGAATTTCTCTTTTCTGATCAGCAGTTCATCCTCTATCATGTCATAACAATCCTTGAAGTTTGTTAATCAAATCCAGGCATACAATGATATTCACTGTGCCTGGAAAGGTTGTCCTGATATCAAGAACTGAAGAGAACTGGATCTCAGAAGGACTAGAGAGGTGGGATATTGTAGTATGCGACCTAAAATGAAATCACATCCCAGAAAAATATAGATATATTTTTATTCAGAACTTGATATTTTTATTCAGAAATTGCTAACACAGTCCGGATTTCTTCTGCACGAAGCATCAGTTGTATACATGCTACATCTATCCGTTTATGACTCACACCTATGTCCTTGCTGCAGCCTGATAAGCTGTAAGACAACCTCTGTCCATTCAGTTTACCCCTTCCATCCTTGGATGAGTTGTGAGTACATTTCTGACAACCCTGTGATCTTTCTTCTTGCAAGTTCTCAGCATTCTCTTTGATTTTGAGCAAAGTCTGAAGCTAAGTCGTAGTTTGAAGACAAAAGAGTAGAAGGAGGAACAAGCAGGATGTGAACGTAATTTTAATTGCTGTACGAATTCTTCACACACGCAAAAAGAATGTTAGGTCTCTCACACACAAAGACCTCCCAGTTTCTTTCTAGGTAAGAGTTCTAAAGCAGCATCTCTCTCTCATGTAGTGTCCTTAATGCAGTGGGTTACTGTTGAGATGTAATCATTCAGCGATAAGTTCTTGAAATTTTACGAAGCAAGAAACCACCAAGCAAAGCCCTTGTGATGTACTGTGAAATCCAACTGCCTAATATGCCCGTTCTGAAATAAACTACATGCGTCTTCATGCACAGTCGGTATCATTTCCACTGCTGTGTTCAGACTCACAGCCTGCCCCTTCATTGCCCCTCGATTCCACTCTCTGCATTTAATCGTACCTGATCTCACGTACCCCCACAGCTGCAAGTGCTTATACTCACATGGGCACGCTCACAGGCACAATAGGAAGTTATTAATTCACTCTGGTTTCTCCAGCTGCTGTCGCCTGTGATCTGTGGTCTGGCTCCAGTTTGTGATCCAGAGAGCTGCTCTCCTTGATTCCTGTGGACAGATTGCACACCCCGACTGTGGGTTTATGGCTCTTGTGGGACAGCTGTGCGATGAACCTCAAAGGTTTGAGGTTGAAAATAGAAGGGCTGTCTATCCAACTTCTTTCCAGTAGGCAGCATTGTTACACAAGTCACAAAAGAAACACTAGAGATCTCACATTGTGTCTTCCATGTTCGTCCTTCTTTCTGATAGAGCACAACCTTTTCCTCCTTCCTGAGACAGAAAAGTTACTCTGAATAAAAATGCTCATCTCGGAACAAGAGATAAACTCTCATGAGTCCGACAGTAGAAGAATGTTTTGCCCAGCAGCCCTCGCATGATTTTGCCTTGACTCAGAGTTCCTACAGATCATAATCAGAGAATAAGCTCCCATAGTCTTCATAGAATCTGTCCTTTCCCATTCAGTCTCTGAAATAGTTAGACTGTCCAGTAGCTGAGATCTGATTTTTGTCAGAAGAAAGGCTTTTTAACAGGTCTGGCACAGCAGACCTTAATCATACTGAGCACAATTTCAGTGCCTCCATTATCTTTTGCTTCTGTGCGACAGAAGTGCAGAGTTGTGAGGTGTAATTGTCTTTCATGTATTAAGAGCACCTCTCCAGAAGGGAACAATGTATGTTTAAATTTACGGGAATAATGAACTTGGGAAAGATGCCCTGAATTAAAGCCACTGGGGAACATAAGCTAAAAAATCATTGATTGGGTCCGTGGCTGGTAGGCCCAGACATGCACAAAGATGAAATGACAGACAGTGCAACACCCAGTCAGAAATTTTCTCATCTGAAAACACTCCCACCTTTTTGTCATGAGCTCAGATCTCCGCTTCCCTGGCAGACAGGCCAAAGACAGACAAATCTTACAGCCACACAAACGCTTGCTTTTGCTTTTAATGGCTCAACAACAATGTTTTCAGATGTGAAACATGCCCTCTCTGTCCTCTGCCCAAGCTGATGGGAAAATCTGAACAAGGCGAGGGGTATCAGTCTCTCCAGCCTCTCTCTCCTCCCTCTCTCCTCCTGGCCCTCAACTACCAGATGTTGGTGTTATTTCAATAGAGACTGAGCCTTCCTGCCAATATTCCACTGCATTTTGCTGCCCTGGGACAGATAGTGATGATACCAAAAGACTTTAACAATTCAGCATTCAAAGAATAGATTCCTTGATGCTCCAGACAGATAAGAATAGGCCCTTTTATATAGGCATTGTGGGAGGCACCAAAGAGCAATCTTAGAGAGACAAAGAATTGTCTAAGAGGTATCTACAAGACAAGCAGGTTCCAATATCAGTACCATCTGTGAGCCAACTGAAAGTCTCCTTTATAACAGGATAACTTTATAACAGATGCAGATGCAGTGTTAGATTTACTATGTCTGGAAAAGGTTTGAACTTTGTGGAAATTGTGTAAGTATTCATATGTCAAACACCTATAATCATAGAATTGCCTTGAATGCCTCCAGGGAATGTTGCTTACATCACCTCTGAACCAAGACTATTATTACTACATGTCCATACATTCATAAATATATATGTGTACATAGCTATAGAAGCATATAAATGCACATATTTTTAAAGTAAGCTCCACAGTACCCACAACAGCTGCTCCAATTCCAGTATGTCAGCACTGAGGAAAGATAACTACTTCAGAGATCACCAACATTTAAACTCTGCTTTGTGTTGCCCTAGGGAAATAATAGTCACCTTCCACAAGACTTATACTTCTCTAGACTCTCTGTTAAATTCTTCCCATGAGAACTCCATAAACATGAACACAGAACATTCTCTTCAGCCTCTCTTTACAAGACCTATATATGTGTAAGGAGGATGAAGGAGCAAGGGAGCCAATCCATTCACAAATATATTTGTTTTTGTATAACTTCCGCCCCTTTTTTAAAAAGGAAAAAACAAAACCTACATATACACACACATTCTACATCTACTGTTTTAAGTGCATTCTTCACTGCAAAATGCTAATATGATTTTTAAATGTTACCTTATATTTCTATAAATCAGAAGTTCTATGATGGACAATACAGTTATGATTTTGAAGGGATGTAGCTCTGGGGTGTGCATGGTTTCTAGAAAGACCCCCACGCACCCAGCACTGTAATAAACCAGTGTCCGTTTTGTGAACTATCATTTGGTTTGGAGAATTTTCTTGTTAACTGTTTGGGGTAACCAAGGATTTGGCACCCCCAGATGGGACAAGCTCTTTGGAATCTCAGCAGACCAGAGGAATCATGAGGACTCCAGATGAGTATTTTCAGAAATACTCTCCAGTTCCAAAATCAGGTGAATTTCCATGTCTGCTACCTGTTAAATTAATGACATTGATCGCAGGTTGGAATGCCTACATGTAAATCATATCTGTTTTAACTACATACTGTCAGGCTATTACTGGTATTAAGGTACAATCTACATGCTATTGTGGGAACTCCCAGAATCCAGATTTTGGTCGGCATACTGAATCAAGGAGACAGTGTATAGCCTTATTTAAACTAGGCCTTAGAACTAGCACAGATAACTCTAGGAAAAAACACAGAAATCATAGGGTTCCATGAAGATAAGCAGAGCTGCTGGTTACAACACAGTGTGGGGTCCCATGAAAAGAATGAGGCAGGGTTGATGTTGCAACACAATACCAGTTGAGCTACAATCGCCTCTAAAGGTTAAAAGTTCACAGGGAGGAAGACTGAGCCTTTGCAAGGATGACTACTAGCCTTCATCCAGTGACCACCAGATAGAGCCTAGAGACTCCTCCCAACATTTTAAAGTGCATGAACAGAAAGGAGAAACAGTATGTTAATGAGTTCCCAGAAATTCAACACACATGTAACTCACTTTGGAGAAATCTGATGAATATGTATATACTTTGCCTTTATACGCATAGCTGTATGTCCCTTCTGCGTGCTTGTTTGGTGGAGCGATGCCCCATGCACACAGCACTGTATTAAAAGAATACCTGCTTGACATAACTCACTGGCATGCCACGTTATTCTATTTTCTTAATATCAATACTTGTATAATTGTTTCGGTTTCTGTACTTAAGCACACCGCCACGATCATGAGATTTCACAAGGATAGGCTCTGTTAACTTTTGGTTATGGTTAGCTTAAGAAACTGTATGCTACTACAGGGACTCCTGGATTCCATTTTCAGTTTTGTTTTGGGGTTACAGTCCTCCAGTAGATTAGAGTCCCACAAGTCCAACACAAAGTTTGTGAGTTTGAGTCCCACTAGAGTTACCATAAGACCACATTACAGTGGTGTGGGGGAAATGCTAAGTCATGGATTGAAACACTAATTGAGCATCTGGTGGTGAGGCAGGGCCAACTCAGGGGAGCTCAGGTGCAAGCAATGCACCTGAGTGACTGAAAGGTATGGAGCCAGGATCCACCCCTTCCCAGACCTCACTTAAGGGTTGGCAGTGGAGGCAAGGATATCTTGTTGGTGATCCCTACCTGAGACCTTTCATGGGTAAGAAGACTCTTTCCTTTGTTTCTGTGTCCATGGTTGTTGCATTTGAACATATCCTTACTTGCTTTACGGAATGTTATGGTGTTACGCTTGGCAAGCCAGCTACAAGTGGCAGTAGTATATTTATTCAAATGAATTATCTTAGAAAGGTGATATGTTGGATGGTCACTTGGGCCTCTAGTATACCAAAGCAGGAACTCTTGGGGAAAACCCTAGGATTTCTGGGTTCTCCATGGCTGAGTGCTTCGTGAACTTGGAGCTATCCCATGGGCTTGGGTTTTAGAAGGTAAGGGGGCCTCTGAGAGCTGGTCAGCATTTAAACAGCTCTTCTTCCAAGCTTAGGATCGGTGCGTCCTTGTGAGCAAGAAATCGGGAAAAGGTGGCAGGAGAGCTGTGTGGATGAGCAAGGAGTTCATGTGCAAGCTCAAAGGAAAGAAGAAGGTCCATGAAATGTGGAAAAAGGGTCTGACCACTCGGGAAGAATATAGGAATGTAGTCAGGGCCTGCAGGGATGCAACGAGGAAGGCTAAAGCCCGCCTGGAATTGAATCTGGCTAAAGTGATAAAGGATAATAAAAAAGGCTTCTTCAAGTATGTTAACAGCAAAAGGAAAGCTAGAGAGAACGTGGGCTCCTTACTAAGTGAGGGGGGGTTCTGGTAACGGGGGATGCTGAGAAGGCAGAGATACTGAATGCCTTCTTTACTTCTGTCTTCAGTGAAAAGGCTCTCCCTCAGGTTTCCCACACCCTGGAGGTTAGTGAGAGGGTCTGGGGAATGGGAGACTTCCCTTTAGTCAGGAAAGAGGACGTGCGTGAG
The DNA here is from genome assembly GCF_905368555.1 of Meleagris gallopavo. Lineage (NCBI taxonomy): Eukaryota > Metazoa > Chordata > Aves > Galliformes > Phasianidae > Meleagris > Meleagris gallopavo. The sequence goes on along the minus strand of NC_139404.1, from coordinate 76,924,510 downwards.
CACCTAGGCAGTACTAAGGTCCACAAGTCCATGGGACCTGATGGGGTACATCCACGTATGCTGAGGGAGCTGGCGGAGGTCATTGCTGAACTGCTCTCCATCATTTTCGAGAGTGTTGGATAACAGAAGAGGTCCCTGAAGGCTGGAGGATAGCCAATGTCACTCTGGTCTTCAAAAAGGGCAAGAAGGAAGATCCGGGTAATTATAGGCCTGTCAGCCTCACCCCTGTCCCTGGAAAGGCAATGGAACAGCTTGTGCTGGATACCATCTCCAGACAACTGGGAGAAAAGGAGGTTATCAGGAGTAGTCAGCATGGGTTCACCAAGGGGAGGTCGTACTCGACCAACCTGGTGGCCTTCTATGATGCTGTCACATGCTGGGTGGATGGGGGAAAAGCGGTAGATGTAGTCTACCTTGATTTTTAGAAAGGCATTTGATACTGTCTCCCACGACATCCTTATAACAAAGCTGAGGAAGCGTGGGATAGACGAGTGGACAGTGAGGTGGGTTGAGAACTGGCTGAGTGGCAGAACGCAGAGGGTCGTTGTTGGTGGTGCAGAGTCTGGCTGGAGACCTGTAACCAGCGGTGTCCCCCAGGGGTCTGTGCTGGTTCTGGTCTTGTTCAACATCTTCATCAGTGACCTTGATGAGGGGATAGTGGCCACCCCCAGCAAGTTTGCTGATTATACGAAGTTGGGAGGATTGGCTGACACGCCTGAAGGCTGTGCTGCCATTCAGCAAGACCTGGACAGGCTGGAGAGCTGGGCAGTAAGAAATCGGATGAGGTTCAACAAAACCAAGTGTAGAGTCTTATACCTAGGGAGGAATAATTGCATGCACCAATACAGGCTGGGGATGAGCTGCTGGAGAGGAGCTCTGCAGAGAGGGACCTGGGCGTCCTGGTGGACGACAGGTTGGCCATGAGCCAGCAGTGTGCCCTCGTGGCCAAAAAGGCCAATGGCATTCTGGGGTGCATTAAGAAGAACGTGTCCAGCAGGTCGAGGGAGGTGATCCTCCCCCTCTACTCTGCCCTGGTAAGGCCTCATCTGGAGTACTGTGTCCAGTTTTGGGCTCCCCAGTTCAAAAAAACAGGGATCTCTTGGAAAGAGTCCAGCGGAGGGCCACAAAGATGGTGAAGGGCCTGGAGCATCTCCCCTATGAAGAAAGGCTAAGTGAACTGGGTCTGTTTAGCCTTGAGAAAAGATGACGGAGAGGGGACCTGATCCAGGTTTATAAATATCTGAGGTGTGGTGGCCATAGTGGTGAGGCCAGTCTCTTTTCAGTGGTACGTGGAGACAGGACGAGGGGAAATGGACATAAGCTGCAGCATAGGAAGTTTCGCATGAATGTGCGTAAGAACTTCTTTACGGTGAGGGTGACGGAGCACTGGAACAGGCTGCCCAAGGAGGTTGTGGAGTCTCCTTCTCTGGAGATATTCAAGTCTCACCTGGACACCTACCTGTGCGAACTGGTGTAGGGAACCTGCTTTGGCAGGGGGGTTGGTCTCGATGATCTCTAGAGGTCCCTTCCAACCCCTACAATTCTGTGATTCTGTGAATTATTGAAGAATGGGAACCTATAAGGGACAATGGTCCTGTTATTAAATCCCCTTGGAAGATGGCTGAATTTTTGGGAAAAAAAAAAACAAAAACAAAACTAGAATAAACCTTTTTGACAACTGAGGGAAGAGTAGTAGCAGCATCCACTGTACCATGGCCTCTACTAGTAACTATTAATGTGTATCATTGCTCCAAGGAAGGATTGAAAGATGAAAATGAGCTTATAAAGGCTAGTATCAGACAACTGGAAAATAAAATTACACTTCTGATGGAGCAAACTGCATTAACTTCAAATGGCACTTCCCTTTTGAAATTAAGAACTATATCATTAGAAGAGGAAAAGGACTTAAATCAGCAGGATCCTTGGATCCCAGATGAATTTAAGAATAAAAAGAAAGCCAAGTTGACTAAAACCCAACTAAAGGATCTGGGAACCTCAGATCCTCTAGAAATAAGACTAGTAATAACTCAAAAAATGAAGGAATTCCAAGATAGACCAGCAGGGTTGTCACTTGAGAAGTGGCTCACTGTCCACACCACATTACATGTAACAGATCACCCGTACACAGCCACCAAACTCACAGAATTATTTCAATGATTTAAGCAAAAAACATGAGAGAGCATACCAGCTTGGTTCTTGAGGTTATGGGACATAGGGGCAGAAAGTGTGCTAATTAACAGACTTGAGATTTCTAAAATTGCATCCATCACCACATCCAGCACTCAAAGATTGTATGCAACTGTGATACATAATGAGGAAAGAAATTTACTAATTAATGGATAATGGCAGCATGTACAATTGCATGGCCAAATAAAAGTGGGGAATGAATAAATCATGGAATTGCAAGGTTGGAAACGACCTGCAAGATGATCTAGTCCAACTGTCCTCCCACTACCATTGCTACCACAAGCCTCTAAACTGTATCTCGTAGCTCCTAACCCAGACACCTCTTGAACACTGCCAGGGACAGCGACTCCACCACCTCCCTAGACAGGCCATTCCAGTGCTTGACAACTCTCTGAAAAAAATTTCTTCCTTATGTCTAACCTAAACCTCCTCTGGTACAACTTGTGTCCATTTCCTCAGGTCCTGTTTGTTGCCTGGGAGAAGAAGCCAAACACCTCCTCATCACAACCTCCCTTCAGGAAGTTGTAGAGTGCAACAAGGTCTTCTCTGAGCCTCCTCTTCCCCAGACTAAACAAACCCAGCTCCCTCTGGGAGAGGGAGACCCCTCACCAGTTTTGTTGCCCTTCTCTGGACACATTCCAGGCTCTCATATATACTGGTCTTGAAAATTATGTTAGAGAACTGGGAATGAAGAGGGCAATTTATTATGATGCTTTTGAGATTTCAGACCCGACGAAGTTTTTAGCAAGGATGAGGGACCTCATATTACAAGACCCTCCCCCCAAGTATGGCATACTGAGCTCTTCAGTGGCCTCAGAGGCAATTATCCAACAAGCTACACAGTTCGTGGCTGATCTGGGGTAAACAGCATCTTCAGACCAGGTGCAATATCTGGATGTTGGAAGGGGCAGAGATCCTCCCTGTAATTAAAACAAGGAGAGAATGACAGTAGATTATAGAATTAAATAAGGACACACCACTCACTCATGCAGCTGTTCCCAAGATTGCCTCCCTGATAGACACATTGAGGAGGGAGATAGAATTCTAAGACCCTTGTGTCTTAGACTTGTCAAATACATTTTTCAGATTGTTCATGAAGTATCACAACATGAATTTGCATTTATGTGGGGAGGCAGGTAGCAGACCTTTCAGGCCCTGCTGCAAGGGTACATGCATTCACCTATATATTGTCATAACTCAGTGGCACATGACCGAGCAGAGTGGAATAATTCTAATAACATCAAACTATACCACTATAGACTTCCCTCGCCCCAAGCACTTGTGCTCACATACTGGTTTATGTTGTGACCTAGCAATTCCACTGCAACATCTGACTCACTGGAGGCATTAGAAAAGCAGTAGATTCATTGACTACTAATTTACAAGAGAAAGGGTGGGCTCTAAACCCACAGAAGGTGCAAGAACCAACCCTGTCGGTCAAATTCCTGAATGCAATTTGGTCAGGAAAGACCAAAGTACTATCTGCAGCAATAATGGACAAGTTCAGGTATTCCCAGTCCCTACCGCACCAAGGCAGGTGCAAGGATTTGGGGGGTATACTGAAATACTGGTATTCCTTTGTACCCCACTTAGAGTAGCTGCTGAGACCTTTATTCTGACACACAAAGAAAGGCCAAAAATGGGATGGAGGGAGAATGGAACAAGCAAGCAAAACTAGCTGTTAAACAGGTCCAGGCACTGGGCATATTTGATCCCACCTTCCAGCTGAACTAGATGTCCATGTAACTCAGGACAGATATGCAGTTAGACATATGGAATGTGGTTAAACACAGGACCTTACATGTCTACTACGTTCCTATCCACCAATCCCTACAGTCATGGGGAAATGATGAAGCCAACACACTGGCTCAAATTCAATGGACTGACAATTCACCCATCTAAGAATATCACCCACTGGTTCAGCTGAGGCATGCTGAACAAAAGAAAATAGGCCTATCCAGGTCCAAGAGTGAACCAGATATATATATCTCTCACCAAGTTGATGGCTGCCTATGGGATACCTCAAGTCATTGACAGTGAACAAGGGATTCGTTTAACTGGCACAATGGTACAACACTTGGCAGAAGAAAACGCTGAGTGATGATTCCATATAATCCAGATGGAAGCAGGCTATACTTGAACACTATAACAGTATTCTTAAGGCTGCCCTGAAGACAGACTCTCAGTCCCTTCAGGGACAAAGAGACTCTATGAAACCCTGTGGGACCTGAATGGAAGACCTAGAGATGGCAGACTCAGTGCCCTGAGGATGCTACTGGCAACATGGCCTCCCTACTTAGGATCCAAATTACAGGCACCAATAACTGCATAAAACCACAAATTGGGAACGAAAATCATCTTCAGTTCCATGCCCTGAAGAATCTAAGACCAGGTACCCATAAAAAAGAATGGCCTTTGAAGGGGCAAGTAGGTGTGACCTACTTGCACCTTGGAAAAGATAATTGGAGGTTGGGGGATTTGTAGTCCCCCTGATAATAGGTACATGTACTATGGCAAATGAAGACTCCCTCTTTGGTATGCGATATAGTTATGTAGCTCCAGATATGTAGCCAAAGGGTGTGGCACAGACACAGCTACAGTATGCTCAAGCGCGAGCTAAAGTGTTGACCCAGGACAGGAACAAGGCCTGTATGTTTCCCTGGAGAACAGACCTACCCCTTCTAGTACCTCTGAAACATCTATACTACTCCTCATGAATCTCTTTTAGTCCACATGATCAATGGGTGGAATAACATGGCATCAAAATGCTTCAGTATCACTGTAGCAATTAGACAGATTAATACAATGGGAAAAGCATTACAACAAAGGTATGATGACAAAAGGACTAGCACAATAGAGATGTGCTATAAAGGAAGGGAAGAAGATTGCTCACCCACATCAGAAGACTCTAGGTTTGTAGCAGAAAGCTTCACCAAGGAGGGATCTCCAGGAAGCAACCCTTCCCCAGTGGCAGTCAGCCTTATATGAGTTCTAAGAGAGGTGCAGCCAGGCTCCAACCCTTCCAGTAGTACAGGTGAATTGCCTTCACCTGTGCTCCCAGGGCTGCCTGGGTTTTTTCCCTAGGTGCTTAATCAAAGGTTCAGGCCCTGACTCAACAGTTCCCTTACAGTCACTATAAGATCAGTGTGACATCTGGTGGTGGACTATATGGGACTGATGAAACATAAGCAGAACCTTCCCTGGTCCAAGCAATTATATACCTCCAAGTACTGACCCATAAAGGAACAGGATCTTCAACTATGAACCAATCATCAATCGTCTCATCATTGCAACGGGCAAATTGTACAAGTGCCAGGGTAAACTGGATCACCATAATGGAAAGGACTTACCTTCAACCTACTCAATCATTTATTCATGCTGTGAGAGGGTGGAACATAGTGGAAATGCTAAGTCACAGTTTGAAACACTGATTGAGCACCTGGTGGGAAGGCTGGGCCAACCCAAGGGAGCTCAGGTGCATTTGTTTGAGCATATCCTCACTTGCTGTAGCCTAGGACTTTGCTGCTATGCTGTCATTGCTGTGCTTTCCATTGCATTACAGTGTTATAGGTGGTCTTAGAGAATGATAATTTTTTTGTAACTGTTTTGATCTCTGTAATTGTTTTAGTTTCTGAAACTGTAATTTGGGGTGCAGAATATTCACTGAAGAAGATATAGGCAACAAATATAAGGAGAAATGAGAGGAAGACAAGGATGTTGAGATGTTGGTCAGACCAAGAAGGGGCAATGGAGCAAGGAGAAATGAACAGGATATGGTAGCACAGGGCTAAAAGGGGGCAGAGGGAAAGAAAAGAATAATTATGCCCAAAGTTCAGATGAGGAGGAAGGTTTTCAGTTTCAGACCAATGGTGTGTAGGCCTGGTTAGGTATGGAAATGCCTGAAACATACAAGTGTCTCTCAGGCAAGTGATAGTACTGAACATGCCAGTTTGAGTTAAGTGCCATTTTCAATACCGGATTTAAAGGGTTAGAAGAAGATGACAGGCATGAATAGTGACTACCCTCATGCGGGTAGTAAAGGTTATGGAAACTATAGTTGAGAACCGGGACCCAGATTGAAATGATCTGCAGGTTATCTTAAACGCAATGACTTATGGGGAAAAGAAAATTGTGATGCCTAAGACTAAAGAGGAGACGGATATTCAAGCCACACAAGCAGGATAGATAGAAGATCATTTTCCTCCCAACATCCTTATTTTGGATCCCTATGTCCTCAAAGTTTATTACTAACCAAATAGCAACAGTTTTATATGGGATTTGATATGCTATTCTGAAGTCAAATAATTGGTGTAAATTTTATCAGCTCATTCAAGGGAAGAATGAGAGTCCCTCCTCTTTCTTTGAGAGATTAAAGGAGGCTGCAGGAAAATATACTAATCTGAATCTAGGAGCAAGGTGGAAGTGATTCACCTGTGGGGGAGCCAGGTTCCACCCCTCCCTAACCTCTTGTAAGAGCTGACTGCTTTGAAGGAAAGTTTCTACTTGGAGATCACCTTCTTTGGAGTGTTTGGTGAGTCCTGATCCTTGGAGTGGATCAGGACCAGATCAGGACCAATTTCTTCTTTATTACTGGATTGTGACCTTTATTTTTCATAGGTGACCCTAAACTGATTTAAAGCAGTTATATCTGTTATTGCCTGTCTTTACAGGGCAGATGCCCACTTATCAGTTTAAATATTAGAAAATATCTGGAAAGTATATAACAATAAAGAAAAGGTGGATGAAGAAAAACTTGTTGATAGTAAGATGCTAGTAACAGTTATAACCCAAGAAATTGGTAAAGTCAGGGGTAGGGCTATTGTTGCCTGAGGGGAAGAAGGTTTTATGGTGGAGTGCAAAGGGACAGAATACCATTAGGAGAGGATCAGTGTGCTTCCTGCAAGCAGAAAAGGCTCTGGAAAAATGGATGTCCTCTATTAAGCTGCCAGGGCCTTTGGGAAATGCTGAGGCAGGATATTAAATTTGGACTAAAAACCTCCTGGCTTCTCTGTATCTTGCATTTTATGTAAGCTAGAAAAGAATCCAAGACTGATATAATCAATGAGATCATTACTTTTCTGTAAAAATTTCTGCACTAGTGTGATACTATTGTTAGAAAACATGGCCCTAAACATCTCTTGTTCACAAACTCTCACCTACCCCTCTTGGCTGAAGCTTTACACATCTTGGCCCATGAAACTTTCTATCAGACACATGAAAACTAAAAAGAAGGGATGACCTTTCCTTCACACTCTCTCTATCATTTTAAATTACAGTCTAAAATACCTATATGGACTATATATGAACTCTGAAGTAGGACAAGACTGCTGTCTGCTGGCACTTCTTGGATATTACCATGTGATAGTGCCCATCTATGTGATAGTGCCCATCTGTGTGATATTAGCATCACATAGAACTTCTCCTTAAAATTAATACAAAGGAAGTGGTTTGCATGCTTTTACACAAAAGACATCATGTTTCAGAGAGCGTGCTACTGACAGTAAGACTCGTAAAGGGATTTAAATAGGAAGGTTTTAGACTTGGAACAAATGCTACTGATATAAGAGAAAGTCTTGACTCAATAAAGGCAAGTAACCGTCCTTCTAGTGTCATAATTTGGACAGAAAAAGAAAAAGTCCTAAGTGTATTTTTAAAAATAATTCAATCTAAACAAACAAACAAAAAATGTTCTCATTTTTAAAATTAGTGAGCTAAGCATACTGTTTTGCTGCTGTAGAAAAGAGGTTACTGCAGAGGCACCTATTGCCTGTCCAGTATTTGAAATAACCTGTAGATTTCTGTCTTGATCCTAAATGTTTCATCTTCCCTGGGGCCCTAACAGCTCTTCCTAGCTGAGCAGGATAAACTAAGAGAAAGCAATTTGTGATTTTTCCCAGGAGAACTACCTTGTTTCAAAGGATTGTTATCTTCTGCTGACTGATTATCAAAATAGTTTCAAGTGAAGCCATTAGACAGCAATATGAACTGCAGATGCTTATTCATGCTGCTATACCTAGATAGCTTCTGTGAGAAGACAAGGCCTGGATGGGCTGAACATATCCCATATCTAAATACTGCATTGTATTGCCTCAGTGTCTGCCAGTCTGCACAGTCTCACACAGATCTTTCATCATACCTGGGCTAACTGGGTATGGAGGAAAAAATGCAGTTTTGTGTCTTCATTTAGTTATGTGTAAGAAAGAAATATGAAAGTACCTTATAACCTGTCACTGGAAGTCTCCTCCCCTTTCAGTCTCCAAAATGAAGGCAAGATTTTGCTCATAGATTAAGCTTTTTCATCAGTCATAAGCAACCTGCAGAAGACTGTATTTCTGCTTCCAGCAACAGGCAGCCAGAGAATACAAGCTAATTGCCCAGCATCCTACTTCCATCCCTTTCAGAGCAAATGGCAAGTACAACAGAGATTGAAGAAGATATTCACAGTCAGGCAAGGCTATAAAAAGAAGCACCAGTCTGTAGTAAGCAAATCACTTTCAATGTAAAACAATTACAGAAGGCTTGAGTTCTGTTATCATCCTGAAGCAGAAGAGTGGGGATGAAAGCACCATGACTACTGCCGTGAAATTACATAGTGAAAAATAAGTGCAAATAAAACTAGGTAATCATAACAAAGAATCATTTTTGTCTAAAGGAAGAACTGTTGGAATGATGTATTAATGGATAACATGTACAACAGGAGATTAATTGGACTATGACAGACAGAGAAGTGGCAGAGGAAGGAAGTGGCCTGTGGTTTCCACAGAAAAATTTTATGGTGGCTGGATGACAAAATGAGAGAGTGGAGACACAGGTGGAATTGTTTTTGTACGAGACTGTACCGTTGTGGGGACAGGGGGATACACAATGATGCATTTCCCAGGAGGTCTTTACAAAAACCCATACTTGCATAAGTCACATGGGAGAGTATGTTAAGACAACTAGAGAGCATTCTACAGCACAGTGGACATGTTCTGTCTTTGTTTCTCTTGACATAAACAGTATGTTTGTACTTACCTTCATCATCTGAGAGCTGCAACCCTACCCTGTCTGGAAAGCAAGCCAGTGGATTCTGATGACCTTGAAATAATTTTCAGCAAACCAGATTGACTGCAGATGCATCTAAATCTACCACAGTATGTGAAGCAAACAATATCTTTCTGATGGAATAAGATAGCAGCAATAATTGCTGCTACCCTCAAAATGACTCTTTATTAATGTGACAGAAGAATCTGAAATGTAGCATATATCTTCCAGAAGCAATATATAAAAGGGTTGTCAGGGCTTTCTCTTGCAAGTAAGTCTCCAGCATTCACAGAATGACTCATGCCTTTCAAGGCAGTGTTTTTCTCAAATCCTTCTCCATGATATCTGCAGTTTTTCCTAGTGACGATAAAGAATTTGTCTGAGACCAGCCAAATGATTCTTCTGGACAGTCCTTATGTGAATTACTTTCAAACTATCAGAAAATTGAATGGAATCCTGCAAGACTATCAGATAGCTGAAGGGGAAAGAAAAAAAAAAGGGTTTGCCTTAATTCACTATCACAAAGGAGAAGCAACTAAATGAAAAGGTGTGCAACTGTGACCACCACAAATCAACTTGATTACTAGATTTCACAAGTTAAAGAAATAAAACATTCTCAGTGTTTAGAGTATAAGCCTGACAGTATGGAAGCTGTAGTTATGGAGTAATTATATTTCTAGACATTGGCCCCCTTACACCACCTTGAACACCTCCATAAAATTTATGTCTCCAAAATGAGAATAGTACATTATATCAATGAGGAAAACATGGCAAATAGTTTTTTCAGAACTTCTCTCTAAGAATGAAATATAGACAAAAATACAAATGAACTCTGAAAAAATGCTCTTATAAATGCTACAGATGATACAATGAGATTTCAAGCTATTGCTCTGCCACAGTCATTTAGATAGAAATTGAGTTTCCAGATATGGCAAATATTGTTTAAGTTTCTGCTTACTAAACTCAACTGCAGTGCATTCTTTCTCTTAACTTATGATACAACAGTATGTCATAGTGACACTAACATGAATTTTGGTGGTGGCACGAAACTTACAGTGATCGGTAAGAAAATTTTCTTTTCTCTTTTAAATCACTTTAAATCCTGGTTATTCTCATCAGATTATTTCACTTTAGCATTATTTTCTTCTTTATTAAATTGATGTTTTACTGATGTTCTAGTTGCCCAGTCTATTCTGGAGACTAGATTAAGTTCTATTCTAGGTAAGGACACATATCTCACTTTGAATAACTGAAAGAAAACATTTTCTGTAATAAAGAACTGTCTGTCAAATGAGTTAAGTTGAAAATGGGTTGAAAAATATATGCATGTCATCAATATTCTTAATAAATCAACACCTGCAAAAATCACTGTTCTTGAAAAGTGTAACTGTGCTTCCAGGTTATTGTGGAGATAACACTGAAAGGCTATCTGATTTACAGTTACATTTAGGAGAGGTCTCAAAAAGAAAATCAAGACTCTAAAAACAAAGTACTTAAATCTTATGGGGGTAAGCTAAAACACGTTAAATCAGATAACTGGGAAAGACATATGTCTACTAGTTTTTAGCTAACAAAGCAGAAGCAAAAAGTACTCAGCTTTATCACAGGCAATACTAACAGCTCTATGCAGCTGTTTAACAATCAATTGTTAAAGATAGAAAACAGCTCTCCACAGCATGGCAAGATTCTTTCTGTATAACAAGTTTGTTAGGATTGTGCTAAAAAGTCTATTTGGTAGAAGAGTCATACTGTTTCAGAATAGATGATAAAAAGCTGATGAATATCACCAAAAGACTCTTTTCAAATTAAAATAACTTTCGGAGAACATTTATTTCTAGGTCATAGTTCAGGATTTGGACTCTTTCCAAATCCAGAAGAAAACAAACGTGTTTCTAAGACTGATAGATCATAGAATCATAGAATGACTTGGCTTGGAAGGGACCTTAAGGATCATCAAGTTCCAACCCCCTTGCTGCAGGCAGGGTTGCCAGTGATGGTGATCTCTTCTTCTCATTACTATTATTCCTGGAATTAGAAGAACTGATGCCACATGCTTTTATACCAGCCCTTCATTGCAGAGCAAAAAAACTTTCAAGTGATAAAATTCTGTCTCCATAGGAAAAATTGAGGCCCTCAATGGAGGTGATCAATTAATTATGATTATTTTTTTTAATATGGTGTGAATCTGAGGTGCTGATGAAAAACAATACGCTGATTCATCATTGACTGCTGATACTATGAACCAACTTGTATGCTAAAAAAAAACCAAAACAGTTATTTTACAAGAAAAGGCTATTAATGACGTTGAAAGGAGATGGGGAAATAAAGAATTGAGTCTTTTCAGCTGAAAATAAGGAAAGAAATCTGCTTTCTCTTCAGGAGGAGTACATTCTAGTACTGCATGTTCTTAAGTGTCCTGTAAAGAATTTTTGAAAGCTGCACAAATTGATTCACCTATGCCTGTATCAGAGAGTTCTGAAGAGGAATTTCTGGGACTTGTCTCACCAGATTAGACAGACACGCGGTTGCTGTTCCTTTACAGACCTTTCTTTATTTCCTAGGAGACAATAGATTAATGTATGTTTTGTTTCACTGTCTACCACATGAGGGAGGGTTAGTCCTGAAGCTTTGTTCAGAGAATGGACAGTAGCAGAGAGGTTTTAATGCAGCTGTAAAATAGTGTGAATAATGAAAAATTGTTCTTTGGCACTGGGACAAAACTCACAGTACTAGGTAAGTCAAAAGTCAGATCTCTGTAGTATATGTAATATTGTTTTAGGGGATAAAAGAATTTCTTAACTAACAGCAAAATAATGGTAATTTTTCCCCCATCCACAAGGACAGGACAGATTCTTTATAAATTGTTTATTAGGAAGGAAAAAAAAAAAAAAAAGGAAGACAGATATGGAAGCATAGGGTTTGCAGACACTAATTTTAAGATCCTTTTTAGCTTTGACTTGTTCTGCTCTGTCTTCTCTGACTGAAAGCTTCATGATGGGAGAAATGATAAAAATAATTCTGCTCCCATTGTCCAAGAAAACAGATCCCTCTTTGGTCTGTATGTTTTGTGAGCTCTTCTGTCTCGCTTTGTATCAATCAAAAGCAACATTTAGAAGGTTTGACCATGCTCACTGTTCATATTCTTGTGGCTGCTGAATATGGCAGGGAAGGAGCAGATTGTTGGTACTTTGCTTTTCTCACAATAGATGTTGAGCAGGCTGCTTGAAGTTGCAGTGGGACACTGGCTCCATTTATCTTTCTTTTTCACTGTTCCTGATTTTTAAAAAGTCTATGTTCTCTTTCTCTTGCTCTTCTGAGCAGGGAAAGTGCACTGTTCTCCTCTACTCTTTCTATTTTTCTCCATCTACTTTTCCAGCCTTCTCCTCACGCAGAAAAGAATTTAACACTGCTTACCTGACCTGTTGAGCATTTTGGAATCCCAGAGTAAAACTTCTTTTTCCATCTGCCACTGCAAGCTCTGATACCAAACTGTAGAAATACACACCAGAATACGTTCCTTTCAATATTCCCATCTTAAGGAACTTAGACTGATAAGGGCAACACAAGGATTTTGTGGGTTGTAGTCTGATGAGGTACAGCTTTGCTTTTTAACTGCACCAGTTATATTTGGAATTGACACTGTAGTCCAAGTTATGCACAAGCTGTTATGATTTTGCCCAAGTGCTTGATGTAAAGGGCAATTGAAAATTTCTCTTAATGATATATAGTATATACATAGATTATTTTCAAATGAAAGTACGGGTTAAAGATAACAAGAAATCATGAAAGTGATCTTACTGGATGAAAATGGAATGGAAGAACTGTGATACGTTTTCTCTGGGATGAGTGAAGAGAGTAAGGAAGGGCATACGTGGTTAAGCATTGCATCAGTGAGCTTACTGACCAACATGGACAATCAGAACAGAATGGGCTGATGACAACATGTTTTATGATTGCCTTTATTTTTGCTTGCATCAGTCTCCTTATTCCACTTTAAATATGCTAATTCTCTGGCTATGTTTGGTTGTTTTTTTTTAAATTCTTTTTACTTTTATTCTCTCTGTAAGCCTTTTTCACAGCTTTCCTTCTTTGTTTTGTTGTTGTTTGTTTTTAAACCTCCATCACTATTTGTGTTTTCTTTTCTTCACCTGTTTCCATGTCTTCACTCATTAGCCACCACACTGATGTTATACTAGAGATACATTAGGAGTTAAACAACAAAGACACAACCAGCTACTGGAAGTAAAAGTAATCAACTTTAGTTTGTGTTAGCTGGAATGGATGCAGAGGAGTTCAAAACTTTCTAGTGAGTTGACTATGAAGACACATTACTATGAATTACTATACCTCTTCTGAGGCCTGCATGAGCTTATATGTGCAAGATATAAAATTCTTTTGATTTATATGTGTCCACTCTAGAAAAGAGAAAATGATCGTGAAAAGCATCCACAATTCATAATTCCATCACATAGAAACAGTACAAAGTCTTTGTCCATAATTCTCTCCATGAATTTCTCTTTCCATGTGTGTTCTGCAGACCCAGTGGATTTGTCATGCTAGATAAGATTTTTTTTTAAAAAATGGATCTCTAGAAAAATATACATGAAATATAACAAAAATATTAAAAAGTTGATTTTGGGTTTACTGCTTAGTAAGTAACATCTTACCGTAGCCTTTTAGCTCCTTTTTGACTGTAGATGTTGTATACATATACGGATATGAATCATCTAGGACATGGAACATTTTTTTCTTGTGAGTGTATATGCATTTTATTTGGAAAGTCTTATATGAGGTTTTCTTATTCTGAGGATAACCTAAATAATAAATGACATAAATCAATATTTCGTAGTCGTAAAATAGGATAGTAAGTTAAGAACTAAAGATAAACTTGTCCTACTCACTTTTAGATTATGTACCTGAAGTGATTCAGACAGTGAGAATAAATAACTCTTTCCTTTCAGATGGTATCATACCTTGAGCGACAAGTAAGGTATCACATGGAAGTAAAATTTTGAAAATAGCAGTAAACATCATGTCTTACTATAACATCAAGAATGTGCCACAGTCAGCTGAAGATGCTTATGAATTTTATCTCCTAGTACAACATCACAAATACAGGCCTACTGTGTACTTTTCTACCAATATGTTTGCTCTGCTTCTTATCAACTGTTCTGTTCTAATAGAGACAACATGAGAAATGCAAATAGTACTGCGTTTCTGTTGCTAGAGCTTTTATATTACTGTATAACTAATGATTTTTGCACTTGTGCATATCTGTATTACAGATAATTATCTGTCTACTAGGAATTTATTAAAAGGCCAGTTGCACAGCCCAAAAAATTCATAGTTAAAAGGGGTTGTTGAGAAAGTAATGAAGCCTCTGGGCTATGTTACTTTCTACATTACTGTTTCAGGGAAGACCAATGAAATCAAACCACCGACTGTGGCCATCTTTTCACCATCAAAGCAAGAGATTCAACAGAAGAAGAAGGCCACACTGGTGTGTCTGGCCTCCGGTTTCTACCCTGATAACCTCAATTTAGTCTGGAAGGTGAATGACGAGAAGAGAACAGAAGGAGTGGGAACAGATGAGATTTCCACATCAAATGGGAGCACTTACTCATTGACCAGCAGACTGAGAATCTCAGACCAAGAGTGGTTCAACCCTCTGAATCGTTTTGAGTGTATTGCCGAATTTTTTAAGAATGAAAGCCAATCAATACATAAATTCATCTATGGTGATACTGGTGAGTAAAAAACAAAAGAGTATTGCCATGATTTACATAGTGGAAATCACAGAATCATAGAATCACCAAGGTTGGAAAAGACCTGAAAGATCATCCAGTCCAACCGTTCACCTACTACCAATAGCTCCCACTAAACCATGTCCCTCAACACAACATCCAGTCTTTCCTTGAACACCCCCAGGGTCGGCGACTCCACCAACTCCCTGGGCAGTCCATTCCAGTACCTGACCACCCTTTCTGAAAAGTAATACTTCCTAATGTCCAGCTTGAATCTCCCCTGCCGTAGCTTGAAACCATTCCCTCTGGTCCTATCACTAATGACACGAGAGAAGAGGCCAACCCCCAGCTCACTACAACCTCCCTTCAGAAAGTTATAGTGAGCAATGAGATCTTCCCTGAGCCTCCTCTTCTCCAGACATTCCCAGCTCCTTCAGCCTCTCCTCATATGGCCAGTGTTCCAGACCCCTCACCAGCTTTGTTGCCCTCCTTTGAACATGTTCCAGGGCCTCAGTGTCTTTCTTGCAGTGAGGGGCCTATGCTTCCCATGAGGAGAAATGCTAAGTCATGGCTTGAAACAGTGATTGAGCACCTGGTAGGAAGGCAGGGCCAACCCAGGGTTGCTCAGTTGCATGCAATACACCTGAGTGACCAGAAGGTTGTGGAGCTGGGATCCACCCCCTTCCATGACCTCATATTAAGGGCTGGCAGTGGAGGTGAGGGTATCTTACTGGAGATCCCTGCCTTCCTGAGGCCTCCCAAAGGTAAGCAAATTTTCTTCTTTTGTTTCTGTGTCCATGGCTGCTACATTTGGGCTCGTCCTCTTTTGCTGCAGTTGAACACTTTATCACTCTGCTATTACTGCCATACTTTCCATCACATTCTGGTGTTACAGTGTACAAGTTAGAAATCGCTTAAAAGAGGGAAAAAATGGTATGGGCTATTTATTTCTAGACAGTGGTTTGTTCATGACACAAATGTATTTGTAATTATATAGGTATTTGTATGTCTTCATATTCATAGCACCGTGTATCTACAGTATTATCTATATAGAGAGAGAAAATTTTGAAGGTTTATTCAAATTTTCTTAGTGTAAGAACATAGAAAAACATAAAATATATACTAACATAAAATGAAAAATACTCAGTGTAGTAAAATAGATACTGTAAACGCAAACATCAAAAATGTGTTTGTTCACACCAAAGAAAGATGTGATGTTTTTGTTTTCATTTGTCTTTCAGGATGTATGCTTACTAAAGGTATGTGTACCTTCTCATCTTCTCATAGGCAAATAAACATCTGTATTTCAATTCCAGTTTTACTGATGGTAAGTATAAGAGGTGAGAGAGACATATATTAAATTTCTTTATTATAGAAGGGTAACTTACCCTTTCAGATCTGAGTGACACCTCTGTTATTTAAAAAAAACAAACAACAAGAAAAAAGTGAAGGTTGGAGCAGCATTCTGTATGGTTCTTATCTACATTTACCTTTTGAAATAATAGAAGAAAATGTGGAACCTTTCCATGCTGTCACTGCTCTTTCTATCTCCCCCAGTCTTCAACATCACCTTCTATAGGAAAGCTACATTTTACCTTTTTTCTAGCAGAAAGAAAAAAATCATCCATGAAAGAAAAAAATCATGCTAGCCAAGTGATTATGACATTGAAATTGAAAATCATAGAATCATAGAATGGCCTGGGTTGAAAAGGCCCACAATGATCATCTAGTTTCAACCCCCCTGCAGTGTGCAGGATTGCCAAACACCAGACCAGGCTGCCCAGAGCCACATCCAGCCTGGCCTTGATTGTCTCCAGGGATCCACAACTTCCTTGACTAACCTGTTCCAGTGTGTCACCACTCTCTGAGTGAAAAACTTCCTCCTAATATCTAACCCAAACCTCCCCTGCCTCAGTTTAAAACCATTCCCCCTTGTCCTATCACTATCAATCCATGTAAACAGTCATACCCCCTCCTGTTTATACGCTCCCTTCAAGTGCTGGAAGGCCAAAATGAGGTCTCTCTGGTGCCTTCTGTTCTCCAAGCTAAACAATCCCATTTTCTTCAACCTTTCTTCATAGGAGAGGTGCTCCAGTCCTCTGATCATCTTAGATGCCCTCCTCTGGATCTGTTCCAAGAGTTCCATGTCTTTCCTGTGCTGGAGGCCCCAGGCCTGGATGCAGTATTCCAAATCCGGCCTCACAGGGGCCTTTTTGAACCTCATTAGCTTTTCATGGGCCCAGTTTTCCAGCCTGTCCAGGTCCCTTTTGTTGACTTCCCTTCCCCCTGCTATATTGACTGCACTGCTCAGCTTGGTGTCATCCACAAACTTTTTGAGTGTGCACTCGATGCCTTCATCTATACCATTGATAAAGATGATGAAGAGCACCGGTCCCAAGACCGACCCCTGAGGGACACTGCTTGTGACCAGCCTCATCCCCAACACAGAACCATTGATCACAACCCTTTGGCTGCAACCAGCCAAACAATTCTTAATCCACTTAGCAGTCCATCTTTCAAATTCACACTTCTCCAATTTAGAGACAAGGATGTGGTGAGGGGCCATGTCAAAGACTTTGCTGAAGTCCAGGAAGATGACATCCATTGCCCTTCCCCTGTCCACTGATGCCTCCACTCCATCATAGAAGACCACCAGGTTGGTCAGGCGAGATCAGAAAGCTGTTAAAATAAAAGGCTAGATAGCATGTTATTTTGTGCTGTGTAAAACTTACCTGATATGACAGCATTTACTGACAATAACAAGTGAAAACAAATGTGTCTTGTAATTCAACTTAATTCAAGTTCCTAAGGGGGATTTACATGACCAGCCTACATTTTTATCAGGTGTGGAAACACAAAGGTTAACCATTCCCAGTCAGAACATAGTTTCTTATCATAAAGCCAGTCTGTGTCTTTTCTAGGATTGCTTTCTCCTGTCATTCTTTGAATCACAATATTCTTTCCCGTTCTGAGCCATATCAGATATCAACATAACCATTCATTTGACTGTAATTCCTTTGCTTAGTTAAAGATTTCAAGTATTTCTGGTACATTTCTGGTATCAAGTCTCTCCAGATGATGATAATTTAATACGCAAATTGCATTTGCTTTGCAGAGTCCTACTTGCATTATGGAAATTCTATGAAGCTCACTTACCTCATTCTGTGTGCCAAAGCCTTCCTTTATGCAATTTTGGTGTGCACTCTGATGTGGAAAGTCAAGGTATGCTGATGCATCACTTACAGGCTGAGCTTGTCCACTAGTACAAGGATTAGTGGACAAAACAAAATTTACGATCACAAAAAATCACAACTAGTAAGTTTTCTGTTACAGTTTTTCCAGAGCTCAAACAAAATTAATGCTGTCCAGCAGAGAAATTTTTCTGAAAACATATGGAAAAAGATAAGAAGTAGTAAGCACAACTTCTCCAGAAAGCAAAGGGAAATATCAGACACATCATGTTTTTCTGTAATCACTGAGGAGGGACACTTGCCTGCAGCAAAAGTAGAAATCAGTGGTTTGAAGAAGATATATACAATGAATGGCATAAATCTAAAAAAATGGGAGAATTTTAGGCAGCTAGTAACAGACATAAAATATTTTTTATCTGTAATCTTTTCAAATACCTGATAGATATTTCTGATAAGAGTAGTGGAAGCCTCGGCACCAACTTTCTTTAGATGTGGACTGGGAATTGTGTTTGAGAAGGGACATAATAGAGTTAAGAGTGAGTATGAGTACAACCCCAGTTATTTTCAAGACTTTTTTTTCCTCCTTTTTGAAGCCTACACGAGAAAGTACATTACTGGGTCACAATCATTTGTGAATTTTTTTTTATTTTTTATTTTTATTTATTTATTTATTGGTAAAGCTATTAACTCAGTATGTAAGTAAATAATATGTATGGGTACTTCTGTAGCAAGATATGTTCTTGCTACTAGGAAAGGCTGAAGGAGCTACAACTTCACAGAAGCACAGTGTCACATAACTGTAGGGGTTGAAATCAACCTCTAGATAACAGCCCCCTGCTAAAGCAGGTTCTCTACAGTAGGTTGCACAGGAAAGTGTCCAGGTGAGTCTTCTTCCTTTTATTTATATGGAACTTCTTATGTTCCAGTTTCTGTCCCCTGCCCCTCATTCTATTCCTGCATGACACTGAAAAGAGCCTGGCCCCATCAACTTGACATGCTCATTTCTGTGCATGTTCTCAGGAAACAACAGTAGAGGCAGTTGTAGGTTTGGACTATTGTTTCACCATGCTCTTGCTTAATTGTTTATTCTGTTTTGTTTTCGTTTAGGCTGGTAGCAAGCCATATAAAGAATAAGTGAATAATCTCCTCCATCTCATCAACAGGAAAACAACAAATTCCACGTTTTTCTTTTCTGCAGTAGAGTCCAAGCTTCTAATATCTTCTTTCTTGATGGTTCTCTGTTCTCTCCTGTTCTTTCAGCTTTGCTTTAATCACTGCCAGATTTCCCATGGACATGCAGGGTAATCTCTGTCCTAGCTTTAAAGCACCTCCTTACTGCTCAGAGGCATCAGCTTCTTAAATTAGGAATAAAGTTTGTGTCACTCCATTCAAGAAGCTTGAGTGTTTTTTCCCAACTTGGTATTTTGTTGCAATACTATTCTACACCACAACTTCAGTGGCACTTATATTATAAAATATACACATTAAAATACATTCAATGACAGTACTGAGAGGAAGAATCTATCTGCTGTGTGAATATTAGAAGGCTCATCAATTGCTGATGTTGTGTTCTAGCAAATAAAGTGGGGTTCCAAGCTTTAAAATCTTGCATGCCCCACTATCAGTGACTGAGAGAGTGAGGATCCAGGTCAACTGCTGGGAGACTGATAGTGCATATGTGTGGGTCTCAGTGTATGTGTCTGTGTGCGTGTGTGGGGGGAGGGGGGAAAGGGTGGAACTGAGGTTTTGTATCTGTGAAAAGGAGGGAGGGTCTATATGAGGAAGCAGACTGAGGCTGTAGTCTTCAGAGCTTCATATGTCCCTCTACAAGCATGTGAGGAGACCAACGATCTAGGGCCAGTTCCTGAATAGCCTGAGTGTCCAAGGTGAGCTACTGGAGGGATTCACGCTTTGTATAGTTTCTGTTAGCAGACCTTTATCCTGATCAGCCAGAGGAGAAAAGAGTGATGCAGCTGTTGATGTTTGTGCCTATGTAGTGCTAAGTTTTTCTCCTTGTGTTACACTACATGACCGGCTGCTGTGGCAGGCAGATAAGGAACAAACAAGTGCTTGCTCACTCCTTCCAGCAGTGAGATGGGAGAGAGAATTGGAGAAAAAATAAAACTCATAGGCTGAGATAAAGACAGTTTGATAGGACCAAAAAAAAGGAAGGTAAAGCAATCAAAATAATAATAACAAAAGAATATTAAAAAAACAAACAAAAAAACCAATGTAATTACCACCACCTACTGCCCATCCTTCAGCGATGGAGCACCACCAATGGCCAATTTCTCTGTTTTTGTCACATGTTCTGGAATGTCCCCTTGGCCAGCTTGGGTCAGCTGTTTTGATTCTGTCCTCTCCTGCCTTCTTTTGCACCCTCAGCCTCCTCACAGGCAGGACAGCAAAATAAGCTGAAAAGTTCTTGACTTAATGTAAGCATTGCTCAGCAACACATAAAATATTTGTGTATTACCAACACAATTCTCATTCAAATTTCGAAACATAGCATCATAACAGCTACTAGGAAGAAAATTAACTCTGTCCCAGGGAAAACCAGGACACTGGTTCTGTCAATGTGTATATTTGTATTTTGTGTCTGGGTTGTTTTTTTTTGTTTGTTTGTTTTTGTTTTTGTTTTGTTTTTGTTTTGTTTTTATTTGATTATTTATTTATTTATTTTTACAATACATAAATTCCAGTGGATGGAACTGGGGACAGGGAATGGCAGCAGTTTAGTTGGGCTGTTGGATTCAATAACAACAAATAAAACATATGGAACTTAGAATCATAGAATCACCAAGGTTGGAAAAGTCCTCCAAAATCATCCAATCCAACCATCTACCTACCACAAATATTTACCCACAAAACCATGTTCCTTAGTACAACAACTAAACATTTCTTGAACACCTCCAGGAATGAGCACTCAACCATCTCCCTAGGCAGCCCATTCCAGTGCTTGACCACTCTTTCAGAGAAGAAATTTTTCCTAAAATTCAACCTGAACAATCCCTTGGTGCAACTTGAGGCCATTCCCTTCTAGTCCTACATGAGATAAGAGGCTGATCCCCACCTCACCACAACCTCTCTTCAGGTAGTTGTAGAGGGTGATATGGTCTCTCCTGAGCCTCTCCAGACTAAACAGTCCTAGTTCCCTCAGCCTAAGCATAGTGATCCAGCATGGCCAGATCCCTCTGTAGGGCTTTCCTACTCCTAGGCAGATGGACACTTCCTTCCAATCTGGCATAATCTGCAAACTTACTGAGGCTGCACTCAGTCCCCTCATTTGGGTGATCAGCAAAGGACAAGCCCCAGTACCAAACCCTAAAGAAAACCACTTGTGACTGCTTGCCAGCTGGATTTAATTCTGTTCACCACAGCTCTCTGGGCCCAGCAATCTGTCCAGTTCTTTACTCAGCAAAGAGTGCACTTGTTCAAGACAGGAGCTGTCAGCTTCTCCAGGAGAATACAGTGGGAGACAGTAACAAAGGCTTTGCTGAAGCCTAGGTAAACTACAGCAACAGTCTTTCCCTCATCCACCAGGTGGGTCACTTGATACAGAAGGGGATCAGATTGGTCAAGCAGGCTCTGCCTTTCATGAACCCATGCTGGCTGGGCCTGATCTGGTTGTCCTGCACATGCCATATGATCCCATTCAAGATGTAACCCTCCCTGGCACGTAGGTTTGGCTGATAGGGCTCTAGTTCCTTGGATCTTCCTTATAACCCTTCTTGTAGATGGGAGTCATTTTGTCAAGCCTCCAATCCTCTAGAACCTCTCTGGTTGACCAGAAGTTGTGATGGTGGAAAGTGCCTTGACAATCACCTCTGCCTGCTCCCTCGGCACACTCAAATGGATCCCTTCTAGCCCCATGAACTTGTGACAGTCCAGGTGGAGTAGTACGTTTCTTAAACATTTCCACCTGAATAGTGGCTTATTCTGCTCTGCACCCCAGACTTCCAGATCAGAAGGATCCTTCCATCAGGATATCAGGATAACAAGATGACAGGATAACTGGTCCTGCTCTTAAAGACAGATGTAAAGAAGGCACTGAGAACATCAGCCTTTTCCTTATCTTCAGTGGTCATGTTCCCCACCACATCCAGTAAAGGAAGGAGATTTTCCTCAGCCATCCTCTTACAGTTAATATATTTGTAAAAAATTTTTTTGTTCTCTTATACTACAGTAGCTCAGCTTCTGTACAGCTTGCTCCTGCATCTCTAAGACTTCCTCCCTGAGGAGTGGTCAGCCTTCCTGGACCCTTTTCTGTTCGGGGCAGAGTCCCAAGGGACCCTCTTTATCAGTGCCCTGAATAGTTCAAAGTCCACCCTCCTGATGTATAGGCAGTAGTTTTTCTGACCCCCTTCCTGACTTCACCAAAATAGAATTTACCATTCCCTTCTAGCCATCTTAGTGCCCCTAAGATAACAATAGTGTACAGCGCTACTTTGATAAGCAGTGGTACATTTTGCATTATTTTTAGGAAAAACAGGTTTCCAATCTTTCATCCCCAACTTCTCAATAGTCTTTGTGCTACTATTTATGCTATTCATAAATCGAGAAGATAGGCCTAAACTCAGTCCAGAAAAAGGAAAGCAAAATGAATGTCAAGAACAGTAGGGGTGTTCCTGTGATCTGACAATCATTACTTTACTGAGGATACTTGGAGGAAAAAATGAATCCTAGAGGATAAACATACTGTTCTATGACATTCAGTACTATACGAGGAAGAGGGCTGATGGTATCATGTGAGAGAGGTGGGAAGGCTGTGAAATGAAAGCTTGACTACTGTGAAAATATAGCTGTGGGAAGACTGAAAGTAAAAGACCAGTTCAACTGCTGATTCGAGTTCAAAAAGCAAGGTAAGAAGTATTTACACTCCCAAAGATCAAGACTATTGTCCATTCCCATCTTTTGATATCTTCATAGTGACGAGCATGCTGTCCAGACTCATGTATCTGGCATCAAAGGATTTTTCCCTTTTGGGCATGACAGAAACACTCCCAAGGAAAAGGATGAACAGGTACAGAGAACTTTTGATATATATCCTATATTAATTGATCAGTATGTGAATGAGCTGTACATAATTTTGGTAATTCTTTTCAGTGTTGAAGGAGATGAAGAAATTCAAAGTACAGAATAACCACAGTTGATATGAAATTGTTGCTTTGTTCAAACAATAGAATTAGGCAAAAGAATAAACAGGATAAATGCCCCCTTTTCTTGGAAAAGATAAACCATGAGATGAGCTCAGGACTCCAGTGTCTAGTATAAACAAGTCAAGGCCTGTAAAAATACTAGTCTGGAAATTAATTTCAGAGATACAGTTTTCATAAGCCTATGATTCTATCAAAAGTCTAAAAGGAACCATTAAATTATCATCTAAGATAATTATCATCTAATGAATTTTAATTTCAGAAAATTACAGAATCACAGAATGTCCCAGGTTGGAAGAGACCTCAAGGATCACGAATCTCCAACCCCCCTGCTACAGACAGGGCCAACAACCTCCACCTGGCTCCACCTAGACCAGGCTGCCTAGGGCCCCATCCAACCTGGCCTTGGGGCCCTTGGGCCCCTCCAGGGCATCCACAACCTCTCTGGGCAGCCTGTTCCAGCACCTCACCACCCTCATAGTAAAGAACTTCTCCCTGATATCCAACATAAATCTTCCCTCCTTCAACTTAAAACCATTTCCCCTTGTCCTGCTTTTATCTACCCTTTACACAATACTCCATCCAGATGGGGCCTCACAAGGGGCAGAGTAGAGAGGGACAATCACCTCCCTGTCCCTGCTGGCCACCCCTCTTCTGATGAAGCCCAGGATACCATTTGCCTTCCGAGCTGAAAGAGCACATTGCTGGCTCACAGTCAGTTTTTCATCCATCAGGACCCCCAGGTCCTTTTCTTAAGGGCTGCTCTCAAGGACCGCTCCTCCCAGTTTGTATAGATGCCTGGGATTCCTCCAGCCCAAGTGCAAAACCTTGCACTTTGCTGTATTGAACCTCAGCGCAGGTTCACCTGCGCTCATCTTTCAAGACTGTTGAGGTCCCTCTGAATGGCATCCCTTCCTTCCATTGCGTCAACTGCACCACTCAGCTTGGTGTCATCAGCAAACTTGCTGAGGGTGCACTCAATTCCATCATCAATGTCATCGATTAAGATGTTAAGGAGCACCAGACCCAAGACAGACCCCTGGGGATCTGGGGCTCATTACCAGCCTCCACCTGGACATAGAACCATTAATCACCACACTCTGTCTGCAGCCTTTTAACCAATTTTAAGGAAAACACCTCCCTTCTCGGTAATTTATTGCAGTAGCTCAGCACCTTCATTTCTGAGTACATTATTTCAGTCCGAAGATAATCAGCTCCCAAACATTAATTCATGTTAATCTCTTTCCAGCCAGATTATTGTACTCCTGCACTGTAAAACAGCCTCCCATGTCTTACTTTAACTTACTTCATTCTATTGCTTGGTTTGTATCCAATGTTTGCACAAATCATTCCTAGTACAGATCGTGTTTGAAGCTCCTTCTGAGTCACTTCTCTACAAAACAGCTGAAGACACCTGAGTAATTTAATTCCCCGTGGAAGCCCTTCATGGGGCTTTGGCTTCTATGTCTTACTCCTAGGCATTATTAGCTGTTCTGACAAGGAACAGCAAGGGCTAGCTGGGAAAGGAAGCCAGGAGACAAGGGTGACCACAACTCAGGCAGTGTTTTCACTATCAAAGACATGATCTCACAGCACCTGCACACATCAAGTAGAGTTCCAAGAAAGGTGAGCAGTGAAACAGATCGAGACTAAATCTAGGATGTCCAGTCAGGAGCAAAAGAAGACAGGAATAGGGTAGGCTGTAGTTCAGAGACAGGGCTGGAAAGAAGGATACAGTGTGGATTCACAGAATCACAAAATGATTGAAGTTGGAAGAAATCTTTGGTGATTAGTTAGTCCAACCCCCCTGCTCAAGCAGAATCAAGGATCAGGCTGACAGGTTGCCCAGGATCATGTCCAGATGGATTTTAATTGTCTCCAAGAATGACAGTTCCACAGCCTCTCTGTGCAATCTACTCCAGTGTTCAGTCATAATTAGAAGAAAAAAAAGAACCTGTTTCCTGATATGCAGATATATCCTCCTGTGTTTCAGTTTGTGCCAATTTTCTCTTGTCCTGTCACTGGACACCACTGAAAACAGCCTGGTTCTGTCTTCTGCAAAACATTCCTCATATATTTTTGCACAAAGATGAGATTCCTATTAGAGTCTTCTCCTTTCCAGGCTAAAGTTCCAGCTCTCTCAGTCCTTCCATATAGGAGAAATGCTCCAGTTCCTTAATCAGCTCTGCGTTCCTTCACTGAACTCACTCCAATATCTGCATATCTCTCTCGTACTGTGTAACCCAGAATTGAATACAGCAGTTCAGATGTGGCCTTATCAAATCACCTCCCTCATCCTGATGGTAAGACTCCTAATGCAGTCCAGAAAACCATTATTTTTCTTTGCTACAGGGGCACGTTGCTGTGCATAAACTCGCGGTTCAAAGTCTGTTCAAGAGACAAGACCAAAGACATGAAAATCTACACTGTTCCTATGAGGGATACATCTAGAAGACAAGCTATCAACAGTGTAGGTGCATGGTTCACTCAGAGGACATGACCAGAGACAGAACTGGATAGAGTTTCACCTACAACATAGCTCATGCAAGAATTGAAGGCCTAGGTCTAATCTTAAATGGATATCCTGGTCTCATGTACAGACGGTGGAGAATGAGGTCCTAAGTTAAGGTGATCAGGTACAGTGCACCTATTGGCAACTCAGACTCTGACAGAAAGTATCAATATGAAGCCTGTCTAAAATTACCACTCAGATAAAATTTGGCTTTGACTACCTTTGTCCTGTTCTTAGAGGACTGTGGGCAATATGTACAGAGAACCAAAAAACAGACCACAATTATAGGTAAGATTTTCAGGCTGCATCCACCAAAACTGTTAAAAAGTTTTCAGCCTAGTTACATACAACAATGGGAAGCTGGAAATTAATTGTTACCTAGGTAAAAAATGTGAATTGGCTTCAGATATAGATAAAATCAAAGAGATCAATCTACTGAGACATGACTAAGAAGGCCGATGTTGACTTATGCCAGCCATCTAACCCAGAGAAAACAGCTGAGACAAGAGTTCCTCCAGGTAAACACATTAATGAATATCCAATACTGTAAAAGACTGATCCTGAGTTGTGCGTTATAAGCCAGGTGACCTCAAAGGACATAGAAACACCAATGAGTGAGTGTCCTGTTCATCCAAGTCCAGGGTGCTGGCCACAACTTATACTGGAGTCTGACTGCTGGGTTTGCTGTACAGAGCATGTATATGCATGTGCATGTCAGAAACCTTAGGATAAAACCTTCTGTCCAGCTGTCATACCCATTTTAATATATTAGTAAATTTATTTTAGATACTATGTCACTTGATGGTATTGCTTTCTTCTTGTGACTGCTTTATCCCTAAATTACTCCATGACAGAAACTGTAATCATTTTTTTTAGTGCACCTGTACTGTTTATCCTCTTACTGGTATTTAGCATCTGTTTGGTATGCACATCTGTGTCTTTCTTGGTTTCAGTCTGTCACAGCCATCTTCCTGCTTCTTACCAGATATATACAAGATAGGAGATTGGATTGCTGAGTGGCAATGTGTTGGAGGAGACAAATGGCACAGTACAATTCAGCATGCAGAGATATAGAAGCATTTCTATTTCTATTTCTATCCCAACAGTTGTTCTTTGAAAGTCTTGACAGTCAAGACCACTAATTTTCCATAGTACAGTCAGTATAAGCACAGACTTATAAATATTTTCTAAAATTTGTCCTCAGTCTCTTAAGATAGACTTGAAGAAAGCATCATGTTCAGTCATCATAAGAACACTAGCAGGAAAGTCTGATGCATTTCTTTGGAAGCCGTTTACAGAAACACTCCTTGAAAAGGGTAAACTGATTCTCCTGAATTCACTCAACCAGAATGGATAGACAAAAGATAGAGATCTCTCTCCTCTTGGAGAGGTCGCCAACATGAAAATTCTTTGATCCCATGATGAAATTCTGGCAGTGTTCCTATTTTTCTTCACACAGGAAAACTTGTAGTCTAGACTTCATTGCAGCCTGTGTAAGTAGAAGAAACATTTTGCTTATTCCATCATTGATCTATAGATATTTCCACCATGAGAGTAGACCATTCATACAGGAATCAGCTAGTTTTTGATCATTACTTAATGGCCACATGGGAACCATATTGCTTCAAGCAGTATCTATCTGCTCCCACACGGAGATCTTTAAGATTCTGCCTGGTTGGTGCTTGAGGAAAGATGAATACAATATTATCACATGAAAATCAAAACAAAACAATTTTGACAGGTCTACAACATTGTTCTTGCTAGGAAAAAAAGCACTAAGTCAGGTAAGTAACTTCTTGGAAGAGAGCTACAAGAAAGTAACTTCTAGGAAGAGAGCCTACTACATCTAACTCCCACTTCCTCACTATCCTTTTGAAAATATATCCAACAGGATACTCCTTTGGATGTAGTATGGACTAGTTTCTATCAGAGTTTGATGCTGGGACCATAGCAGCGGTACCAGATGAGGAAAAGAAAAAGAAGTCTGTACTTTTAACAAATACATGTTTTTTTTTGTTTGTTTGTTTGTTTGTTTGTTTTTTAAGAGTATTAAAGAGCTGTATGAAAATTAGGCAGGAGGGAAGTTGAAGGAAATAAATGCAGGATGGGTGAATGGATGAGTTCCAGAAATTCAACTGTTCATTAGCAAAGCTTAGTGATGGCAGAAAGAGGAGAGATTCACTGCTTCTGCTTTTATTTACAAAAGATGCCTCAGACTGAATTCTGAAACTAATGCTGAGAAGCAGGATACAGAAATGAAAATAGTTACTTCTTGAATAGGCTGGGTTTGCTGGATACAGTACCTCCTGAAATAATATTCTATATATTTTTGCAAAAAGTACATTTTTTTCTAATACAGATGAGAGGAGAAAAGTCCCTTCTGTATGTGATCTAGTGCAAGATATGATATATCCTGATATCTTAGAGGTTTTATGTGCTGTTGATAGTGGCAGCCAATTCTGGTACCTCTTCAAATTACTGTGCAAACTCACCACTGAGCTTTGGAGAGGGCACCCGTCTAACAGTGCTTGGTAAGTCTCCTTTGTATGTTTATTTGTTGAAACTGACTCATTTTTCCCGCTTTGTGCTTGTCATTTCCTTCACCTCCTCAAAATACTTTGCTTTGAAACAGGTGGGAATATCATACTGAAGAAGTTTAGTTGGTGCTCTGATTATAGATGTTACTTATGTAGTTTTATGGCTGGTTGAATCTCCCAATAAATTCCTTTTCACAAGAATGCCTATATGGGTCAAAGTTACAAGGCATGAAGTAAAGGAGGCCTTTTTGAAATCACTTATGAAGGAAACTTGAATTGATTTCTCTTTCACTCTTAAACTCTTCTCTTAAACTCGGACTATGAAAAGCATCACAGTAATTTGGACATCGGCTTATAATATTTTAGAAATAAGTGTTTGCAAAAAACGTTAACAGTGCTTAACCAGTGTCCTTTAAGTTTAGAGCAGATATCAAGAGGACTGTTACAAGTCAGGAAATGTCATTTACAATGTATATTTGAAATTAAAGAAAGACAGAAACACTACTTAGAAGAATTCTGTCTTTCAGCTGTTTTTGTTTAAACCACTATTTCCTACTGTAGTCAAGCATGTTTAAGTTATTCTCTGTACAGTGAGCAGGATGATCAATCGTACAGCTGCAGTTAATACTTTCAGAACTATTTTTTTGCTATATTTGCACTTATAATTGTAAAAGATGTTCCTAGGTTTTTGGGGGTTTTTTTCTTCTGAGAGTATCAAGGCAATATGAAAAAATGAGGTAGGGGAAAAAAGAAAAAGAGAAACACAGACAGGAAAGTATGTGTGGGAAAGCCAGTAAAAGAAAAGAACAAGATGAGGAGAATTTATTGAATTGTTCTGATTCTTGAAATAAAACCCATTAACTGGAGATAAAGACACTAATACTCTGTTCAGGAGTTGAAATATAGATTAGTGATCTGTGATGAAATTTCATAGATGTCAGAAATTTCAGAGGGGAGAAGTGGGAAGTTTATGGAGTCTTCTCTATTCTCGACCGTTCAAACTCTCACATTGTTTCAAGAGATGGTACACACTGCCTTCTTATAGTTTCCCTCTCAACTTCAGACAGCAGACCTCAGTGACTACAATGAGTGATAAGTGGAGGCTGACAGCAAAACTGAGTGTGTCTGCCAATTCTTTTTCACCCTACTTAACACAGGTTTTTGTTAACACATGCCATAAGTACTGATCTTTCTGTGGAAGCTACCTTTTGCACATTCAAAGAATCACCTCCCAAGAAACACATGCAGTACAAATTCTTTCTGGTGGCTCTGATAAGACTTTACATTGAAGATTCCACATGGCCTTTAGTTCATCATCACTTAAAGCATTGAAAATCAGTGTTTTCATAAATCTCTTGCTTAAAAACAGTGTTTTTGTATGTTCATGGAAAAGAGGATTCTTTAAATGAAAAATGCTTTTGTTGTTATGCCTGAAAGAGGAGAAAATATACTAAAGGTCTACAAGGAAAGGATGGACAGAATCTTCCCAATGGTCAGAATATTTCAGTGCTGAAATATCATGCTTTATCTCCTGCGGCTTGTGTATCTCTTTCAAAGGTAGCTCTTCTGGGTATAGGGGAACTTCAATATAGAAAATTTGTGCCAACATGAAGGATGAAGACAAGGTCCTCAGACATTTTCATGTGAAGGTGAGCAACAATACCATATTTTGAAAAAGAAATACGACTCAATGTTCTAGGTAAGAAAAAATGTATAATGGGAAATCTTAAATTGGGTGTTTCAGGAAAGATAGACCAAGAAAGGTGCAGTTAGCAGGAATTCTGAAGAAGAAGAGGACAAATTAAACAATTCATGTTATTAGATTTCCCATGGAAAAGGATGTTTTTATATTAATCTGTTATGATAATAAATCTGTAGAAAGTAAGCAAGATTAATATAAGAAATTGGAGTCAGAATAGTGAGATGGGATCAAAGAAGAGAGCCCAAGCCAGATAAGACATGTTCTGGAAGAACATATATTGCATCTACAATGCAGAACTCCTAGAGATTCTATCCATTGTTCACATAATATTCTGGTTGTCTTCCACTAGAAATAAATGATATTCCTGACCAAATCTTTTCCCCAGAATTAGATTGCCTTCAGAATGAACCAATCCTTCTTATTCCTATGTTTTTCCTGACTCCTGTTGTCATATCCAGATAGAATGTGTGTCCATGGGACTGGGAGCGATGTACTTCTACTCAAAAGGAATTGGCAAAAGACATGGAGGCAGATGGAAAGAAAGTAGAGTGTGTACAGAAGGTGGATGGATCTTATATTATGTAATTTTATTCCTAAAAAGTGTGGGGATACATCAATGTCAAAGTGCAGTAGTAGACAATATTTTATTGATGACAGACAAGTGAGTAGTCATTTTTTTGCTTTCATCCAAAACATAATTAGAACAAAATGCAGAATATTTAACGATGAAGTACCAAAGAGATAGCTGATAGGCCTTCTTTTCAGTACATCTTTGGGTACTACTGGACAAAAATAAATAAATAAATAAATAAATAAATAAATTGAAGTTTTAACATGTTGATCACTGGACAGGAGTGAGCAGTTTTGATATTACACTGTGAGGCTGTGTTCTGTCAATACCCTGTATTTTGGAGACGGAACAAAAGTAACAGTTCTAGGTAAGTGGGACTTGTGAGAAGTGTGTGTTTTGCTGTGCAAGGGGAAGGGTTCTAGGGCTGTAATAATGATCAGTAAAGAGAGAATTCAGTGAATTTAGATGAAGGATCCCCTCTTCAGAATTTCTATTATTTATGCTTTAGAGTTAGCACAGAGTAGAATGGAATATAAAAACTCAGTTGATATGGAATAGCAACAGAATGCAGTCTAAAAGTAATTCCAACTCTTTCTGGAACACAGAAAGATGGATAAGGTATATAAGGATATTTGGTGAAAATGGTTGTATTTATTAAGCTTACCAAAAATATCCTGATGAACCTTATACTCACTTATAAATTTACAGAGTGGTTTTAGTGGACCTTGATTAGAGTGAATAAGGGAGAGATTTTTGGGTGGGCATTTTAAAGTGTATATTCTGGAGTAGTACTGCAGTTAAGAGTTTTGTGTAAGAAAGAAAGAAATATACCAAATACTAGAGAGTTCTTTTAAGATTCTGAAATAAAAAGTAAGGGAATATTTGGTGGGAATTTAATTGGCAAAATCTGGTGATCCTCACTTGGATTCTCTTGGAGAGCACAGAAAGAAAAGAGACAGGCAACAGAACACGTTTAATAATAGTTAAGAATAGGGGAATTTTAGTGCCAAAGAGAGTGCGTATGTGCATGAGTGAATGAACCTACTGTGTTCTGGATCTTCTGAAAACACACTAAGAAAACCAGTTAAAAGATATATGTAGTGTGCTAACTAGAAACAGTTTGAGAGAAAGTGACCTGCACATCCACCTACAGGAAAAGTGGGAAAATGCAATTTTTCTCAAATTAGGCAATCTAATGCTGACCCTGGACTGTATCATTTGATTCAGAGAACAAAAACAAGAATCCAAATATTGAAATGCTAGTTGCGTTGAAATGAGTGATTAATCTTCAACAAATTTCACTATTTTCAATATTTCACTTTTTAGTTTCAATCAGACATCTATTTGCACTACTTAGATTTGTTATTTTTACCATGTCTGGCTGTCCATCTGCTGTCTTGCTATTAAGATTTCATAAGGATTCCTATCAGACAGAGGGGAAAGAGGAAAAAAGGAGAAAGAAATGGTCAAATGAATCTGAGAAAGAAAATCAGGAACAATTGAAAATGCTAAAAAGAGAGAGAGAAAATTCTGTAATATCATCCACAAGGACATAAGAAAAGGTAAATGTGGATTACGTCACAAAAAATTTCCATAGCAGGGGAAATTTTGCACACATATACACACAAAACTATAGCATTCAATATTTACAGTTTCAGATATAGGCAAGTAGACTTAGTGTTTACAACTTAACCCTGTTTTTCTCTGATCTCCATTCATTTCCAAATTGACATCAATTGCAAGGAAAAGTAAGAGAAAGTTTTAATAGAAAAGATGGAGCTGACAAGTCCTGTGACATGGAAATGAGAAGCACAGTTGAAATCCTATTGGCTTTTCTTCATGATATAACGAACTTTGCAGTATTTTATTTTATTTTGTTTTATTTTATTTTATTTTATTTTATTTTGCATCTAATTAAGACACCAAGGATATAGTCCACTTTTTTATTTTCAAGATGAGAGGAAGTGCAATCACCATTGTAGAATTAAGACTTCACAATTTAAATCCATATTTTACTCAGTAGATTGGTAGAGTTAGATTTCTTCATAGAATCATAGAATGTCTTGGGTTGGAAGGGACCTCAAGGATCATTAGGTTCCAACCTCCCTGCCACAGGGAGGACTGTCAACCTCTAGATCAAGTACTAGATCAGATTGCCCAAGGCCCAATTCAATCTAGCCTTGAATGACTCCAGGGACAGGGCATCCATGGCCATTCTGGACAACCTGTTCCAGCACCTCACCAACCTCTCTGTGAAAAATTTTCTCCTGACATCTAATTTAAATCTGCCCTCCTTTCATTTAAAACCATTCTCCCTTGACCTAACACTATCTACCTGCCATCATCTATGTCATTGATAAAAATGTTAAAGAGTACTGGTCCCAAGACAGACACCTGGGGGACATCATTTGTCACCAGCTTCCACCTGGATGTAAAGCCACAACCTTCTGGCTGAAATCTTCCAAACAATTTCTTATCTATCAAATAGTCCACCCTTGAAATCTATATCTCTACATTCTTTCATATTACTTTTACTATTGGTTTATATATATATATATACTACTGCATCTTGTTATTTTACTCTACATATAAGCAATATTTTGTGACATAAGTTAAACTGACATGGCTTACTATTTCTTTGATCAAAAAAAAGAACTTCTCCCCCCCTCCAAAAAAACAACAATCACATTCACTCGTGGGTCTTCTGAGAAATTGTAGTTTTAAAATATGTAGATTATAAGTCTGTGGGATTCAATTTATTTGCTTGATTGTTTCTTAAAACTGTAGGACAAGGATGGCTTAAGGTGAACCAAGGCAAGACATTTCAGAAAAGTCTTCACTCAAAACCCAAGGAAAAGAGCATACACAGACATAAAAAGACTCAATAGATGGTGAAATCAGAGGATCAGTTTGGATCCTACTCGTCGTTTGTTTTAGCGCAAAAAACAAGAGAATTAAATTCTTTTTATTTTCAGTTAGCAGCTCAGCTTTATTAACTTTGGCTATCTGGACAGTATCCAGAAAAAAAAAAATTATAGATGCTCTGTACATTAACATTTTGAATACTTGAGCCACATTTTATTCACATTTTATATTGATTTTCATTCAAATGGCATATAAAGCATAGCATATTTAGTATACACTATACAAGGATACTGTAGTCAAATGTGTGTATAACTGTCTTTTAGCCTGAAGTCCATGAACCTCGACACTCAGGTCTACAGTTCTTATTTAATCTTGAATTCAATGTCTAGCCTCCAGTGAAAATACTTCTGCAAAAACAAATTAACATACAAAAAACCACTACGGTTAGTTATTTGTTAGTTAAATCATTAATGGAGGCTCTGGGCTACACTGCTTTCCATTTCAGAGAAGACCAATGAAATCAAACCACCGACTGTGGCCATCTTTTCACCATCAAAGCAAGAGATTCAACAGAAGAAGAAGGCCACACTGGTGTGTCTGGCCTCCGGTTTCTACCCTGATAACCTCAATTTAGTCTGGAAGGTGAATAGCAAGAAGAGAACAGAAGGAGTGGGAACAGATGAAATTTCCACATCAAATGGGAGCACTTACTCATTGACCAGCAGACTGAGAATCTCAGACCAAGAGTGGTTCAACCCTCTGAATCGTTTTGAATGTATTGCCGAATTTTTTAAGAATGAAAGCCAACCAATACATAAATTCATCTATGGTGATACTGGTGAGTAAGACATATATGGAGCTCATTCTCTGTAGACTCCTTTCTCCGGGCCAAAAAGTCATTATTTCAAGTATGTTTCTTGGAAGTCTAGTACATTTAACTAGATCTGTCAGTAACTAGAAAATTGAGAGATTCAAAAGAATCTGATCATGTTTTTCTCCAAATTGGCTAAAACCCCTATCATTCTCATTCCCCCACACACCCTCTATTATAAAAGGAATTGAATAAACACAATGAAGGTGTTCTGTTCAATATCTGAACTCAATTAATAATTCCTATTTCTTTCTTTCTGCATTTAGGCTGTGATATCTTCAGAGGTAAGTTAAGTCATTGATTTTTTTCCCTTCTTGACAATTAGTCTGTTCATTTATGCAAAAAAGTGCTCACTGAAAGATGTGTCTTACATACAAGTGTCTATACGAATACTGTGCTTGTTTTTCCTGTCAGATACTTCCATTTAGACATGTGTACACAGATGCAGGTACAAGTATATGCATATACATTCATGTTCTTATGTATGAGTGTGAACATTCAACTTTTGTCTGCTCTCATGAAACCTTCCATGAGACTGAAAGCAAAAACTGGACATTTTAGTATAAAATATCACTGAGAGCAACACAGTTATATATACCATGAAGATACGTGCTGATTTTCTAGTGAGAAGTTAGTCACCAACTTAACTAAGTCATTCCACAGCATGTTGTCTCCTTAGATACTCTGCAGAATTAGACTAAATGATATTCCTATGTGAAAGACTCCAATCCAATTTCATTTTATGTTTCCCCCAAATTCTCTTTATTTGGACAATTTCCTAATCAGTTCCACCACTATGAATGCAAAATAAGAACAACAACAACAACAACAACAACAACAACAACAACAACAACAATAATAATAATAATAGTAATAAATAATAGTAATAATAAAGTAAAAAAAAAAAAAAAAGGAATACAATAATAACCTTGCCCAGGAAATTTCCCAAAGAAACGTTTGGTTTTTATTTTTATTTTTATTTTTCTCTCATTTCAGAAAACTATCAGAGAAGTGCTACAGCGGGGAAGTTTGTATACATAATGCTCATTTTCAAGAGCATTTTGTATGGGATATTTGTGATGGGGATGATGCTTTGGTACAAGGTGAGGATCGAAGTTCTTCCACTCTGTACATATTTATCGTAAATCATTCTAACTGTACGTGAGGAAACTTTGGACAAAGCGAGGTCTTGCAACTGATATTTATATAAATCTATCTCTCTTAAACACAATTGAATATCTTCTTAATTTTAAGAGAAAAAGCTAGCAAGGATGAAGGGAAGGGCTTTAGGAAAAAAATAAGGAAATATGACAGGGAGTTATTGAAAAAGACAATTAATTAAGTATTACCAAAATGTATGGTCTTTTTAAAGACAAGAAAAAAACGAAAAATAGGAATGTGAAACAACACATAAGAAAAATAAGAAAGAATTCAAAAAAGAAAAAAGAAAAAAAAAAGAAAGAAAAGAAAAGCATAAGAGAATTTAATCTATAAGGGAAGAAGAAAGGAAAAATAAGTGGTTCTCTAAAGCTATATTTATAAACACCATTGATTTGTTGTTGGAATCAATTCCCTTCCCTTCCATAAACCTGTTATATAAATATAGATGAAATAATCATCTTCCACCTAGATACGTTATGAATTCTAAATCCTTTCGGAAAAAATATTTTTTGTTGCAAATAAAATAGTCTAGTTCTTCTATTTGTAAAAAAAATTGAAACACTAGTAGATTGACCTGTGTAAAATTCATTTCTTCCTTTCTCACTCAAAGATTCACTTACATAACAATCATTGCTTGTATTTCAGTAATTCTCAATGGCTTATCCTTAATCTCTTGTTCATTTCTTTCTTTCTTTTTTTTTTTTTTTTCAGAAAATGTACTAGATACGCTTTGCCCTGAAGAGAAGGACAGATATTATGCAAGTGGAAAGCCTCAAATCTTCATATAAAAGTTCTGATTTGCTTCAAGAACCAGTAAATTAACTATATGGCAATCTCCACTTATTTTGGCTTCCTTTCAAATTTACCTTCTGATAAAAGTCTATCCTTAATAAGGCTTTCTGTATTTTCCTTTAAAAGCTATGATAGCACAACAGAAATGTTTAATTTCTGCTGTTCTCTGAGAATGGAATGGGTACAATTGACTCCACAATCGGTGATGTAGAAAAGAAGTACATCTGTGCTTTTAGAAATGAAAACTTGGTACTCCAACCCAGGTCCTCATGACACATTTTAAAATGCATATGGCATTATAGAAGGAAAAGGAAATCTTCATATCCTCATTATGTGGAGGGAGAGATGGAGGGTGCAGGGAGGAAGAAGTCAGATGGGGAGGGAGGGGGAGAGAAAGACAGGGAGGGAGAGGAAGAAGAAGGACGTAAAGGGAGAAGGGAGAGAAAGAGATGAACGGGGATGGTGAGGTAGAGGGAAAGGGAGGGCAAGGGGGAGAGAGGAAGTAGGAGGGAAAAAGGAGGAGAAGGAGTAAGGCAGGGGAACACCTAGAGAGATAGATGGAGTGGAAAGGAATGAAGAGGGAAGGGTGAGATGGATAGTAGAGGGTGAGGGGAGATGGGATGGAGGAAGAGAAGGTTGGGAGTAAGAAAGCAAGTGCTGTCCCAAAAAATAAATAATGAAAATAAGCAAGTATTATTTTCAAAGATAAACCACAATGCCCTCTCCCTTTCCTGGACTGTATATAGACTTGCAAACATTTAAAAAATACTGTCTTTGCTAAACGGCACTATACATATCAAACCGAACCATTGTGTTGCACATTGTCACAATGTGTACCTGTAGGAATGGAGAGAGCAGAAAAATGAAATTAGAACATAATTCTCAAGAATATGAGATTGTTTTCCTTGAAAAAGTTAAATTACGTTTATTGTTTTTAAAATGAAAGACAGAAACTAGGAGGAGAAGAGATTGAATTAACAACTGGGAAGAGCTGTAGGTGTCAAGCTTAAATCGGAAATATATGTCAAGGAGATTATTGTGAAGAATAAACAGTAAATCCAAGAGATTATTAACTGTTGAGAGTGCTTCTGGAGATCTTTCATCCACTTTGCATCTCATTAAAATATTAGCTTGTGGCACAACTTACACAATTAGTGATTCAGAAGAACCTTGCTTGGAAATAAATGGAAAACAATGATACATTTTATTCATAGATACATCCTAAGTAAGGACAGGAGTAGTGCGGGCCAATATATACGAGTACTGGTGGAATTTTGGAAGCAGAACAATTGTGAAAGTAAAAGCAAGGCAAAAGGTATAGGAGACAAGGAGATCCTGAGGGGATAGCCAGGGTCTTCCAGGAGAAAATATAGCCAGGCAAAGTATCTCTGAAGGCCTCTGCAGAAAATGTTGCTTCAGGATCATCATAGAAGGGTTTGGATTGGAAAAGACCTTAAAGGTTGTATAGTTCTGATCCTTCTCTTTCATGGATAGGTAGGGGTACCTTCAAATCTCAAAGCCCTGTTCAACCCGGAGATGAACAATTCCAGGGGTGGAGAATCCACAACTTCTTTGAACAACATGTTCAAGTGCCTTACCATCTTCATAGTAAAGAGTTTCTTGCTAACATCTAATCTAAATCTCCCCTCTTTTAGTTTAAAACCATTACCCTTTGTCCCATTGCTATCAGACAGTAAAAAGTCAGTCTCCCTCCTGTTTATAATCTCCCTTCAAGTATCAGAAGGTCACTATGAAGTCTCCCACGAGCCCTCTCTTATCCAGGCTAAAAAAGCCCACCTCCCTCAGCTTGACTTCATAGGTGAGGTGCTCCAGCCCTCTGACAATTTTTGTGACCTTCCTTTGGGGCCAACATCATCATGATCTTTTTATGTTGGGGGATGGAGTAGTGGGGAAGAATCACCTCCTTCAACCTGCTAACTACAATTCTTCTGATGCAATCCAGGATATGGCTAGTTTTCTGGGGTGTAAACACACGTTGCCAGTTCATATTGAGTTTTTCATCAACCTACACCCACAAGTTCATCACCTCAGAGCAGATGGTGTGCCTAAATGAGCTTGAAAACCTCTTTAAGTGAACAGCAGTTGAGTTTTAGCTAAAACAGGATGTGGTTTGACATTTACTCAAAAAGATACTTTGATAACTCATTGGCCTCCCTTACCACAGCAACACCCCAGCCTCTCAGGATGAGGCATAAGGGAGCAGCTGTCAGTTCACCATATTACAGTTGAACAGAAATAGCGACATATACGAGTCTTATGAAAGCCAATGGGGTTTTTTGTCTTGTTATCATACAATCTTGTTGTTGAAGTCTGCAGATGGCTTTTGCATGCGCAGCTGCTGTTCCTGTTGTGCAACAACCACAAAAAAAAAAAAAACAAGGACTTGTGGGGGGTTGTTGATCTGCTTTTTTTTTTTTTTTAAGTGATTTCTAGGTGTCTCAGAACAACAAAACAAGACAGACTTGATGAAAATTTTGATGGAGATGTCTCGATAAATATTTCTGTTCAAAATTGATCTAATTCAAAAGGTATATCATGTTCCTCAAGGCTTTGTCCAGGTGAATTCCGAATATCAAGGACAGAGATTTGGTGATAATCTCTCTGAGAAACTTCTTCCAGTGCTGAAGCAACATCAAGGGGAAATATTTTTTCCTTACATCTAATGAGTTTCTCTCAGTGTACGTTGTTCCTACTGTCCTTTCACTGTGTCCCTCTAAAACTTCAACTCTGTTTGTATTAAGGTCACACAGTTAGCTACCTTTTAGTCTACTCCTCTCCAAGCTGAAGAAAATTAACTGCCTAAGCATAACTTCTCATTCCCTGAGCATATCTTCTTCTCTAGATCCCTGATCATTTTAGTAGTGTTCAACTGACCTCTCTCCAATTTGTTGATATTTCTCTTGTACTGGGACTGTGGCAGGGTAAGTTGGGGTATATGGAAAGCAGGTATGGCTTTGAGATATATCTTCCAAATATCACATTGTGACAGTTGACAGATAATTGTTCGCCCTATAGCACTTGTAGTATAATTTAACAAAATTCGGATTGATACAAGAATAACGTCAGAATGTGGATGCTGTGTCTGTATTTATTTAATGGCTGCATTCCACATAGGTCATGCTGAAAATAATGCCATCTGTTCATTTCCATGGAAATTACAATAGATACAAAAAGCACAATAACAGTAATTCGGATACAAAGCACTATTTTTCAGCATAGCCACCACCATCAGCTATGCATTTTCACCATGACGAAAAAGAGTTTGCATGCTTTGCTCATATAAATCTGCACCAGCAGAGATGACCCAATGTTTCACAGCTGTCATGATGACATTGTTGCTAGAAAAAAGATGCCATTACAGTCCAACTTTCACTGTGTTAACATACACTGTTTGGTCTTCTTAATAGATTAATAGGTCCCTTCCAAACCTTCTATGATTCTACAAATGTCAATAGATGCAATTTTTTTGTTGCACACATAGGGTTTATATAGGTTTCTAATAAACATGTGTTTGCTTACTATT
This sequence comes from Meleagris gallopavo, assembly GCF_905368555.1. Lineage (NCBI taxonomy): Eukaryota > Metazoa > Chordata > Aves > Galliformes > Phasianidae > Meleagris > Meleagris gallopavo. Next base: position 76,884,654 of record NC_139404.1, on the reverse strand, counting down.
GGTGCACAACGTTGGCTGCCAAGTGGGCTGCTCAGCCTTAACCAATGTTCAGACAGCATTCACCCCTGTGCTGCTAAGCCAGTTTACTTGTCAGCCCCCCCACATCCACAGAGCACAGCTGCAGATGTGGGCTCGCTGTTCACATGCTGCCCCAAGGACGTTGTGACTCCTATCTAACTCCTAGTATTTTCTCATGGCTATGCACTCTGTGCCGCTGCAACAGCTATGCTCGTACATATTCTCATGGCCGCCCTGCTCTTGCAGCCATTCCCCAACAAGATGTCATTTTGTCAGACTGCCCCTCTGCCACCATCTGTGACAGGGAAAAAAGTATAATGGAACATAGGCAGGAAGGTTTAAACTCTACCACTAGTTTTCACTCTGATGTAGTGGAACAACATATTAAAAATGGAAAAATTATTTTCAGAATAGCCATCATACATCCTTTATTTAAGCCCTTCAGAGACTTCAGACTGGAAAGAGAATATTCTCATTATTATTTATTTCAGGACTATCAAATTGTGTAGTTGGATTTTACAGTATATCACAAGAACTTTGCTTGGTGCTTTCTTGCTTGTAAAAATTAAGGAATTCAACATTGAATGCTTACACCTCAACAGCAGTGAACTGCATTAAGGACACAGGGAGAAGGGTACTGCTTTAGGATCCTTAACAAGAAAGACACTGATAGGTATTTGTGTGTGAGATATGTAACATTCATTGTGCATGTATGAAACATTCCATCAAGAAGAAATCACACAGTAAATAAAATCACATTCACATCCTGCTTGTTCCTCCTTCTATTTCTTTTGTCTTCAAAGTACAGATGTTTAGAACTTGCTCAAAATCAAAGAGAACTTTGAGAACTTGCAAGAAGAAACATCACAAGGTTGATTGAAATATACTCATAACTCATCCATGGATGGAAGGGATAAACTAAATAAACGTAGATTTTCTTACAGCATATCTGGCTGTGGAAAAGCCATAGGTATGATGCATAAATGGATTGATGTAGCACATGTAAATATATGCATCACGCAGAAGTAAGCTGCATAGTGAAAACAATTTCTGAATAAAAATAGATCTATATTTTTCTTGATCATGATGTTATTTTAGATTGCATACTACTTTATGCCACTTCCCTTTACTCTTTTTATCCACCGTATATACATATAACTTACAGGACTGTAATGGCTAATCTGTAACATAACAGTTTCATTTCGCTTCTTTTTGTCATCTCTTGTTCAATTCTCTCACTGCTTTAGGAGCCTCTAGATCTATTGAAGTTCTTCATATTAGAATAATCTTTTCAGACACAGTGAATAGCACAGTGGCTTTGGCTGCTTGATAAGATTCACAGTGGCATGAGAGCATACCTGTAAGCCCCTGTCTCCAAAGTAGTTCTGACTTCGACATGCAGATACTACTACAATTAACTGTTCTGTATCAGGGAAGAAAGAGGTCTATGTAAAACTAATTTAGGGATATGTATGCTACAATACTTCCATTTCCTTTCTTTTATATCTGGATTTAATTAACGAACTGTAAGGATTGTTATGACATGATAGAGTATCAACAGCCGATCAGAAAAGAGGAATTATCAATGAAATGGAGCCTGCTTGATCTCTCTTGGTCCGGCTCCCCAGCAGCCTATGTTTTGTGAATAGCACCTTGACCTACATACCATTATCCTGGGAGTGCTGAGAGCTACTCCCTTCTGAGGGAAGGTACTGGAGAGGAGTTTATGTACAGAAAGCAAATGACTTTGAAGTGTTGTGTCCAAACTTGAGGCACAGAAATAGATAGCTGAATGGTTCTTCTTTACAGACATGATATCTAAACGAAAGTATTCTCGGGTTAACCGCTTAGCTTCATATCCAATGTGAATATCACCCTTATTTTCCTGATTTGCTCCATATGAATAATAGATTAATTGCAGCCCCTTCCCTGGCTGCTGCAGATACCAGTACATAGAGTTGTGACTATCATTTTGACTGCATCCCAGGGTAGCATTCTCATCTTCTTTCAGCACCAGACTTGAGTTTTGTGTTATCTTAGCTCCTGTGAGACAAAGCAAAAGTAACACAATTAGAAAGCAGACTGCATTCTCCCCACAGCAGAGCAGGCATGGTGTCTCTGCTGATGCCTTACTTGCTCCAAAGAAGTACAAGACCAAGCACCAAACTGTCCACATTCTCACTGCTGCCCCAGGAGTCAGAGAGCATGTCTCGGTAAGGCACTTATATATATAGGTCTGTTTCCATTTCCCTTAAACCAATAGCAACGATCTCTGCAGCAGCCAGATCTGTGCTGAAAACCAAGCTTCTTTCTGTGTGAAATTTCAAGCAAACACTTAAAAAAAAAAAAAAAAAAAAAAAAGTGCCTGTTGAAAATGTACGGAAACTTTCAAACTGACTCAGATGGAAAATACTCAGACAGGATAGTATCAAACATGAAAACTACCTTTCCACTTAATCTTGCATATTTTATTTTTATTTTCTGGTATTTTCTTTCCAGAATCAAAATATTTTAGTATAACCAATTTAAGACTGTTGTTGGTTTTTTTTGTTCGTTTTTAATACACCAGGCAGTGCCCCAGCCCTTTCTATTACTCTACATTCCTTTGGCTGTTTATTGCCATCTTCCTACAGATTCTGATGTACTTAAGGGAACAGCAAAATGTATTTTCAAGATCCACTGAATATTTTGAGTATAGTATAGGAAAAAACAGCTATTTTATGTGCAGATTAAATACATATGCTACAATTACCAACCATGCCAACCATGATCTTGTTTATTGATTGCTTTATATGGACCCAGTAGCAACCTGGGCACACACTAAAAATGTAAGAAATTTTAGGTTGTTCTTGAAGAAAACGTCTGACAACTTCTTTTCCTTTAGTTGTCTTAGCATTATCGGTACTCACTATAAGCCCAATTTCCATGACTGTGACACAGCAGCCTCTAACACAATCTTTTCACCTGTGTTAAAAAGACCAATCACAGTCCAACCTTGGTATTTTGGATGCATAGTGGAGTAATCACAGCAGTCGTATTTGCCATCTACAGCCGTAAAATGAGTCCTCAGAGACTAACACCATAATTAAATATCTTAACATTGAAAATACTTTTTTTGTGAAAGGATACCATCTGGTGGAATGAATGGATGCTCACAGTGATTCTTTTAAGCTATATTTCCTATTTTTGCATGGGCAGAACTACATGGAAAAGGAGCAGGGACTATTACATTAGACAGAAGCATCTTTACACTTGTGACTGTGAAATTTTCTAAGTGTTAACTCAAAAATACAAAAGTTCTTTTTCTCTGTAGGATAAATCTTAGAGCTGATATTAAGAATCTGATTTCACAAAGCCAAAAATAATGCAGATGAGGGTGCTAGTGTGTGAAATAGCTGATGAGGTACCTGTCCTGTGGGGGAGATATGCTGTAAAAGCGTCCTAAGGTCAAGATATCTAGTCTGAAAAGAGAAATCTTTCTACTCAGAACGTTTGTATGATTTTATGTGGGTCGGAGGCTAGAGAGGTGATTTGCAGAAATGTAATAGATGAAATCCAAGGAGAATATCTAGATTCAAATACCACATTGTCATTCTTTCAAGCCACATTCTGAATCCAGATAACCTAACTCTCTAGAATGTTTTGTGTTGTAAGATATCCCAAAGAGATTAATAGCCAATGTTTTCCTGCTGTACAAAAAAAAAAAAAAAATTTAAAGCCTTGACTTTTTACATGAAACAGACTCTACACAGCAGTAATGCTTTAAGTATTTAACACAGAATAAAAGAATTTTGAGAGAGAAAAATCTGATTCACAGTATCCTGTCACATAACAGCAGGTGAATAAAGTGAACCTAGTTCACTAATTCTGCAGCGAGCATTTTTACTTCTAAGTCTTCAAGCGTAAGTGTGGACTTTTGGAAGGAGAGACCTCATCCCTTAAGTCCAGCAGAGTTTGTAGGAGGCTGAAGCCATTGTTTACCCTCAAGAAACCAGACATCAATATGACAAATATAGCCAGTCTTAATACACTTAGCTGCCTACCATTTTCAAGGCTTAGACTATTTTAAGCATGGGTATTGTCAAAAGCATGTTTGTCGGGACCTTCTCACCAGACTTAGAGCAATACAACATGAAATAAGAATCAGGAAATCATCCATTTTAAATAACCATTTATTGGTTTTATTGCAAGCATATTTTCAGTTCTATTTCAGGTAAAAGCTACTCTTTCCATCTAAGGCAGCACCAAGATTGTCTCACAATTGACGTTTGAACATTAACCTGTTCTACATATGGAAACAGAGGCATTAGAAAAGCATCTAGGTGGAGAGGTGAATAAAGACCTTCACGCACACTGATTTCATGAGTATTCAAGTACAAAGTTCATTCTTATGGTGATATAAGTGTATTATTATGAGACATTCTGAGGCACAGTTGAAGTGTTTCTGACAGTAAAATCCCTAATGATCTTAGAAATAGCACATTGTTCAGAAGAGTCATAGAAGTGCAGCAATGGGTGGTTGTAAACTTTCACAGAATCTTGCTATTAGCAGTAGAGGTTTTAGGTCTACAGCATTTTTACTGAGGCCCACTCACAAAGGTATTTCATTGAGGCTTCTTCCAAATTAAAAAGGTTGAATGCAAGTAGTTAATAGCACAAACATGATAGGAGAAGAGTAGTATAGCTTCCCAAGCCTGCAGTGGTGGTTATCTCAGGCATGTTGGAGGAGTATTAGATTTTGCCAACTAAATGTGATTATATTTTAATAATTGACTGTGAATTTCAATAAATTTAATTTTAGAATGATGTAGATTTGCTTTAATATATATCCATATATACTTGTCTACATACAAATACAAGCATAAGTGTACACTCAAGTAAGAGGTATATACATTATTTTATTCAAAGGGAATAAACAAATTAGTACACACCGTCATGGTATATTTTTATACTGTTCTTTACCTTATGAAGCAAAATTATTTTCTTAGCATAGTGCCAAATAACTGAAGTCTGAATCAGTGATATGTATATAGGAGCATGACTCATTCACTTTAAGGCTCCTTCACAGCTTAGATAGGTTTGATCTGTCTTTCACCCACTACTGATGCAAGGTTTCAAAGTTCTTTTCATTCCTATGAAGTAGAGACAATTAATTTCCACTTATTATAGGACAGATTTGCACTGTTTATGTTCAAGGACGACATCTAAATTTTGTATAATCCTTGACACATCCCATAGTACGTCTCACACCCATTTAGTCCATAACAGTCTACAAAGTGATCCGAAGAACTTATTTATTCATCTGAATGCCTTTCATTTCTGGACAGTTCTTTAACCACTCCCTTTTAAGGAGCAGCCAAATGAGATTGCTCTGACCCGTAATAAGGTTTACTGTGGTTCCCCATGTTCCATTGTTCCTCTGCATTACATGTTTGTGGAGATGAGCCTTTGATCACTATCAGAAGAGCATCTATATAAACAAATAAAATCAAAACTTGTATTTATAGATTGGAATATTTTGTATACTCTCTTATGCTAGTATGGAAATGATATGCAAAGAATGAGTTTTTATATCTTTGTTATCTATTCACAGATTAACCTAAAGACATATTTTAACAGTGACCTCTGTCAAACCTTGCACCATCACTGAATACAATATTTTCTCCATTCCCCCAGTAACGTTCTCTTATATTGAAATAATCAGAATACTATTTGGCTATAGAAGGAGGTGGAACAATTTATTGACTATAGAAAACCTACATACACAAACACAGCAAAGTTACTTGTTACCCATGCCAGTAGCATAGCAATTTAACAGATCAGTACAATGGGAAACGGTGTTTCACCAGAAGTGTAATGACAAAGGATTGGCACAATAGAAAGGTGCTATAAATGAAGGGAAAAAATGCTTACCCATATCAGGAGATACCAGATTTGCAGGGAAAAAACTCAGCCAGGAAAAGATCTCTTTCTGAAGATCCTTCCCAAGTGGCAAGCCCCTAAACAGGGTCTAAGAGAGGTGGAACCAGACTCCACCCCTTCCAGTCACACAGGTGAATTGCCTTCACTTATGCTCCCAGGGCTGACCTGGTCTTATCCCCCAGGTGCTCAATCAGTGGTTCAGGCTGTGACTCAACAGTTCTCATACAAGTAGGAAAAGAATCTGGGTCAGTCAGTAGCCCACTAATCATTAGGAATGAGGCAAGGGAAGAGTGGGAATCTGTGATTGAAAGTGGTAGGAAACAGGGTTCACTCCATTTGATGACATCTTGTCTGAAGTCTGTTCAGTTCTGCCATGAAACTGTGTTTTCAGTTCGTGTGTTAGTATTACTATAGTTTGGAACGCAAGACACACAGTGTGCACAGAATTTCACATTCTCCAATTATAAAACTTCTGGTATTCTTTCCTGTTCTTAATATGGGTGTTGTGGTTCCCATTCTCCTGGTCTTTCTCCTTCCCAACTGCATAAGACATCCAAACAGAAAGTCAAGGAAAAGTTATGTTTAGTCTATCTGCAATACTACAGATTGATTCAGTAAAAATACCCGCATGTCTTTCACTTAAGCAATACCTAACATTCAGAAAATACTGATTTCAAGCATGTTTGCTGTCACTGAAGTCAATGATAACTTCCATTGCAGTGGAAGCAATGAAAGCTTAATTTTTGTTAAGTAAAGAAGTATGACAGTGCACCCTATTCCCTCATCCAAGTCATTGATGAATATATTGTAGTGTACTGTTCCTCGTACCAACCCTTGAGGAACTCCACGAGATACAGGCCTCCAACTAGACTCTGTCCCATTGATCACAACTCTCTGGCTTCTTTCTTTCAGCCAGTTCACAGTCCACCTCACTACCCTATTGTCCAGACCACAATTTCTCTGTTTAGCTGCAAGGATGCTGTGGGAGACGGTATCAATTGCTTTACTAAAATCAAGATAGACCACATCCACTGCTTTAACATCATCTATCCACCTGGTTACATCTTCATAAAAGGCTATCAGGTTGGTAAAGTATGACTTCCCTTGGTGAAGCAATGTTGACTATCCCTAATGACCCTCTTATCCTTGATACGCCTAGAAATAAGTTGTTTCATCACCTTTCCAGGGATGGAGGTGTGGCTGACCAGACTGTAGTCAACTGGGTCCTCCTTCTTGATCTTTTTGAACACTGGAGTGACATTCGCTTTCCTCCAATCCTCAAGCACCTCTCCTGTTCCCTACGACTCACAAAAGATAATGGACAGTGGACTAGCAATGACTTCCAACAGTTCCCTCAGAACCTGCGGGTGCATCCCATCAGGACTCATGGATGTCCAGATTGCTAAATTTGTTCCTAACCTAGTCCTCATCAACCGAGGCAAACTCCTCCTTGATCCTGACTTCCTCTGGGGTCTCAGGGGTATGGGCTCTTCAGGACAGCCTCCAGGAGTATAGACAGAGACAAAGAAGGCATTCAGTAACTCTGCCTTCTGTGTGTATCTTCTGTCACCAGGGCACCCACCTCATTCATCAGGAGGCCTACATGCCTCCAGCATTAGTTTTATCTGCAATATATTTGAAGAAGCCTTTTCAGTTGTCTTGGCCCCTCTTGCAAAGTTTAATTCTAAGGAGGCCTTAGCTTTCCTACTGTCTCCCTACATCCTCTGACAACAGTCTTATATTCATCCCATGTGTCCAGCCCCTCCTTCCGTGATCTGTAGACTCTTCTCCTCTACTTGAGTTTGCCCAGAAGTTCCCTGTTTAATCATGGAGGTCTCTGCTTCCAGAGTCTTAGTGCTCTGTAGTCATCCAGAAACAACACACATTGGCATTAAGAATGGAATCTAAGTCAGCAGTAGAAAAGGGGTCTCTTGGTCCATCTGAAAATACTTTGAAACTAAAATCCAGAATAAAATCTGCCAAGGCCCAAAGAAAAGTCTTCCATGGATGCAAAAGGTGTCAACAGCAGCCACTCTGATCAGGCTCCTTTTCAGAAGGTAACTACTCTGAGCAAATAAATCAGTGCTTACCAAGAACCTCACTAAAGTTCATAGTTCGTCCAAGTCTGCCAGCTCATCCTTCAGTAGTTGTCTGCTAATGTGTACAAACGACAGACCTGGAGGGAAGAAATACAAGACAAACAGATAAAGCAGCATGTTCAGACATCCATTAAGACAAACAGGTTTACTAGACCATCAGTTCTTTCCAGTATTCTTATTTACAGCCTACCTGAGGAGGATTTTGGAGGAACTGGCTTTGGATATGTTCCAGGGCAGGTTAATAAACTTTCTGAACTTAGACATGAATCAGTCATGTAGAGCATTGCTGAGGGGCACAACGTAGAGCAGCATGCTTTGTTGCAGTCATAGCTGTGCAAGTTTGGGTTGCCTGGCATATCATCCAACAAAAAAGGGGAGGGTACTAGTCCATTAGGCTCTGCTCCTAACTGTGAGCAAAATAACTGTAAAAGGGCAGAAGACAATGATGAAAGGATGTGGTCATGATGAAGTTTATCCTAAGCACTCATGGTAGGAGTTCACATACCTTTCCAAAATATGTACCAACATCAGAGCTAATGGCTTAGAGAACAGCAGCACAAAACATGATAATGCAGACACAATGCATCTGAGATAGAGTGAGTCACTGCAAAGAAGAGAAGGCCATGACTGTCTGCAAAGTTTGCATTTTTATTGAGTTCTTATTAATGCAGATTGCACAACACTACTGCCAGCTGGGCTAGAGACCATCTATTCATCCATAAGTTAGCAGTGATTGTGGAAAGACAATTTTGGGCTTCTCACTTCTCTTTTCAGCTCCTGAGCCTAAAAACTCCCCTACAAGACACCATTTTTTCTTTCCAGTACACTATGCTCTCTCGTGTCATTCTTGCAGAATTTTCTCTGAGCATACCAGTATCATCACAAATGTTGCCAAAGCAAGCCTCAAAATTAGTAATGAAGACAACTTGTGCTTTGGGCACATCAATACAGAAAGGACATTGAGGTGCTGGAGCAGGTCCAAAGAAGGGCAACAAGGCTTGTGAAAGGCTTGGAGAATACGCCCTATGAGGAGCAACAAAGGAACTGGGGCTGTTTAGTCGGGGGAAGAGAAAGCTGACGGGAGATCTTATTGCTCTCTTCCAATATCTGAAAGGTGCTGACACCAAGAGCGGGGTTGGTCTCTTCTCACTGGTGACAGGTGACAGGACGAGGGGAAATGGCCTCAAGTTGCACCAGAGAAGGTTTAGGTTGTATATCAGGAAAATCGTCTATATAGAAAGGGTTGTTAAGTATTGGAATAGGCTCCCCAGAGAGGTGGTTGAGTCACCATCCTTGAATATGTTTAAAAACTGCTTGGATGTGGTGCTCAGGGACATGATTTAGTGGAGGGTTGTTAGGGTTAGGGTAGTATGCTTAGGTTATGGTTGGACTTTATGATCTCTAAGGTCTTTTCCAACCTGAGCAATTCTATGGTTATAGGATTCTATGCACTGCTTCTTCCCTGTTTTTTGTGGGTTTTTTTTGTTTGTTTGTTTGTTTTTGTCTTGCTTTTTTTCTGGTTTTTCTCAAGCAAAGCCTGGAAAAAAAAAATCAAAACACTCTAGCCCAGTACCCAGTGTAATACATGCTATAGAGGCACTCTTTCACTTCAAATACACTCTAGTGTTTCTGATACAGAGCTGTGCTATAGCTCTCTTGAATAAAAATGCCTCACACTGAAAGAAGTACACTTCACCCCGCATGTTTGTTTTAGAACTGAACATCACCTTGCTCTTAGCCAACCCACATATTTTTGATTGTTGTTGTTGTTTAAAGCAGATATCTCTGCTCTTGTACTGGATTTAGGAGTAGAATCCAGCTGCTCTTTGTTATGACAGAAGAGGAAAAATATGATTATTCCAGCATTAGCCGAGAGCTTTAGATTATATGGCAGAGACATATAACTGATCAGATATCTAATCCTAGATATCTTGGTTATTACAGTGCTTAGTCTGGAGTTCTTCACACCTTCCTTTAGCAATTTGTACACTACTTAGCTCAAAAGGCCAAATGCTAACATCATCATATTCTTTCAACATTTCACAGAATCAGAGAATATCCTAAGCTGGAAGAAATCTTTGAGTTCAACTCCCAGCTCCACATAGGGCCACCCAAAATTTCTGAGAGCAATTTTAACTGAAAACAAATTCTCAAAATGAGCTTTTCCTATCAATATCTTATTCCCTTCTCAGTTTTGAATGAATCAGACAGTTATGCCAGGCATAGATTCAGGAGAAAAATGATGGTTCTAGGCTTTAAGTTATCTTGCACTGAAATTCTTAAATATGTTTTATGGTTGAGCTGCAGCAACTGATTTTTTTCAGAAGGCAAAAATGTCTGGTTTTACTGAGATCTGAAGGGCCTCTATTTATGAAAGGGTTCTTAAGTTTAGCCTTATACCCATCTCTGTCCTGTGATCAATCTTCTATTCCTGGCCATCATACTGGAAGAAGATCATTGCTAGAGCTCATTGTCAATGTCTTATATTACATAACAGTATTTCCTTCATGTGGAAACCAGAGCTGAATAAGAGACATAGTAGATACATAGATTTCATCTACATGGGAAATTAGGATATATTCAACACATAGCATCATAGAATCGTAGAATCACAGAATTGCACAGGTATTGGAAGACTGCTACCTAATTTTAGAGAGGGTTTGCACTTTTCCTAGTTTTATTTTTCTATGAAATTACTAAAAGTAAAATAAATAAAATTTGTAAAAGTGTTTATACTGCTCCTTCCAGTAAACGATGTTTATCTGAAGCATTAACAGGAGGACACTGAATTATGATACCCATTTCTCATGTTTCAGTGTTCCTCGGCGTGTTTAGATGCTAAGGAGCAATGTCACTTATTTCCACTGAGTGGCACTGTTAGGAAACAGAAACCAAAGCGAAGTCCACTAGACACAGCACTTGATTTTCGAAAGCGCTCAAGTTACGTGCTTTGTGTGATTTTACATCCACAGTGAGCTAAAAGTCTACTTGAAGGAACCGGAAAGATCTTTTGAAGGAACAGAAAAATTTTAGATCTTCCAAGTATTATCTTTAGCCTCTCTGAAATACAGACTTCAGCACAAGCAAAAAATAAAATAAAAATAAAAAATGAAAAATTACCCATTCTCAAAGAATTCTGTTTGACATTATTTTCCTTGAGACCTAGCTCCAAAGTATGAGGTCAGAGCTGAAAGTAATGCCTCATATTTTATTATTTTGACCCATGATATCAGATGCAGATATTTGTGGTACAGCTGTAGATTTTGAACCTTCCCATCAATATTCTGTCACATTTTGCTGCTGTGCCACAGACAGCAGCAGACACAAAGTGATTTCTGACACAAAAGCGCATATGAAACAAAGGTGTGTCATTGAATAGCTCCATGCAGATAAAAATTGCACTCATTAACATTCATTGAAGACTGTTGAAGGTTTCTGGAGACTTCAAAGTGGATAATAGTAAAACGAGGTGATGGGTAGTGTGTTTCAGCAGTGGTGACAGTGACATGTAAAACAAGCCATGTTCCAGACGACCATGTACAGCTGGCGCAGATTTTAATCAGCACAGCATGCAGGCTCTTGTCATCACAGATAAAAATGCATAGCTAGTATTGGTGAACATGTTGAAAAATAGTGTTTTGTAGCTGAGAATGTGCCCTACCAAACTGCGTTACTGCATTCTTCTGTGCTATTGCCGTTTTCATGGAGGTATTTCTTTCGGAGTGATCCATGTATTCTCTCTTTGTTTGTCTTTAATTGTTTTTCCTATCTTTTATCACAGATCTGTGTTCTTTCTGCTTACAGCCTGAACTCCTTTAGCAAGCACTTGGGAAGATAAGCAGGAGATCTGACAAGACTACAATAGATAATTCCCCCAACATGTTGAGCAGAGTTGGCTGTTCATTCCTACTGCTGCCTCCAAGATGCCTACCCACCTTCAGCAGTAGCGCCACCTAATCTGTAGGAGATTTGCTGTTGTTGTTGCTGTTGTTTTCCACTTATACTTTGGTTAAAACTGGATGATATTTCTCCCCAGTGTTTAGCGGATTTAACAAACAATGAAATTTCAGCAATTTCTGGAAGTATTCTAAGTTGAGATTTACATTCTTGGATTTCTGACTTTTTTTTCCTACTTGTATTTTCAGTGGGAAGAGTACAGTTTTAGTCACAGACTGCAAGAGCAAGAGGTAGTGAAAATCCATAGTTATTATGAGATTCTCAATATTATATAACTCAGATAAATGATAAAGACAGAAAAATGGAGAAAGAAAAGTTGTCTGGCAGAAGCTTGTACTCTTTGGGGCTGAAATGTTTGCAGAGCCACAACCTTAAAAGCAGTTCCCATTTTGTACTACGGTGATTTTAAACATTTTTTAAATGAACATATAATTACTGCTAGGCTTCTGAGCATGCTAGGCTGTTACTGGGATGTGGGATGAGTGAAGAGAAAAATTCACAATGTTTTCTGTCAAGATGTTTTCATGCCTTCCAAGCAAATAATCATTCAGTGGGGAAGAAATTGGAACTAAGATGCAAGTGAGCAGACAAATTAGCAGGCTACACACTTGTACTATTCATAAAATAATTTGTCTGAGACTAGCTTTATGTATGTGACCATACATTTCCTTCTCTGAAGGACACCTGAAACAAATAAGCTAAATGAAGTGTCTCATGCTAAGCAAAATAAATTGTTTTAAGCTTAATATTTTCCCATTTTTTTCTCTCAGGAAAAAAAAATAAAAAATCATTCCAATCCAAACTGGATTTGTAGTCCTCTATCCCTTTTCAGTTTTCAGCCAAAAGTGAAACTGAGACTATAGCCATTTCTATAATCCCATACTGTAACTTGGAGCAGGCTCCAGAGACCCTGTACTGTGATGTAGGTTCGTACAAGCTACCTAGTTTGGGATCCAAAGAAAAGCAGTAATTTGGTACATTCTCTTACAGAACATCAGCTCTATTGACCTTTCAGCTTCTTGAGAGTGTTAAGCCTCATCTGCTCAGCCTCTCAACACTAGTGATTTATTTTCCTTATTACGAACTCTGCTTCCAAGAGAATGGTCTATGTTATGGGACTTTTTCAGCTGGGCAGTTTTAGTTAAATCCCAACACATTTTAAAAAAGTGATTCTCCCATCTGTCTGCATATCTCTTTTTCATTTGTTCTGCTTGAGCATAAGTATGTAACAGAAAACAGCTTTTAGGTATCTCAGGCAGTTTTCTGGAGTCATTCTGCATATTACTAACCACCTGAATCTAGCAGAGATCAGTTCTAAGTATGGAATACTTCCAAACATTGTCTATGCTATTTTAACCAGAATTTGTAGTCTCTATACTTCAGAAATTCAGCAGAAATTAGAAATCTCATGCTTGGTCAAGGATCAGGGACACCATATGCCTCAAAAGGGAAAACACAACTAAATCCAGCTGAACTTAGGAGCATGCATCAACAGACAGAACATCCACAGATAGAAAAGGCTAATCTCAAGTGCTTGAGAGAATACAGAGAAGGCTGCAGCTGCAATAAATCCTCTTAAAATATATACCTATACATTCATATCTTCTAGGGAATTCATGAATTGTCACATTTTGGCCTAGTCTGGCCCAATTCCATGACTAATGAAGTGGAGACCTACACCCCAGGAGGGGAGGAAGGGAAAAAGGAGAAAAGGTAGGGAGACAAGCCTAAAAATAAAATAGCGACAATGAGCTAAGGGAGAAAACTAATAGTAAACTAAACTAAATATGATAGTGGAATGTGAGATAACACAATATAATACAATATAATTGGAATTGAAGCTAATAAATCAAATGAGTGAGAGAGAGTGTCCAAAACCAAAGGCCTTACTCTAATGCTGAAAGCGAGATGGGTAGGGAGCACACACCGCAGAGATGAGAAGTAAAAGAAGGGAAATCTTGTGATGCACAAGCAGTTTTATCTTTCTCTCTAAGTGGAAAACTGAAATAGAACTGCAGAGATACGTAGTTTTTCTCTTCTGAGAACCAGGTACCCAGAAATACTGACCACCCATGGAACTGGACCTTTAACTCTTTCACTCCCAGTGCACTACGTGGTGTTATGATGTGAAATACCGATAACAAAAATCAGAAAACCATGACATAAGGCTTTAGTAACAGCATGCACAAGCTATAGATAGATAGATAGATAAATAGAAAGATAGATAGATAGATAGATAGACAGATCTTTAACACAACTGCATATTTCTGTTCCTGAGCCATAGCTGTTGGGCTTTTTAGCTATTTAATTATTTTCCTCCCTTTGCAGCTTCAGAATCCCTGTAGAGTCTCATGTCCTTATGAACTTGAAATTAATTTACTAGGTCTGGGCGTTCAAGTAAAAAGCCAGGAGGCAGTATTGAACTCACCCAGCTGGACTGAAAATCTATACAGAACTAAATAAGTATACCCGAAGTGCCCAGCCCTAGCACTGAACTAGACTGATTGTATAATCAACCACTAGATCTCAGTGTACAGGCATGAGTCTAGCTCTTTCTTCATCCTTGAGACTGATACATGTACTTAACAACAGTAGTAATAAAAAACACAAGCACATGCACATTTAGCTAATGTAGATTGTTGTTATTTTTTCCTTCCATCTCGAGTTTAACTTCACTCCCGTTGAAGTTCAGGAAAAAATGCTCTAGGCAGAAATGATGTCAGTAGAGAAGGATCAAAGCAGAGAACGTCTGCTCTGTAAGCAGAAACACGCCACTTCTTTCAAGGGAAAACTGAAACCCTTAAGATGTCTCCTTCTTCATAGAAAATCTCATTGTTTGTGATAAAAATTAAAAAAATATAGAAATTAATGCCTGACTACTAATGGCTATCAAGAGCCAGTATGATTCCAAAGCTGCAGCTTCTTTTCTTTTACACTTCATCTTGGTCTGCCTTCCAGTCTGCTTATACTTTTAAGCTCCTCTAAATTCTCTACTTGAGTATTATTAATTTTCTGTAAATTTCCCTTCTTTCTACACTGGGCTTACTTAAGGAGAAAGTACATTTGTGCATCACCAAACAAAACAAGGTCATAAATATATGATATCCAGAAGAGTATAGTAAGGTTTAAGTTTACACCTATCAAATCTGATCTGTATGATTCTTTTTTAGAAATATGTGAAGGAAAATTGAGATATTTTAAAATCCTGATAAACCTGCCCCTGAAAACAACCTTCTCGAGGCAGAACTTATCCACTGAAAATAGTTCTGCTTCAAAACTGCTTATAAAATATATCTTCTCATGTATCCTTCTTACTCTTTCCTCTGCCTGCCCTTCTATTTGCTGTTCCCAGCTCCTCCCTCTCCTCATTCCTTCCATTTCTTTCCCTGTCTTTTATGATTGCTCTGTGTATATGTTGCTTTCTCTGTCTCTATCTTCCACCTCTCTCACTCTCACTCTCACCCTCCTTTTTTTCTTTTGAAAATCAATTCCCCATGTCTTAGAGTCACCCCTCCCTTTTATCCTTCTCAGCTATTCACAAGGGTCTTTTTTATTTCTCTTTGGCTAATGAGATCTGCCCTGCACATTCCATCTCTTTTCAGGATTCAACATGTTTTGCACAGTGAGGAAATTATTTTGAGATGGAATGTGATTTTTTTATTCTGACCATTGTTTTAAGAAGTGAATCTTCTTATTTTGTTTTAGATATTATGAGATCTGCTTTTCTGTCTGGATTTTTATGTTTCAATATTTTGTGGAATTCTATGCCCATAGAATGAATGTCTAATTATTCACATGATTATCTGTATTGTCACTCTCCAAAGATTTCTTATTATGTATCTCTGTCAGTAAAAACTTATGAGGATGTATTTTTGAGCATGTGAATTTGTTTATAAATTATACACATGTACTACTGAAGCACTAATCTTTTCTTCCAGGATCTTGTGCAATCCCTGGGAAGCATGCACCCTGCTTTGGAGACCACAAGTCTATGTTATGCAGTCCCACAGTTGCAAAAGTTATGCTAGTTTTATCACATATAAGATTGACCTGCGAATCTGATAGACCTAAAGCAGTTTGGGATGGAGAGCTTTTGTTTCTCTATTTCTGCCAGTGTACAGACTGTGATCATTTATATTTTAGAGAAGAACGGGCTGTTCAGGCTTTGTTGATGTGAATTAATAATTTGCCTAGTAGAGGAAAGTTTAATAAGGTGGAAATGTTTTCAAACGTATAAATGTATGCACTGAAAAATGCTGTAGCATCAAAGAGAAGATATTTATACACTTCCTTAAAGTTAATCCCTAGTAAAGGATGGGCTGTTGTCTTCCCTTCCAGTAAATGAAATTTTAAACAGAATTATTGGCCATTTCATGTGCATCTGTGTCTCTGTGGCACAGGAAACTTTGCTCAGACTTCACCACTCAGAGCTTTTTCATGCTTGGCTTTCCTTTCACAAAAAGGGGGTGGGGGAGGTGTGTGTATGGGGGGAATATTCCATTACTGTAAAGGGGAGAAAGTTCTTCTGTGAACAAAATAGTCATTTGCCTACCTTCCTAACCCCATTGCAATCTCACTGTTTCTTTCTAATGGATGGATACTACTCCTCATAGTACTAAAATAAGGAAGAATGGAAACTGTGAAAAAATTTACCATCAAACTGAGGAAAGGCCAGATTCTGAGAGGAGCTGAGTACCTGTATTTACTCTTGAAGTCAATTTCTTTTAGAATCAGGATAGGGGTGGGGAGTGGAGTTGGAAGTAAAAGGAAGTAATAACCTCCCTGGTCATGCTGACTACATTATTTCTGATGGCAGTCAAGATGCCATTGGCCTTCTTGGCAACCTGAGCACACTACTGGCTCATGTTTTGCTGACTGTCAACTAACAACACCAGATCCTTTTCCTCCAAGCTGTTTGCCAGACACTCCAAACCTTCTTGCCTTGGGCTGCTTGCCCCAAACCTTCATGGGTTGGTTGTGACCAAAATGCATGACGTGGCACTTGGTCTTGTTAAAGCTTATACAACTGGCCTCGCATTGATCCAGCCTATCCATATGTCTCTGTACAGCCTTCCTATTATGAGGAAGATTGACAATTCCTCCCAGTTTCTTGCCATCTACAAACTTATTGAGGGTGCACTTAATCCTTTCATCCAAATTATCAATGAAGATTAAACAGAGTCAGCCCCAAAAACCAGTAGTGACTAATAGCCAGCTGATTTTAACTCCACTCATCACCACTCCCTGGGCCTGGCCATCCAGATAGTTTTTTACCCAATGAGGAGTATATGGCTCAAGCTACAGACTGCCAGCTTCTGCAGGAGAATACTGCGGGGAACAGAGTCAAAGGCTTTACTAAAATCTTGGTAGATTATACCCACAGACTTTCTCTCATCTACCAGGCATGTTACCTGGTCACAAAGGAGATCAGTGTGGACAAATATGACCTGCTTTTCATAAACCCATATAGGCTAAGCCTGATCTCCTTGTTGTCCTGTACCTGCCACATAATCGCACTCAAGATGATACACTCCATGACCTTCCCCAGTACAGAGGTCAGGCTGACAGGTCTGTAATTTCCTGGATCCTCCTTCAGACCATTCTTGTAGATGGGTGTCACATTAGTAAGCATTGTCTGCGACCTCTCCAGTTGAGCAAGACCACTGAGAGATGGTGGAAAATGGCTATCACTTTCATCAGCTTCCTCAGTACCCTCAGGTGGATTCCATCTGGTCCCATAGACTCGTGATGGTCTAGGTGCAGTAGAAGGCCACTAGCTGTTTTCTCCTGAACTGTGAGGGTTGATTTACCTTACCATCACTGTCTTTCTCTTAGAGGGCTGAGTAGCTTGAGGATAACTGGCCTGTCTATTAAAGACAGAAGTAAAGAAAGTATTGATGACTCCAGCCTTTTCCTCAGTGATAACATTCCCTGCCTCATTCAGCAATGACAGGACTCTTCTCTTCTCTTCTCTTCTCTTCTCTTCTCTTCTCTTCTCTTCTCTTCTCTTCTCTTCTCTTCTCTTCTCTTCTCTTCTCTTCTCTTCTCTTCTCTTCTCTTCTCTTCTCTTCTCTTCTCTTCTCTTCTCTTCTCTTCTCTTCTCTTCTCTTCTCTTCTCTTCTCTTCTCTTCTCTTCTTTCTCCCCCCCCCCAGGAGAAACTATACCATCTATGATGATGTAAGTACTTATGCATATACTCCCATATATGAAACTGCTAGAAAAGACTGCAAAGTATAGAAACTCCTTAGTTTTTTGAATGGAGAAATGT
This sequence comes from Meleagris gallopavo, assembly GCF_905368555.1. NCBI lineage: Eukaryota > Metazoa > Chordata > Aves > Galliformes > Phasianidae > Meleagris > Meleagris gallopavo. The sequence continues at coordinate 76,866,389 of NC_139404.1, read as the reverse complement.
GACACTATCTTCAGACAGTATCCTTTCTAAGCAGAATCTTATATTTTTTTCCTTTCAGTGGGGTGGCCAAAGTACTTTTGCATGCATCCCTATGTTTTATACTTAAGAAAATGATCTGCATAATTGCTTGTGTTATGTCACATTGTATTGTGTGTAATATTTAAAATAGCCCATATTTCAAATCAAAAGGAATCTACTTTTGAAGAAGAACCACAACATTTCACTCTGTTTTATCAAAGAAATAATTGTAAGAAGTTGTAAGGCTCTCATTTTTGTAGATTTTTCATTCAGAAAATTTTTCATTCATTCATTTTCACTGTTGCTTCTGACACTCTAACTTTGCCACTTTGTAACTTACTGTGAATGTAACTCTAGATACAAACAGAGGGTTTTACCCTGTTCCTGGTCCTCCAGTCTTTTTCCAGATTCAGCCCAGTGATCGAATGGTTGGACTTCATGACCTTAGAGGTCTTAAACTAACCTAAGTGATTCTATGATTCACAGTCTGAATAGTAGATTCTTGCTTATATTCTTGCACTAAAAGGAGGTAAGAGTGGCACAGAAAGTTGCTTCCAGTGCATTATTTTCATATTTGAAGCTGAGGTTCTGCCCGCTATTGGGGATATCCATTATTTAGGCCACAGCTGGAAATTAAAGCAGAATGGAAGCTTTTTAGTATCTAGAAATAAGGAAGAACTTAGCCTATGTGAAATTTGACCTTTAGTGTTTAGAAACTCATTATAGTATGGAAATACATATAACTGTAAGCGAGGGTTCCATAAAACAATAGCAGATGCTATACTGCAACACTGATTTCAGGAAAGCCTTCAGTGACCAGACACAAATCAGTAATTCCTGCTGCTACTTTTGTTCTGCTGCAGTGTGTATCATCCAGCATGAAGCTGGCAACTGCACCGAGCAGCAAAGTTATCACAATCTGGCATCCCCATGGAAAGCTTCACTGCAGAAAGACAGACAGTGGGAAAGGCCCAGTCCAGTCCCTCAGCTCCGAGGTTTGGTCGAGGGAGGACCTATCCAGGGTCTCTCTGGAAAACGCTGGGTAGGGGGCTGAGGAGGGGTCTGCGAACAACAGCAACATGAATCGAGGAAGGAACCCAGTGCCGCGGGTATGAAAGGAGAGTGGGTGAGCACCCTCGGGAGTCCCGGCAACAGGAACACAGGAGTCCGAGATGGCGGCAGTATGTGGGGGGAGTGGTGATGGCAGCGGTACACAGGAGCCGTGACAGTACCGGCTGCTGCCACCTCGGCCGTCCCCCTTTACAATCACGCAGCGCACTAAACTGGGCCTTCCCAAAGGAAGGCAGCTTGAGGGGGAAGAGCACGGAGAGAGGAGGAGGGGCACGTCAGGAGTAGCCAGGAGAGGGCGGGGGTTGGGAAGGAGAGGCTGAATCTTGGAGAAAGGGAAAGCAGCAGATACTGGTAAGCAGGATAAAAACAGAGAGGGAAAGGGAATCTGCGTGGGGAGAGGGGAAAAATATTCCCAGAGAAGGGCAGGGAGGAAGGCATAAGGATTGGGACTGCTCGCAGGTGTCGGACTTCTTGAAAACATCTGTCCGCTGCGCCTGGGGCCCAGGGACAAAGCGGCAGTGGGAGCGGAGCAGGAACAACCCAGTACTGGCCCACAGAGATGGTGTGATTTACACGGTGCAAATGGTCTTTGTCTAACTTTTCTGATGTCAGGAAGCAGCTCTTTATAGATCTGGCGGGAAGGGCTTCTGTGAAAACTGCTTGAGTAATTCTAGGGTGTAAAGAGGATGTCGCTGAAGTCTCACCAAGGATATTGTGGCGGGTGAGCAGGCCAGCAGCGAAGGACGTGAGGCTGGCGGAAGAGATCGGAGGAAGAGAGCCGTGTGGTCGGGTCTCTGCTGTTCGAGGGGGAGAAGGGGTGGGGTGAGAGAACAAACGAGGTACTAAAGAATGTGATTAGAACTCCTAAAATTGTACGGCTTTTTTTCCTGGTATTTGCTTATCAAAGACTGTGTTACTGGAGCTCGGATTGTCCAGAGAGACCCTCCCCCAAGCTCATTTCTCATGTCTTTTGCCGTGTGCAAGGCAAGGAGAGAAAAGCTGCATGAAGTGATGTCACGGTTTCTGTGCTCACGGAAAGCGCTTTCAAAATCAGATACTTTTCAAACATGCATGGTTGATTTGGTCTCATTCTGTGTGGTTTTGTTGCTCTGGTTGTTTTCTCCTTCTCTATTTTGTTTGTGCTGCCTTGGAAGACTTTGAATCAGGGAGGCAGGGATAGATTTATACTGGCATAGATTTCTGATTATAGTGGATCAACATAGGGAAGGCTTTGTGGCCTTTTCTGGGGATAGCATTGTTTAATATTCTTGTGGGAGACAATAGACTGTTTGTTTGTGTCAGAGGAAAGCCATTCTACTCTATTCTTCAAGATGCTGAAAAGTTACTACTTCTCATATTAAACTGTGGTGTGGGAAGGACTGTTGCTGTGTTAGGTAATTTAAATTTGCCTTTTGTGAAATGATTTCACTGTCTCTGAAGTCTCGTTTGCTGTTACCACACTCATTTGGTTGAAGAGAGGACTAAATTTCACCTGCCTCCCCAACAAGTTACAGAAATAAGAAATTCAAGATGGTGAAGCATATCTCCCAGGGGCACTGTCCATTAATAATGATATCAACTCATGCAGATTGATAAGGAAGGAGAGTGAGAGGGTAAGTGGAAAGAACAAAGTCAAGTAAGGGGAAAAGAATAGTTGCTACTAGGCATATTTGTTACAAACAGAAGTGCTGCCTCAGCTGGGACATGCAAGGGAGATTCCCCTCTTCCTTGTAGTGTAGTTACTGATCATAAACATGCAGTCTGGATTTGGATGCATGTCTTGTTTAGTCACAGCAGATCCACCTGCCCTGAGCCACTAATATAAGATCACATAACTGTTTTTAGGGCTTTCTTCATTCCCAGTTTGAGATCACTCCAATGCTGAGGTGTTTTGAAGTAAAAAAATAAAGCCCATGTTGTGACTTCAGTTTGTTTTGCTAGCCTCATGTAATTGCAGGTGACTGTATTCCTGTATCACCTTTTGCATGTATGTGCTTTTAGTCAAATTACATGTGCAGATTTTTGTTCCTTTTCATGTATGGATAGCTCTATAATCCCTAGATGTTCTTATCCTCTGTTCTGAGTTCTCTTTTATTTGACTTACTCTTTTAGAGGAACACAGAATAGTAGGTATGGCTGTGTGTTTACTAGTAAAGACCACTACTCAAGGAACTGGAGCTCGTGTGAAGCAGGACTGTTTCCTCTCTAATCACTGAAACCATGCAGAAAGACTTGCTCCCTTGCTTTGTTCTGAGGTCCTTAGCTCTTCCAAGCTATTAACTTCGGTAAGAACACCTTAGGTTATAGAGACTGTTTTTAGAGGGGATTAGTTAAGGAATGTCTTCTCTTTACTTTTGCCCAAGGCCGTTACATTTTTCAGCTTCTGTATTTCATTTGCAGGCTGACCCACTGATACGGTATAAATGCTTTTTTGGGGAAAGGAAATTACTGGTCCTAAAGAGACAGCAGCTTACTTACAGTATGCACTGCTTCTGGAGGCTGCCAGCACACTTATCTGACAAGATAGCTGATACCTCAGCTGTCTGATAATTGTCTTAGATAGGTATAAACCTATACAAATTCACTGTGTACGTTTCACTGTGCTAAGGTGTACCTGTTTTCCCTCTTATGTCCTGTGATACTACATATGCCATGTGGAGAATGAAAATCATATGAGATTGCTATGGTTTGTCCGCTCTTACCCCGTGTATCTCCATTAAGAAAGTGTTGCTTTGTGGCCAGTTCAGCCTCCCTTGAATTTCTATGAGACTTACACATGCTCTTTCCCTGGCCTCAGGAACGCTTCCCTCTACAGGTCTGCTCCTGCTAAAACCTGCTTTTCCTTGTTAAGCATTTATTATTCCTTAGTAGCTCCTGTGGGAAAGATTCTCCTAAAGTCACTGAAAATCAGTGCAAACTTCTTGGCATACTGTTTACATTTCATGGTTTATTTCTCATTTCTGTTGCCATATTTACATGTGGTTATTGTACACATATGCAATAGAAGATACAAGAAGTAGAAACCAGTATGTATGGTCAAGCTAAATGTATATAGTGATTTAGGAACCAAAAAGGGTAACAATATATACATAATGGGCACTATTGTGAATAGCGTTTGTGAAGAATATTCCAGAGAGGGTGCTTTCCTTCATAAACACATAATGAGGTTCTTTTTTTTTCTTTTTCTTTTTTTTTCCTCCAGAAATCCAAAAGACTTTTCTGTGAAGAGAAAAGCTGGTTAAAGCTTTAGGAGGAAACTGAAGAGTCTGCTATAATTTTGTCAGTATTTTCTTTTTTATATTTTTCTTAAACATTCTTTAATATTATGCTACTATTATGTCTTACTGTTTCAACTGTCAGGAAGCTTTATATCACCTTACAGCAATGCAGCTAGCATACTTTTCTAGCTGCTAACTCTACAAATTCAGCAAGTTTTCAAATCTTTACAACCTTATTAACAAGCTTCTCCCTGTTGAGACGTGTGCCAGACATCCCTCTTCGCTCCGTATTTGTTCTCTTTGGTAGTGTCATGAACTTCAGGGGATCTGTAAGAGTATAAATTGCAAGAATTTAGCAAGTAATCTGTAGATGTTGTGCAGCAGAAAACTTGCTCTCCTATGTGCTTACAATTGAGCAAGGCAAGCAGACTCTCAAAAGAATAAAAACTTCTTAATTACTCACGTCAGCTACATGTGAGGAGTAAATCTGCTGAGTAAGAAAATGCCATTTTATATCATCACTCTTGTGTTCAATTTACACTTGGAATTTTATATTTAACAACAACAGAAAAAAACTACGCTAGCACTTTCTTCTGAGAAACATGTGTTGTTCTTTGAAATATTCTTCTGCCATCAGGAACAGAATTTTTTAAATGTACTATTGATGTTTTAAGTTACTTTGCCATTTTGGGTTTGGCTTTTGTGCATGTGTATTTTATTTTTAAAGTATTTATTTTATGAAGGGACTGGCACATGGTTACTTGTGTGTGTGCTGTTTGTTTTTGTTTATAATACAAAATGCTGTATTTTGTCCTAAGAAAAAAGAAAAGTGTCCATGGAGCAGGCTAATGTTCCTGTCAGATATTTGATGACTGTTCTGGACTAAGTACATATTTCTGATATTTGATGACTGTTCTGGAGCTCTGGAGACCACTTTTGAGCTTGGGAATCAAGCTTACCTTATTAGTTTTCTGTGCTTCCAAAAGCTTCTGTATTATGCTACTCAGGGCTTGTTTGCCAAGAAAATGGTTATTCAGTTGTTTCATGTGCACGTGTGTACACACATGCATATGTACATGTGCCCATGTACATGCACAACTGCACTTAAGAGGAGAATAAAAGTGCTATCTTGGGACTCAAGAGATTACTGGATAGAGTCAGCCTCTCCAGTCTGAAAACTGATGCCTTACATATGAAGGCTAGATCCTTAAGGCCCTGATTCACCTTAGGATGGAAATTCTTGCCTGTCCAGACCTGTAGATCAAAGCATCCATGACTTCATTTTCAGACAGTCTTTGTTTTGTTTTGTTTCCCCAGGCTTACCATGTAAATGATTCCTCTGCTGATTCTGGAGTTTCTAAGTGCAGCTTTTCTCTGTGTCATGTCTGTGGAAAATATTCTGTATGTTTAAATCATATAATTAAACCCTAGAAGAAGAGACAGAGGATTACTATCTATCTTTTTTTTTTTTCTTCTGTTTTAGTAAGCTTTTGATTTTTGAAAGGTAAAGCATGGCATACTGGTGTACCTCCAAGTTTTGTAAAGCTTTCAGATCTCTCTAAATGACACAATTTCTCTCCCACTTAATGTAAAACACACGATATGAATGTCTTTGGCCCATTTGACCACTTCAGAGGCACTGTGTGGGATGGAGATGCATGTGTGAGGCTCTCAGCATCACACAACAGGTTCTCACAGATCCTGAGGATGTCTACAAATGGAACCAGGTTTCCTTGGCAGAACTGTTTTTTCGTCCTAATTATTCTTCTTTAAGAAGAAGATGGAATGTCACGAGGGATATCATTGCAGACATTCCTAGACAAATTTTGAATTGAAATTATTCAATTTGGAAATTCAAGCTTTGGACTGTTTATAAAAACTGAACTTCCAAATGTTCCTTTACTCACAGCTTAGCTCAGTTTAATCTCAATAAACATTTCTTAGTACAGAAATACTTTCTGTACTAAGGAAGATACTTGGAATTACTTCTTTTGGCTTTGAGCCAGGAAGAATTGCTGCTGGAAATACAGCAAGATTGGAATCCTTTCTTGCAGTTTTCTCCCAGATAGTTCCTTCCCTTGCTAAAGCTAGTATGCTTTGAGCTAGTGCCAGCAGCAATGGGAATGCAAATGTACTGGCATTTTCACTTTTCAGTGACTTTACTAATCCCATTTGGAGCATGGTTGTTCATAAAAGGGCCATCATTGTAGTATGAGGAATTCTGTTGAGGAATGTTCAATTAATTACTAGCATAGAAAGTACCTTACTGGCCTTCTCCACTAGTACCTCCCTAAACATACTTTGGGTCTTAGCAGTGTAACATGAATTGATAACAAATTGTGTTGACCTAATTATAAATTAGTTTTCTGTTCAGATCTAACTGATAAACAGAGACTTAACAGAGGGAATTTTCTGTAGTTTGCATGTGTGTTAGTGTTGTGTTCCACTAGGGCATACAAATCTGGGAGTCGGATGCTTAAAAGTAATTAGTTTTCTTTTTGTGCCTTACTATAGCATCATTTTGCTCAGGGCCTCAGACTATTTACCAAGAAGACGTTTTTTGAAACAGCATTATGGGAATGATGCATACCTTGTGCTCTTTGTTTCAGCCAAAAGTCCTCCAAAAGTTGACTGAATGAATCATGTTGACAATACAATTGCTTGTTTCTCATGGATAATTTTACTGAACTAGAATTTGCACTGGATGCTGCAGGTTCCTGCAACTCAGGAACCAAAATAGTGACTAAGTACATACTGCTTGGAGAGACGGATTTAAAAATTGTTACCTATATACTTTTTATTTTAAAACCCTTATTACTCCTGCAAGAGTGTGTATCAAGGTGAAGGTAAAGTGTAAAGCAAATTAATTAGTATTTGGAAACAGGCTAAAAATAAAAATAATATTCAATTATTTGAAAGAAGGAATTAGGCTAAGGCATGTTTTTCTTCTGTCTTTGTTAAAACAACAGCTGAACAACTCTAATTGAAAGGATCAGAATTGAGTTGTTACACTTGTCTTCTTCTCTTGGCTGATAGTGTATGCAGCATACTATATACAAAACTATAGTGTACAATAGTATTATAAAATACTGTAGGGAAATAAATCAGAGTGTTAAGGATGAACTTGCCTTAAAACATCAGAAAATTATTTTAAATGAAACTTCAGAGGATTATTTTGAAAAAAGCTGTTCTTTTTGTCCTCCTTATAATAGGAGATCAGTCCAATGCTATTTTTCTGATGCCTCTGAACCCGTGATGTTGAAATTGGACAATCCCTGACTTTGTGGCAGAGATGTAAATACACATGAGCAATTTGCGTTTGATCGTTTGAACTTCTGTGCCAGGGCACTGGTGAACTGAGAGCTCAGTGGAGAGCAACAGAAATGCTTATACAACTGGAGGGACTTTTTTTCCATGTTATTAAAAAGCACCAGCTTAATGATGACTAAAAAGGTCTTGCTCCTCTGTATCTGTAATACCTGGGAGATAATTTATAAGATCCCAGTATGATGTTAAAGTAATATGGTTCTCTCGAACTGCCCAAAGTAAATGATTTCAAGTTCAGTATTAAGATATGTTTTCTTCCATCAGAGAAGTAGTTGAAGCCCTACTGCTTATGTCATTTAAAAACAAAACAAAAACCATTCCCTTGCCCCCCCACCTCCCCCCATAAAAAACAAACAACAAAAAAAAAACAAAAAAAAAACCCAAGCGTAACTAACAAAGCTCAAATGAACACAAGGAACACACAGAAAAGAGTCTTGCTTTTGACTGTGGGCAGTAGACCAGAAGTCATAAAATAAAGATGCCCTTTCCCTTTATTTGGTTATTCATATCATAATCTCTCCAGCAACTGGAGAGGGAGACAGCCTTGCTGTCAAAAATGCATCTAGGATCTGCTGTTCTACAAGAGAGAACTAGAGACCAGTACCTGAGGAGAGGAAGTGGTGTATTGTCCTTGCTTCATTTGAAGTGTAATCCTTTGGTTTTGATGTTGAACTTGATTGTATTAAGAGTAATGAGTCCCAGTATCGATTTAAATAAGCTTTTGAGACACAGAGGAGCCAGGATGAGCTCTGAAGTTTATATTTTATTCCTTTCTTCTCTGTCAGTGAAAATAGTACAACCATGCCTTCCTTTTTCCTCTTATATTTTTTTCTATTCTTGTGAGGTATTAGTGACACATAATGCTTCTGTTTCTTGAGGCTGGAAACAATGAACTGGAAATGTAGGATGGAGGAGGAAGAGAGAAGGACATGACAATAGACTTTATTGCTCTGCCAGTGGCAAGTTTAGATTTTTGGTGGGGCTCTCTAACCTGCCTTCAAGGCACATCACTCCCTGTGGTGTTTCACTCAACTCAGCAAATTGTTCCACCCAGCCATTCACTTTCAGGTCATCTCTATCTTCTTCGGAACATAAATCTCTTCTTCAGGCTGCCACTTCTGCCTCACTGCTCTCTCATCTGTCTCCTAAACAAGAGCTGACTTTGGGCAACCAGATATATAGAATCAGAAAAGGAGCCTAGTCTGAGCCTTGAATTGTCATTAATCTATACTACTGTCCTGTAATAAATATCTGCATATCATTTACAAAAGATTTAATCTAAAAGATAGTATTAAAGTAAGATGTTTTTGAACTTAAATGGGACAACAATATTCTATGTTCTTTTTGCTGGTTTCAGTCATTGTAACACGTGAGACCAAAGTACCATGAGACAAGTGAGGACTGAGTCTGAATGAAGATTCTGGATAAGGAAGCTGGTCAGGAGAGAGAAAAACTGGAGAAATCAGCTATTTTCTTAGGCCTAGAATAAGTTCTAGTTTCATAATCCCTGACTCTGTGCTCTTATTTTGCCTACAGGGATTGCTACCAAGATAGCTTTTTGATTGCGTGTTACATCCTCATCCAAAAATGGTTCGGTATAGACTGAAGTTAGTGTTGGTGTGCAGTTCTGGGGACAATGTCCAGTATAATATAGGCTTACTGTGTAGTGCTTTGATGCCTGATAACAATGTGGAGCTCATACTGCTGGTGGAAAAGACCAAATTCCTGTCTTGGTAAACAGTGATCATATACAAGCCATTTTCTCTCTGTGTGTTTCATAGTTTTGTGCGTGTATTTCCATATCCCCCACTTCACATTCTGCAGCTAAAGCCTATACATTGTATAGCCTGTTGTTGCAGAAAACGAAATGTAAGTGAATTAATATGACTGAAGATAATATTTATTTCCTAGTTCCATGCTTACAGATCTAAAATTAGAGAACTTACCTTTGCAATAGGAGATGAAGGGGTGTAATTGGATAAAAGCCTGATGGCAAATGCATGGAGTGGGACTGGAGAAGGAGGTTTTGACAGTAAGACGAGGACACCAAAAAGAAAAAGTGATGTGAATATGCTTCACTGTTACTTGTGCCTTGCTGTGTTTTACAAAGAAGCATTCTGTGTTTACTTCTCTTATCAGAAATAAAACCAGTGATGATAAATAATGCTCATATTTAAATAATTTCTATAAGTAAGAGTAGCCTGTGTCTGGAAATGCTTGCAGACAACAGTTTGAGATCCAAGCTGTTTCACACCCCAAGGCCACAAGGCAGATTAAAATGAAAAAAATAGTTACAATTAACCCTTAAATCATAAAGTATGTTATCTGAAAACCCAAAGCTGCATCTTTGGAGCCAGAAGGGAGAGATTTCTAGGTTTATAAAAAGACCAGCACTTAGATGAGGATGTTTTAATATTAGTTATTTCTGTAGTCATTTTGGAAAGGCCAGTTTCTCTCATGGAATTAAAGTCAATTTCAAAATGTAGGAAATTTCCATAGAATTTGAACTTCTTTTTTTTTTTTTTTTTTTTTTTAACTGCTATCAGTGATGATGATGCTAATGGACAACATACATTTGATTACTGTGAAAATGAACAGTGTGCATTTTCTACCTATGCCAAATATCCTTGCTGTAAAGCCCTCATATAGTGAAATCAGAGGTGAAAAAAATAAATGCTTTTTAAAATTATTTACTGTAGATTAAAAAAATAATAATAATATTAATCTTTACTAATGAAAACTTTTGTCCACAAAGGTTAATTTGAGTAAAGAAAAACATTCTCTGTCGGTTTGCTTTTTCCCTCCAGCATATATTTTAAATATTCGTGCATAGATCTTGGTTTATATATAGCTTTATGTGGCATGCTTGGGAATATTCTTAACTGAGAATTGGAAAGAGCATTAAGATAAAATACCCCTTTTTCTTAGTATTCTAAGCTTTTATTATCCATGTCTTACTTTCATACGACCACTATCTTCCCCTCACCCAACCCTTCAGGGCCTTGATTTCTTTTCCAGCATCATGACAGTGCCCTTAAGGCCCTTTTGCAGTTCTGTGCTTAGTTTGTCTATGCAGATTTGCAGATGATCTCTCAGACAGGGCAGAAAGTGTCAAGGTTATTAGTCTGATTTGTGACATTGTTCTTCTTGCCCTTACTAAAGCTGTGGCTGGCATCTTTGTTATTTTTCCATCCACTAGGAATCAGAGCTTGATATATACAAGAACATTAATTTCAGATGCAAAGGAGACAGATCAGAATTAATGAAAGGATGAGAACACAATTTTAGGGACATATTCTTCAAGTCAGACATCCTTTGCTTTAGTACTGTTCGTGATAAAGGTTTATTCTTGTTCGGATTTTTTTTTTTTCTCAAATAGGCTTGCTCAATTATCCTTATCCCAGAAAGAGACTTTAGCTTTCTTTATTTGCATACAGGGAGAGTCTGCTGGGGGCATATGCCCATATGGTCTCTCAAACCATCAGAGGATGCAGCCTTTTTTATCCTTTCTTCCTGACCGCATTATCCCTCCTCCTACCAGCTGAAGTACTCAGAGGTTACAGAGTTGCTGATTTGCCTAATACATGTTCCCCCTTGTATGTGACTCCCCTGTGTATCATACATCACCTGTATAATGAACTCCAACTTTACATCACTTGGGGCAAAGAAGTTAATATTAATTAGCCTATTAAGCCTGTGTAGTAAGTCCAAGTTCGTAAATTCAGGTTGTCAATCGACCTTCATATCTGAAGCTTTATTGGGTCAATGTATAAATACATCAAGTGGAGGGGAATTTGTAAGCATCTGCCCAACTTCCAAGCAAGGATACCTTGTTTACAAACCTCTTTTATCTCATTTTCCATGTCTTTTTTTTTACTTCTGACAAAATTGTATGTATCTTTTTCTTTGAATTTTTTCAAGTTTGTTGAAATTGTAGGTGTCACTTCTTTAAAATTATTGTGAAACCTGAAGAATTTACTTAAAATTATTTTCTGTCAGTTGTACAAGAGAAAGAAACGCTGATTTTTTTTTTTTTTTTTTTTTTCCAAAGAATTTGAACTACTACCGATTTTTTTCACCTAGAAGTTTTTGATATAATCACTTTCAGGGATACCCAAAGTCAAATCTCCTATACCTATAATTCTTTGCTTAGGATTTTGGAAAGAAAATCTTTTACATACTGCTACAAAAAAGGTTTTATTCTATTCCTGAGAAGCTGAAAATTATCTATTTTTTGTCTCTTCAAAACTGTATATCCTTCTTTTACACAGATAAAAGAATACCTGTAAAAGCTAACAACTGAAACTGGAAGATAGATGGTATGTCCACATATTATAGAAATGCACTGCAAAGGTCTGTTCATGCTACGGGAAGTTTCCTGAGAAACATTAGAGTAAAACTGATTATAAGAGCACAGTAGAATCATACTTATTTTGCTGTTCTCTCTTCTTTCTGCAATCTCTTACGGTATGAAAATTCAACTAAAATAACCTCTGTGCCATTCCAGTTCCTATTATTTTTAGGAAAGTTTATATCAGATAAGTGATTGGTTATGTATACATTCTATAATGTGTTTAATAGAATAAATCTGAGGTTTTGTATCCAGGTGTTAGTGTTAGAAACTTGAGTGTAATTAACAGTGTTTCTTTGAAAACTCGTGATTAGTATGAGACGCTTATGAATCATTATAAAAACTGTCAAGTCAGAACCTGGGAGGTGCCAAGAGAACTTATGCAGGAGCTATAACGTACATTTTGTGGTTCTTACTACACATTTAATTCAAGTACCTAGCAAGCAAAGAAAGGATCTTTAATTTGTATCTTTAATTTTAAAAGTCTGACTACTGTTTTTTTTTTTTAATTGCAATAATAACAAAATGGATACTAACCTTTTGATAAGCATAGCAGAAATGTAATGGAAAGGAATGGGAAGAGTCGAAAGAAACTCAGGGCAAAGGCAAAGAATTTGTGGTAAGGAAGATAAACTGGGGTGACATCTAAAGCTGTGACACATAGCTAGGTAAACGAGAAGAGAAATTTAAAGGAAAATACTGTGGTTAGCTAAAAAGGTGCCAGTTCTGAGTATGGGAGAGGTTGAAAGACTGCATGCACGGACAATTCCTCTGATATCTTTAGGCTGCATGACTTACCAGGAGGAGTTTAGCGGTCCATAGTTCTTCTTTTTTACACAGTTAAACATTTCTCACATTAACTTCATGATTTTAAAACTCTTAGTGGTAAATTATGTGCTATTCTACCCTTGTTCACTTCCTGTTTGATTTATAGAAAGATTTCTGTGAGTAATAGTTAATGTAATTATGCTTAAAGGAAGAAGGTAGGCAGTATTATGTCATGTACGATGTGCTGCAGACATTGAGTGACAGCTTATAGCAACAGCACTGTAAGCTGAGCGGATAAGCTTTATCCTAGTAAGGTTCATGACCATATTTGCAAGGGTATCTCTGTGTAAAAGAAGAAAACTGGGGGGGTGAAAGGCCTTTGATTTGATGTATGACACTATTGTGATTTCCCATTTAACACGAATGGGAAGAAGTATTAACTCCTAAGCATGATGAATCAGTATAAATTAATTGATTAAGTAGTTTATTCACTTCCTATAGGTTGTGCTCATCTATCTCCACAGAGGCATAATACACATTTAGAAGTCACAGTGCAAAATGTGAAAAAGGAGGAAAGATTATACTAGCTCAGATGTTGTGCATTTATTTTGCATATAGATGCTTTGTATGAGGAAGAAGTATAATAAATATGAGGGGCATTTGTTGAGTTAAGTATATTATAGGGAAGCTATACTCATGTACAGACCTAGAGGAGTCAGTTAACAAAAAAAACAAAACAAAACAAAAAAAAAGAGAAGCAGCAGCATTCTTTCAGTGGGACAAAACAAGGTGATCTGGAAAAGTTCTTAGATTTGAGAAAGTTTTTTTAAGTATCCTGTGTGGGGAAGTTGTATGCAAACATTAGATTTGGAGGAGAGGATAGTGGCTTCTATAGCAAGGACAGGTAATCTGAAAGCAGTTTTGGAAGAAGTAGTAACCTGATAAAGTCAGAGAAAGGGACTTGTATGCACAGCAGAAGTGGGCAATGTAAAAGTTGAGATGGTTTGAGGTTTCTGTTTAAGTAGTTTGGTGTAAGGAAGGAACAGTAGGGGAACTGAAGAATTTTAGATGAGTGTCTTTGAGCATAGTCAAATTCTGCACACATCAAGTGCTGGGAGGGAAGGCACAGCAGTAGTTAGCAGTGTACGGGCATGGCAGTCAGTAATTCAGGGAGGCCAGAACTCCTCTCCAACTCCTCTATGTGCTTTGTTGATATTCTCCTTTTCCTTTCATTGTGGTATAACCATTTTTTCATCAGGCTGTAGAAGAGGCAGAATCCAAAAATCTGACAGATTTACCTTTTTAACTGCTAAACTAAATCTAGCTTTTTGCTTTAGCCACAATTAATTTTGGGGAAAAATAACTTTTGAGTATAGTCCAGACAGAAGTCATATGGTGCATTATAAAGAGTCTAACATTTACAGGACACAGGACCTAGTAGAGTAAATTGGAGAGGTGTTGAAAGAGGGATAGATGCACAAGTAGGGAGGAAAGGAGAAACAAAAAGTTACTTCGGGGACAGAATTATTTCTGTGGCCTCTTGGTAGAAGACTTGTTTAGTTGTTTTGCAGTAGCAATCTGATTTGCTCTTTACATATTGCACAGTAATTTCACAACTAGGATTAAATACCTGTACCCAGAGTAAACTTATGTTCTGTTTCCTGCTTTGTCATTCAGAAGTTCTGTAACTGAAATAGCTTGAACAGTGGACTGCTTCCATCCCACTGATGGAAATGAAAAGATGTTTCTTCAATTTTTGATTTTTATTTCTGCATTAATCTGTTTTCAAAATGAATGTTTAAAAGTCCCTATATCTTAAAATTTATCTGGCCTGAAAAAGGCCTTTTGGGTATTAGAATATTAGAGATTAGCTGGAAGGCAGAAGCTGAGTATTAATATTTGCACTTAGAGCAGTCAGACAGGCAGTCTTGTTTCCAGTGGCTCAAGAAATAGTCTTCAACCCTTTTTCTGGAAGACACTGCGATATGCTAGTGATACAGGTTGGTTTGTTTAGCAATAGGTATTAGTATATCAGTTTAAGAACCAATATATTTGCTTAGTGAAAGGAATCCATAAGTGATAATTATGAAACATTTCATTTCAACTTTTGTGAGTGAACAGCCTTGTTTTTCCTCAATAATTTTGCACTGGGAACATTACAGAATACTTTTATCTTCTGCCTCAGTGATTTTGTCTCACAAGAAGTATTGGAGTCACAATAGAATACTTCTGTCTTTTACCTGAAAACGCGTGAGGACATTTTCCTTAGGTTCCACATACATTGTTTTTCAAAAATTGGCTGGGGCCTACTAAGCTGTGGAAATCTTTCATACTGGGGAAAAGTGGAGGAAAGCAAGTCAGAGGTTTCAGTGACTAAGCTGATGGTGAAAAAAGGGGAAGAAGTAGGTGGGCACTCGACCACCTTCAATACCATTCAGCATGCCGAAAGGGACATTATCACGTATCTGTGAGACCTTGAAAAAGTGAATTATGTACTCCAATGTACTGCATACATATGCCTTAACTGTTGAAACCTAGAACCTGAACTCAGAGGGTGCACTTGCTCCTCAAGTTGCCTGGTGTGCATCTTGAGGAATAAAGGAAGGCCGCTCTCTAACACCACATAGGAATTAGAGTTTTCTTCACAGATTTCAGATGACACTAGGAGGGTTTTCTGATCATTCTGCCTGAAATTTTCTCCTTTTTAGTTTTATCTTGTGATATTTTTCTTCTGTGGTATTTACAAGATTCTTAAACTAATACATAGCACCTACATTACCTCCATCTGCTTTTATAATCTTCACTTTTACTCAGTTGTGTGTAACTGATTTTCTTTTCTTCGTAAATAACTTCCTTGAATCAAAGTTTTTTCTTCCCTTTAGTTTCATACATCTTTTTTCTGATGTTGAGGATGCTTTTGGTTTGGTATTTTGAAATCTCAGTAGGAGTAATGCAGGAGAGAACTATTCCATTTCATATGGTAATTTCTGTTCATCTTTAACAAAGCAAATCAAATTCCACTCCACTGCCTGATCTCATACTTTCCAGGCTGCTGCTTCTCTTCCACTTGAAAACTGTTCAATCTCCCCTTTGCAGAGTTTTCAGATAATTTCACTGAGCCTACCCTTTTTAATTACAACCCTTCCCTCCCCTATTTCATCTGAGCTACTAGCCCATTTCCTATTTATATTGCTTTATATATATTTTTCTCTTTATCTCCTTAGCCATGCTTCCCTATCTTCCCTGTTTTCAGCATTCTGCACAAAGAGCACCTAAAAAAACAAAACACACTGTTCTTCGCATGCAACCTGCATGCTACCATGATACTTCTCTGGCGGATGAAGAATTGGGCAGATAGGGCCAGAAACACTTTCCTTAGTAAAATTATTGTACTGGATTGATGTAACGCAGTCTTGGATTAGCCTCCATGCTTTCCCATACTGTGAGAGCAGTCTTGATGTTAGGTACTTAATATCAGCGTTGTCATAGTGTTGGTTTTTTTTGTTTACCTGTCTTTTACTTATATAATAAATTTGGATTTGTAGTGCAGGGTTGCTGTTTGATCTAAAAATCATTGTGCTTGCTTCCTGACTAATGTCACATTTATAGGGAAAAAATGCTGTCCATCTTCAGTACTGTAGCAAGACTCTTGCTGATGCCATGAATGTCTCAGAATCTGTGTTTATTGGCAGCATACAAAATAATTGAGAATGAAGGGTGATGGGTGGGAGGCATGGGAATATGGTACATACTGGGTCTTTGCTACTCTCTTACCTGTAGCTCAGTAGTAAGTTATACAGTAAGTGTATAAGTGTCAAGTCTGTATTATTGTGACTTAACTTCTGTCTTTCCTTAACCAGTATTTCAGTGTGAAGGTTTCTGCTTTGACTTGATGTCAACGGTTTATGGGCTGGTTCCAAAACACTCAAAGGTACCAAAACACTCCAAGCAACCTCTGAACAATTCAAGTGAGTGGTGTGTGTTTATTGGATATGTTGGAGTCTACAGAGAATCTTCATGGATTCTAATGCTGACATCAGTGCAAGAAGAGTGTCAGGAATGGATTGGCTCTGGATGGTCTGCTTCTTTCATCTAGTCACTTCGCTAGAAGGTAAGAATAGATTTCATATAATTCTTAAGAGAATTGTCTTTAGAGGAAAAAAGTGTCTTCAGGATGCTTGTTCTAGTAAAGATGATCATTAAACAAATGTCTTTCTTGATTATGATGGCTGGTCAGTAACTCCTGAGATATAAAAAAATATTTATTCATATTGATTCTAGAGGAAAGGGCAATATTGTATCTAGAGAGGACAACACTCATGAAAAACTAGAAATATTCATTAGTGAGACTACTGGCTACCTCGGAAGTGAGGGTCTCAAATAATAAACTTACTTGCCCCAGGAATAAGCTGATTGTTCATGCTTTGCATGTATTTGGTTCTCGTGTTCCTGTTCTTGCAGCATGTTAGTGAAGTAGTCTCTAAAGCTTTGTACTGTTCTACAGATGTCATGGAATTGTGTCCATGATGGGAACAGCAGGCCCACAGGCCTGGAAAAGAAGGAAAGAAAAAAAAAAAGTGTCAGTAGTTCATAGGTTGGTCTGGCCTGGTCCTGTGACTAATGAGACAGAGGACCCACAGACCCGTACTCCAGGAGAGGGGAAAAGGGGAAGGGCAGGGAGATAGTTAATGGGTCTAAAAACAGCAGTGGCAATGATCTGAGGAATGTTAATTTACTAAACATGATATCAGAATGTAAGATAACACAATAGAACACAATTCAATTGGAATCGAGGCCAACAAATCAAACAAAATGAGAGAGTGTCCAAACCGAAGACCTTACTCTAAAGCTGCAGGCAAAAAGCAGCAAGGTGGCATGTGCTCCTCTGCAGCGAACAAAGAAAGAGAGGCTCCTGAGCTGCCAGGAGCTCCACCTCCCTTCCTCTGGGTGCAAAGTCCTCTGGGGAATGCAGCCCCTTCCCTCCCCCTCTGAGAACCAAGCACCCAGAAACAGTGGTCCACGGAACTGGAACATTAACTCTTTAATACCCAGTACTTTACATGATGTTATGATGTGAAATACTGACAACAAAAAAATAATAAAATCACAAAGCCACAACAACAGGGCAACATCCGGAAGGCTGAAATCAGGAATTTTTGCCCCTCCATCTGAACTATTTGTCTCAAAAAATAGACAGGGAGAGAATGCCTTGCATTAAGAAGAGGTAGCCTGTGTTAAGCCAGCAGAAAAGGAGACAAAAGGAGAAAAGAGTAATGAGAAAGCAGAAAAGTCAGGAATGGGAGGAAAAAAACTAAGAAAAGAGGAGAAGAAAGAATAAATGATAGGATGGAGGATTGTGAGAACAGTATATAAGATGGCAGCTATGGGAGCAAGATGTAGAAAGTCAGAGGTATTTTTGAAAAAATCCTATTTGTTTCAAGAAGTATCCTTGCAGCTGCATGTGCTCACTGAACTGCACTACATTGTGATGAATGCTCATCTCTCTCACACATGAAAGCTTCCGAAAAAGGAGAGGAATCAAAGGGAGACAGGGAAGGAAAGACCTGGAGGGACAGAAAGTAGAGCAGTAGTGATCTAAGAAACAGCCAGTGAAGAATGGATAGAAAAATTGTTGTTGTTGTTGTTGTTGTTGTTTTTTCTTACAGTGAAGAGAAAATCTTGCTAAATTATTCCTTCACTTAATAGAAGCAGAGAGGAACAAGGGGGAAGTTCGGAGAGGAAATAACAATATAACAAATCCTTAAATATTTGGAACTGTTTGTTACTGATTTTTTACATTATTTTTAAAAGTACAGTAAGTGTTGTTATATGCTTGTGTAACTGGTAGAGGGAACTGAGATGCAGAAGGCAGGAAAAATGTCTAAACATGAAGTAACTCAGTGATACCTGCAAGAACATTTTTAGAATCTCTCCTGTAATCTTTCAATCATTACAGACTTTAGAAAATACTGTGTGATACAACTTCACAGATAGAATAGGACAGTTAAGAAGTGCAGCTGTCCATAAGCTGAAGTACAATCCTCAGCTCAGTCAGGGAAGGCAGAATCTTACATTGTGATAGTATTATGTCATCCTGGGATCACACTCCAAAACTAATTTGAATCACACATGTATTTCTGTTGTGGTCAAAAGGCAAATAACAATTACGTATTAGTGGAAGGAAAGTAAATGATGATTACCATGTAAAAAAAACACCATTGGTTTATTACAGTTATCCATAAGAAAGAAATGACGGCCATAGACATTCTGTTAACTTATGGTCATATGTAGTAGAAACTTGAAACTTCAGACTAGAGATTTAAGTTGAGAAATATAAAGAATATTCACTTTGGTCTTCAAGAAATCTTACTAAAATATTTTAGTGTCTAAAATACTCTAAAGCACCAATGTTCTTGGTGACTGGAAAAAAAGACAACATCACATCAATTTTTAAGATGGTTAAAAAGGATGATCCCAGGAACTATCAACATGTCAGTCTCACATTTATTGGGAGAAATCATGGAGAGATCCTCCTGGAAGTTATGCTAAAGCATGTGGAAGACAGTGAGGTGATGTGAGAGAACTAGCGTGGCTTCATCCAGGGCAAATCCTGCTTGATCAACCTAATGGCCTTTTATGATAGTGTAACTGCACCAAAGGACAAGGGAAAAGCCACTGATGTCATCTATCTGGATGTCAGTAAGGCCTTTGACAGTACCTTACGACATCCTGCTCTCCAAATTGAAAAGATATGGATTTGATGAGTGGACTGTTCAATAGACAAAGAACTGGCTGCAGGATTGAATCCAGAGAGTGGTGATCAATGGCTCACTGACTGCATGGAGACTGGTGATGAGTTTAACCCAGAGGTTAGTGCTGAGACTGATACTCTAATATCTTCATTAATGACATTGACAGTGAGATCAGATGCAGCCTCAGCAAGTCCGCAGATAACAGCAAGCTGTAGAGTGCAGTCAGCACACTAGAAGGACAGGCTGCCATCTAGAGGATCCTAGACAAGCTTGAGCAGTGGGCCCAGGTAAAACTCTGGATTTACTGAATATCACAATGCAAGGTTTTAAACCTGGATTGAGGCAACATCCACTACCATACAAGCTAGAGGATGAAATGACTGTGTACAGCCCTGCCAAAAAAGACTTGGGGGTATTGGTGGATGACAAGCTGGACATGAGCCAGCAGTGTGCCCTCACAGCCCAGAAAGCCACCTATATCCTGGGCTGCATCAAAAGAATTATGGTCAGCAGGTTAAGATAGGTGATCCTGCCCCTCTGCTCTGCACTGATGAGACTTCACCTGGAGTACTCTGTTCAGATGTGGAGTCCTCAATACAGGGGAGGCATAGAGCTGTTGGAGTACGTCCAGAAAATGATTCAAGGAACATCTCTCTTATGAGGACAGACTGAGAGAGTTAAGGCTGTTCAGTCTGAAGAAGAGGAGGCTCTGAGGTGACCTGATAGTGGCCTTTCAGTATTTAAAGGGAATCTACAGAAAAGAAGGGAACAGACTCTTTAGTAGGGTTGTTGTGATAGAACAAGGGGAAACGGTTTCAAGCTCAAAGAGGGTAGATTTAAGTTAGATACTGTAACAATCAGAAAGATTAATGTGATAGAATGGTGATACAAGAAGTGTAATGACAAAGGGACTAATAGAATAGAATGGTGTTATAAGGGAAGGTAAAAAGGACTGTTCACCCATCTCTAAAGATCCAGGCTCACAGAAGAAAACTCCACCAAGGAGGAATCTCCAGAAAGAGACCCTTCCCTAGTGGCAGCCAGCCTTTAAATGGGGTCTAAGAGAAGTGCAGCCAGGCTCCAACCCTTCCAGTTGCACAAGTGAATTGCCTTCACCTGTGCTCCCAGGGCTGACCAGGTCCTTTCCCCAGGTGCTCAATCAGTAGTTCAGGCCATGACTCAACAGTTACCATATAGATAAAGGAAAAAATCTTTTACAGCAATAGTGTGAGGTATTGGAGCAGGTTACTTTGAGATTCTGTGGGTGTCTTGTCCCTGGAGACTTTCAAGGTGAGGCTGGACTAGGTCCTGGGCAACCTGATCTAGCTGCGGATGTCCCTGTTCCTTGTTGAGGATTCGGACTAGGTGGCCTTTAAAAAGCTCTTCCAACACTGAGGTTTCTATCATTGTGAAATACATCTCAACACCAGCAGAAGAGAATTGACTTAATGGGTAAAATCAATCAAGACAATATTTCTTTCAAGATTTTCTTAGACATTTTCTTCTCAAACAAAACTTTAAAATTTTCTATCAGTGGAAAAACAATATTGCTAAAAACTTAATACAAGTAGTTAAGGAATAGAAGGAGAAGCTGGAGAGTGGAATAGAAAAATAGACAAAATATTCAAACCAGCCTTCTATACGTTCTTAAGAGTGCTATTACTATTTATGCAGAATGCTTTTCAAATATAATGAATGTGGTACCCTTTTACGGTACCTATTTGAACTTTAAACTCCTCACAACTAAACAAGTTCTTGTGTGCACTTTAAAATATTGTTTGCTGTTGTCAGTGGAAAATTTTTATGTCTAAAAAAAAGTCATTAGGCTGAATTAATTTGATACAATTCTAGAATGGAAAATATATATCCAAAATTTTCCAGACATGATTTGTAGAGTAAAAAACAATTTGAATGGCAAGTATGAGATAAAACTGCTTTGGAAACCAAAGACATTTGTAAACTTTTTCAACTTTATACGGTGACATAAGATTGCACAGTGTTTCTCATTAAGATTGTGCTTTATAATGTCTGTGGCTTTTCAAGAGTTTCTGAGATTTTAACTTTGGGATCATTATTTTTCTAACTTCATACCGGATGTTAAAAATGTAGACATTGTTTTTCCTTGTTTTTGAAAAATCCTGAAATAAAAACACACAGAAATATTATATCTGTGAGTAGCTACTCGTATATGCTTGGTATTTCTCTTTACAGTTTGCCATTTAATATTTCTGGTAAATTAACCTTCCCAATCATAAAAGCTAGGAAACACAGAGTTTAAAAATGGTTGATGAGCTGCAGTCAAAATATTGGATAGTGAATCATAACTCGTTAATTAAATAGCTCTTATTAGGGCTGACAATTTAATTTTCTGTGAAATATTGGTTTTGTTTTGATTTATAAATGCTTACAACTGTAAACACAAGTAGAGTTCATTTTGCAGTACCAAAGAAGTGATGTATTCTGCATGTGAGTGACTGCATTTATTTTACAACGAATGATACAGATTGCTGAAAGATTGGACAGTCTTTCTAAATGTCTTCTAGAAGTTCAAGATAAGAGAGGATAATACTGCTGCTTTGGTAACTTCTTGTATTAATGTGCCTCCTTAGCAAAAGGGAAATATGGACGCAAAAGTCTGAGAGTTCAAGTATAGTATTCTTATTTAATTCTTACCCTACCTTCTCTACATACTGTCTGACATCTTGGGTCGTTTAAAGCAGCTTAGTGATTGCTAAAATCAGTTAATATTGAAGTGGAGGAAAACTTTTCAAGGGTAATCTTCTGAATAAAAATGCTTGAGAGAGATGAAATCCACCTCACAAAGCAAGGCAAAAAGTTTTTGACAAGTGGATGGCTAACCTCGTATGGAGGGCTTTATACTAGGAACAATATAGAAGAGAGAGCAAGCAGCAGCCCTGTGAAGAAGTCACTATCAGAAAATAAAAGGCATAGGGTGATGTGATAGAGGTGTCACAAAATCAACAAGATAGGGTGTAAGCAATGCCACCTTCTGCACTTGCTCGTAGGCAAGGAAATTCCTAATAGGCATTGTTATGGAGAAATCCCCCCCAACCTTTTCTTGGAACACAGCACACTGGGGTGTCTCTGTTAATTGTCTGTGTAGTAATGCACATATTATCTTGAATTAACAAGATGAATTAGAGATATGTGTTGCATGGCTATGAACTTGTTGGAATTGCAAAGAAATGGTGATGTGTTTCCTGTGACTGGAACACTGCAATGGAGGGATACAGTCTCTCCAGGAAGGATAGGCTGGGAAGACAAGTACTGGCTGTTGCTCTTTGTGTGAGAAAAAAGCTGGAGTGCTCAGAACACTGCCTGGGGATGGATGAGGAGCCAGTTAAAGGTTAGGATTAAAAGGAAGACCAGCATAGTTGTTTTTTTTTTGTTTGTTTGTTTGTTTTGCTGCAAGCTATCTGACCAGGAAGAAAAGTAAGTGAAGCCCTCAACAGACAGATAACTCATGAGGCTCTGATCCTCATAGAGAACTTCAAACACCCAGATATTTGTTGGAGGGACAACACAACAAGACAAGCAATCTGGGAGGCTGCAGGAGTTTCTTCCTGGAAGTGGCAGGAATCAATAAGGAAAGGTGTTAGGCTCATATTTGCCAAAAAGGAAGTGTGAAGATCAAAAGCAGCTTTGTCTGCAATTATCATGAGATGGAGGAGTCCAGAATCCTGAGGGCATGCGGAACAGTGAAAATCAAGCTCACAACTCTGGATCTTAGGACTGTAGACTTTGATCTCTTCAAAGAACTTCTTGAAAGAACCCTGTTGAATAGGGACCTGGGGGGAGGAAGAGCCCAAGAAAGCTAGTTAATATTCAAGGATCACCTCCTCCAAGCTCAAAAGCAGTCCATTCCAATGAATAAGAGATTGGGCAGAAACACTAGGAGACCAGCATGGATATGAACAAGGAACTCCTGACCAAGCTCAAGCACATGAAGAAAGTCTGCAGAGAGTAGAAGAAAAAATGGGTAACCTAGAAGGAGTATAGAGATGTCATCAAGGGAGAAAGTTAAGAAAGCTAAAGCCTTAGCAGAATTGATTCTGGCCAAGGGTGTCAGAGATAACAAAAAGGGCTTCTGTAAGAACACTGGTGACTAAATGAAGACTAACACAGATCTGGGCTTTTTGCTGAATGAGTTGAAAACACAAGACATGGAGTTGGGAGTTTTTACCTTAGAGAAGGCTCAGGAAGATCTTATAAATGTAAGCACCTGAGATGCAAAGAGGACAGGCTTTTTTCATTTGCGTTAGGTGACAAGACTGGAGATAGTGGGCACAAACTGAAACATGATAGGTTCTGTCTGAACATCAGGAAACATCTCTTTAGCAGTAACTGAGCAAAATAATATGTTACTTGGAAAAGCTGTTTGGTCCCCTTCCCTGGAAATATAAACGGTTATACTAACATAGATCTGTGCAACCTGCTTGAGGAGAGAGTTGGGCAAGATGGCTCCCAGATGTCCCTTTCAAGCTAAACCATTCTATGAAATAGCATTTACTTGTATTGTATACAAAGGAAGGTTGTAATGGATATCAGTTTACTTGAATGGGAAAAAAAAAAGTGAAATTATCTTTTTGTCATAGAATCACCAAGGTTAGAAAAGACTTCCAAGATCATCCAGTTCAACTGTTCACCTACCACCAATATCTCTCCAGAATACCATGTTTCTTAGTACAACATCTAAATTTTTTTTGAATACCTCCAGGGACAGTGACTTAACCACCTCTCTGTACAGCCTGTTCCAGTGTCTGACCACTCTTTTGGAGAATAGATTTTTCCTAATATCCAACATGAACCTCTACTTGAGGCCATTCCTTCTAGTCCTATCACCACTTACATAGGAGAAGAGGTTGACCCCAACCTCACTACAACCTTCTTTGAAAGTTTCCCCAAGCCTTCTCTTCTCCTGACTAAACAATTTCAGTTCCCTCAGTTGCTGCTCATAAGATTTGTGCTCCAAATCCCTCACCAGCTTCATTGGCCTTCTCTGGACATGCTCCAGGGTCTCTGTCTTTCTTCTTGCAAGAGGCTCTAAATTCAACATAATACTTGAGGTTGCAGCCTCACCAGAGCTGAGTAGAGGGAGACAATCACTTCCCTGCTCCTGCTGGCTACACTATTTCTGATACATGCCAGGATGCCATTGGCCTTCCTGTCTATCTGGGCACACCGCTGGCTCACGTTTAGCTGAGTGCCAACCAACACCACTTCTTCCATACAGTCTTCCAGCTACTCTGCCCCAAGCCTGTAGCACTGCCTGGGTTTGTTGTAGCCAAACAACTGGAGGAATCCACAGTGGGTGTGCCTGTGCATTTATTTTGTATTTGTATGTGTGTTTATCAGTGAGCAAGAGTGTCTGAATAGCAGCAGCTGGAGTGGGGATGCAAGTTTTGGGTGCTCATACACTTAGGTGCCAACAAATGGACAAAACATGTACCTAGAGGTCAGTTACTGGAAGGTCAATGTTTGAGGACAATTATTTCAGGGATCCGTACAGTATATAAATACGTATATATATTTCCCACTAACAGACCTGCATCCTGACCAACCAGAAAGGTGAGCAGGATGAGGCCATTGGTGGTGCTGTCATGACTGGTGAGTGTTTCTGTCTGTGCTGATCTTCTTGGCTAGACATATATATGTGTGTAATGCCTACATGTTTGTGTGTATGTTGTGTGTATGCCTATTAAGAATTCACACTCAACCTCAATATTGGTTGGACCCGGGGAATGTTCAACCGTTGTGTAAAACTTGGGCACACTGAGCTGGATCAGACTTGCTTCTGACAGATAACTGGATTAAGCAGAACCTAACAACATGTTTTTAGACAAGACCAGAAAATGGTTTCTCTTTCCGGAACTCTCAGAGTATTCACAGTCTTTCCCATTGTTCATGTTTAGACATGGTCATGAAAAGAAGAAAATGCCCAGTAATATTTCAGTTATTTTCAAGAAGTATGTGAATCCAGAGGGCTGTGCTGCTTAGGCATTCAGTGGCACAGCAAAGCAAATTTCCTGAAGGCTATATTTTACCTTAGAACCCTTTGCTTTATCTACCAATGTAAACTTGGAAATACTCAGAATTCAACTGGATGAGGCCTAGAGCAATCTACTGTAATCTAGCCTTGTCTTGAGAGGGATACTGCACAATATGACTTGTACACCTCTGTTTCATCTTGTTTCATTCTGTGATTCCATGGTTTGATCATTCTTAGCACCACCTTCTAAAACCACAGGTAAAGGGATTGTTTCTCTGTCTTCTTAAAATCAGATTTAATCTCTGGCTATGGATTGGCCTAAACTTGGGTTGTATAACTCCTCCTTGCACCACTCTACTATTCAAATGCTGAGGACAAGTGTGTTTCAGTCCAGAAAGCTATTAGGCCACCTCTGCCTTCAAGGATGTTGTCCCAGAGTCGATCATCCTTGGATGAACTGTCATCTTTTTGCACCAGGGCAGTATTTTGCCTATAATGGAGGCAGTATATTTCAGTGTCTTGCTGAAAGCACTGAATAACCTAGAAGATCATTAATATGCCTACTGTCATCTGTAGTAGTGAATTTTAGTCTCTGCCAAATTGATCTTGATATTGACATCATAATACAATGCAAATGAAGAGATTGGTTTGTGTTTTAAGAATAGGCTGCTGCCAGTACTAATCTTTGAGATTTTTTTACCCTTTCTGGCCTGTAAGAGCAGAAAACACTGAAATGCATATGTAGTTTATTTTGAGCTTCCTTTAGGAAGAGTACAGTGAATCTGTTTGTTGTATTAAAGATCATATTTTTTTCTTAATTTAGGGAAGAGAAATGTAGGAGAATCTTTCCTCAGCTGTTTTTATTTTCTTTAAACTAAAATAACAGTCTCCATAAGAAACTGGAATCTCATACTTGGTAGAAATAGTAAGATTAAAGCAGGAGTCAAGGGAGAATTTTGATCATCTCTTGTGTTTAAAAAAAACTCCAGATTACTCAAATATGCTGGTTATTCCTCAATTTTAATCCAGAGTGGAATAGCATTACTTTGGTGCTCTGAGGTTACCTAGTTAAGTGTCTCTAATATCATGGACTGTCCTGGTCCTGGGAGTGATTTGCTGATTGCAAGACCCTTGGTTTTGAATGAGATAGAAATGGTGCAAGCCAATTTTTTTTGTTTGTTTCTTTGTTGTTTTTTTTTTTTTTTCCAGACCAATAAATTCAACTGAACAGATAATTGCGAAAGCTTACACCTGTACACTGGCATGTAGTCATCTATTCTGTTAAAATATTGTAACAGTCCCTTGTCATGGGCTTGGCCCATGCCACCTAGTCTTCTCCTAAACCCTAGTGGACAGACTGGATACAATCATATGGTTTTGTGGGTGCAGGGTTTTTAGCCATGTAAACATGAACTGTACTGTGTCAGTTGTTCTCAGAATTAAACAACTTGTTAGATTTATGAGTGTGTGCAGCCAGTGAGGCTGGGGAATTGATTTGAGGCATACAACCAGTACTAGAAGAGGAATCACAAAAGAACTTTTGTGCACTTTCTTTTTTTTTAATGCCCCCTAACAAAATATTTTCTGTGAGATGTACAGTTATGTGCTTCAGGCAGCCTCTGTCTGTTTGTGGAATATGCATGTGCTTGATAAAATATACCTTGCTTACTAATGAGAAGCCATCTGGAAAATATGCTTCCCACTAGTCATGGCAGAACTCAAGTTACTGAGCAGGTATTTTCAGTCTTCTTTCTTTTCCTGACTTTTCTTACTTTTTATCTATCTTTCCCTACGCTAATCTTTTTTTCTTTTGTTTTCTCCCAGATTTTCCACGGCATAGTTGCATTACACTTTGGTAAAACAGATGGACTCAGAAATGATTAGGAAAAAATATATATATATTCTTTGTTTAAAAATGACCTCATGTTATTTCAGCATGTCAAAGTCATACTTGGGAATCCAGTGGTGAAGGATTGACATGACATGCAGCCCCTCAGAATGTGCAGTTCAGTCAGTAGTGTTCATTGGGGAATGTGAAGTCCTCCTCTTGGGACAGCCTGGCCAGGGACTATGCCTCAAGAAGGCATAGGTATTTCTCAGATATTTTCTCCTCAAATGTGCTATCTTAGCTTGAGTAATAAACTGCATAGCACTTCATGAGGCCTATTAGGTAACTGTAGTGAGGTCTGGCTTAGCAGTAAGCAGTTGCTTTTTCCATTTCTGGCAGGCCAGCTGGGATGTTTTACACTGCTTTTGAAGCTGGGAACTGCAGTTGCTCCTCAGAAAATCCTAAGAAATAATTCATGTAGGAAACATAAATTCTAGGACTTGCTGAAATCTGAGGTCTGGATAAACACTGACAGTTGATGTTTTCTGCTGATTTCTCCCTTGTTGAAGGAGAGCCATTCCGTTAGCCAAGGGGGAAGACTCACAGTACATATAACTCAGCAGCTAGGGCTGTTCCAAAAGCATCTGCACTGCTCAAGGACACTCATCCGATCTAACACTCAAGGCAGAACGGTGGGCACTTGTCTGAGAGCAAAGAATACAGCTCTGGGTGGAAGATCTGCACCATTTACTTCAGTACAATGCAGTCCTCAGATTGCAGAAAGTACCTAGATCTTTCTCCTGAGCCAGGTAGCTGATTACACCTGCAAAAGGTGTGGGTGTGCCAAAGTAGAGAATATCCTGCAAGCAAGTGCTTGCACCAGGAGGTGGTGAGGAGGCTGCATGACACTAGGGAATCTAAGAAGGAGATAGATAGCCTGTGCCAAATGCATTCTGCGGTGGACCCACATTTCATGGCCAAACAATCAAAAAATTCCTCCACTGGCACACAGCCGGCAGGGGAGCCAATAACATGGAGGGATGGAAGCTTAGAACAGCAGGGGCTAGCAGGAAGAAGATACTTCCCCTGAAGCTTGAGATGCCATTGCACATCTGCTGGAGGTGACTAATCCAGTCCAGTCCACTCCTAGGTTGACCAGTACAACTAAGAAAAGGCAACAGGTGATAGTGGTAGGCAACTTTCTTTAGAGATATTGAGGCACTCATTTACCAACTTGATGCACTATCTAGAGAAGTGTTTTTATTACTGGAAACTCGTATTGGGGTTGTAACTGAGAAATGCTTCATACACCTACTATTATCCACTGCTGTTTTTTCATGTGGGCATTGGTGATACAGCTAGGAGCAGTCTGAAGAATATCATAAAGGATTACACAGCCATTAGGACTGCAGTTAAGGGACTCTGGAGCGTGGGTAGTTCTTTCATCAGTCTTCCTGGTCAGAGAAAAGGAATATTAAAACAGGCAGCTGAATTTAGCGAATCAACAAATGGTTGCAGAACTGATGCTACAGTCTGGGCTTCAGCTGCTTGAACCATGAGACTTGCTTTGAGAGAAACCTGGTCTAATGGCCCATGTAAGCCTTTCTTTGAAGGAAATGGGTGGCTTGATGATTTGAGATATGGAGAAGGCTGAGGTACTTGTTGTCTTTTTTGCCTCAGCCCTCACTGGCAAGTGCTATAGCCACATTTCCCAACACATTGAATACAGAGGCAGAGACTGGGAGAAGTAAGAATCACTCACTGGAAGAAAGCAGATTCAAGGCCTGGGGGAATACAAACCATTGATCTGATCTCTCCTCTGTTCCTGGTAAGATCATGGAGCAGATCCTCCTGGAAACTGTACTAAGGCATATGGAAAACAAAGAGGTGATTGGTAACAACCACCACAGCTTTACTAAAAGCAAATAATATCTGACAAATTTGGTGACCTTCTACAACAAGGTTACAGTAGTGATGGATGGTGGATGAAGGACAAGCAACTGACACCATCTACCTTGACTTGTGCAAAGCACTTGTCACTGTTCTACACAGTATCTTTGTCTACAAATTGAATAGGCATAGATTTGGCAGATGGACGACTTTGTGGGTAAGGAATTGTCTGGATGGTCAAACTGAAAGGGTTGCTATCAATAGCTTGATGTTCCAGTGTAGACCTGCGACTAGTGGTGTTCCTCGGGGATCAATATTGGGATTAGTGCTATTTAACATCTTTGCTGGTGACATGGACTGTGGGATTGAGTGTACCCTCAGCAAGATTACTGCTGACGCCAAGCTGTGTGTTGCAGTTGTCATGCTGGAAGGGGGATACCATCCAGAGGAACCTTGTCAGTCTTGAGCTGTGAACCTTATTAAGTTCAACAAGGCCAAGTGCAAGGTGATATACCTGGGCTGGGGCAATCCCAAGCTCAAATACAGGATGGATGGAGAATAGACTGAAGGCAACTCTGATTAAAAGAACTTGGGTATTGGTTTAAAAGAAAAGGGGTATTGGTTGGTAAGTTCAACATGAGCTGACAGTAGTTAAAAGGGGGCCAACAAGAAAGGCAGGGAAAAAACGCATTATTCTGGAACGCAGTGATAAGTCAAGGAGTAATAGCTTTAAACTAAAGGAGGGTAGATTTAGATTAGATATTAGGATGGAATTATTCACTATGAGGTTTGTGAGGCTCTGAAACAGGTTGCCCTGAGAAGTTGTTGTGAACTTCTAAGTCTCTTCCAACCCCAACCATTCTGTGACTAATGTGGACCAGATCCCAAGGATCACAAATAGTGAAACTTGCAATCCATAATCTGAAAATAGAAGCCTGCATAAAAGATGGGGTAATCATGTCCTTAAAAAACACTTATGAGATAATTAATAAATACCGTGTGTAAATAAACTGGATGTTGCAGAGTACTGGAAAATACTCTTTTCCAGTATTTTCTGTTTCTTTTTTTCTTTTACACAAAATAGAAAGACAGAAAATTTGAACTTTAAGTAAGTGAAGGAAAACGGAGTAACTTTCCAGAACTTAGGGGAAAAAAAAACTGTTGACTTGTACAGTGTATATCAATACATGTCAATATCTATTTGACTGAATCTTTTTTTTTCCTTCCATGTCCCACTATAAGTGTACACAGAAAATTACACATGCTTGCATAAAAGTATTTCCCAGGGTATTTACAGACCTGATATAAACTGCTAGAGAGTACTAAATATATAGCTTGCACTGTTACAATCTGTTCTGTATTGTTTTGTACCTGAACAGAGAATACCATCTCCAAGAACAGTGAAATCTAGTACCTGTCTCCAGTGGTAGATTCATATTCAATGGAAATTCAGACTATTTCAGGGAATAAGTTAGGCTTGTGAAATTTTGCATATACTCTACTCTTGAGCAAATAATGCAAGAGACTGTTTAATACTGAGCTTCTGATGAAGCTGGACTTGCAGCCTAATGCTCTGTTCCAGAACAAAGTGAATACACTACAGATTCAGTTATTGTCCTAAACTCCCACCACAGAAATTTTATTCCAGAGCTGGAAACCAACGTGTTTTGGCTTAGTCCATGTTTATGTACGCACAACCATGGTCCTATGGAAAGCCTGGCATAAGTTCATGCAATTAATCTTTCTGTTCTGCTATTTCCTTTCGAAAAGGAGGGTGTTCTCACCTGTACTGCTCATTACAATAACTATTCAATAATGTGACTCTGCTTACACTTTGCCTGGTAGAGATTTTTTGTGGCCAGAATATTTCCAAACAACCTAGTAACCGTAGAATAGGCATGATCACGTGCCTCATGCTTCTGTGTTGGGCATGCTTTATTTCCTAATATAGAGGTAAGCTATTGTATTTAATCTCAAAATATGAATGTATATTCTGGGTGTGTAGAAGCTCTCTACAAGAGATGACTTCTTTGATTTTAATTGTCAAAGACAATTTGTGAGGGACAGATAAGATTCTAGACTGACTTGGAAAGCACAACATACTTTTTTATTTAATCTTTTTTAATATAAACAGAAATACTTCTGGATACAACTGGAGAAACCTCAGAGATTGGCTGGACTTCTCACCCTCCTGATGGGGTAAGCATTTCCTTTGCCCTTTTCATGACATCATCTCTGCTGGGAAGGTGTGCATGCAGCTGATGAAGAAAGGGAGACTGGAATAAACAAGATTTGTTTTATGGTTTCATGTACTTAGGAAGAACTTGAACATATTTTGTTCAAACAAGATTACTAAAAGAAGATGATACTGGGTATGATACTACTGCCTTTCTTTCTGCTTCTAAAATACTTAATAGGTCTCTATTCAACCTTCTGCTCAGACCAACTGATGAAATTGGGTAGGAGAGACTGATGCATTAACGTTTTCTCCACAGTGATCTCGTTTCTCTGTCTTGTTTGTGTTATGCATGTATGTAGAGACAGGGAAGTAGTGGGGAAAGATGTGACTCTCTGACTTTAAGACTCTCAATGCCACATGACAATTTTACATGAGTTATGTTTCAAAACAATTCTTTCCTATGTGCTTAAACAGCTCTTCTTTACCAGGTCATACTCAGTCCTGTGTAGTGTGTTGTTTTGCATGACAGCAGCAGGTTCAAATCCTACCATAAACAGGGAAAGAAGAAAGAAAAGGGAGAAGTCCTGTCCAGTATTTCTGGCATAGTTGAACGCCAAATTCCTTTTTAAATTTTGTATATCGTTTCTTCTTTTTCTCTTTATAGTGGGAAGAAGTAAGTGTCCGGGATGATAAGGAGCGCCAGATCCGAACCTTTCAAGTTTGTAACATGGATGAACCAGGTCAAAATAACTGGTTGCGTACTCACTTCATAGAGCGACGTGGTGCCCACCGAGTCCATGTCCGCCTACATTTCTCAGTGAGAGACTGTGCCAGCATGCGTACTGTGGCCTCTACTTGCAAAGAGACTTTCACACTCTACTACCACCAGTCAAATGTCGACATAGCCTCTCAGGAACTGCCAGAGTGGCATGAAGGCCCCTGGACCAAAGTGGATACTATTGCAGCTGATGAAAGCTTTTCCCAGGTGGACAGAACTGGGAAGGTGGTAAGGATGAACGTTAAAGTACGTAGCTTTGGACCACTCACAAAGCATGGCTTCTACCTGGCCTTCCAGGACTCAGGAGCCTGTATGTCCCTTGTGGCAGTCCAAGTCTTTTTCTACAAGTGTCCGGCTGTGGTGAAAGGATTTGCCTCCTTCCCTGAAACTTTTGCTGGAGGAGAAAAGACCTCACTGGTGGAGTCACCAGGGACGTGTGTAGCAAATGCTGAAGAAGCAAGCACAACTGGGTCTTCAGGTGTTCGGTTGCACTGCAATGGAGAAGGAGAGTGGATGGTGGCCACTGGACGATGCTCTTGCAAGGCTGGTTACCAATCTGTTGACAATGAACAAGCTTGTCAAGGTGAGATCCCATTTTCCCACCCGTTATGTAGACACCTTTTTATTCTTTCCCTCTGATAACATTTGGTATTTACCAGAAGTTCACAGAGCTAGAAAATGAAATCATTTTTCACAGAGAATGAATGATTACTAGCAGCTTCTTCTCCTTATGATTCCAGTTCCTCAGACTACAGTATCAGGGGCCATGTCTGGAACCAGGAACACAGTTGGAAACTCTATTCAGGCCCTTAGTTTAAGCTGCAACCAGAGAGAGCTTGTTGGGCTATATTTCCAGAATGAAAAGTTGTAACTAGACGGCTCTAATGTGGTTACACTTCTTTATTCTTTATGAATATGCAACAATAGTACAGTAAAGATGTCACATGGAGCAGAGCTGAGGTCAAATCTAATATAACCTACCATCCTAACTATCTTGGGCCCTTTTGTTCGTGCTGTTGAAACCAACAGTAAAAAAAAGAAAGGGGAAGTAGCAGCATCCTGGTCATGCGACAGTGGATCAGAGATCTGTGAGCCTGACTTGGTAAGGAACAGTGATAACTGTTTTATTCTTAGTTCTCTAATGTACTCTCTGCCCTGAGGCTGATGGTACATTCTGTGAAATGTTTCTAAGAGTAAGTAGAATAATTTGGCCATCTCTAAGTAATGGTATTTGGCTAAAACCTGACTATCCAGACTAATATGTTGACTGTCTTCCCATTTCAATCTCAAGACAATCCACTAGACCAAACTGTGGCTTATCTTGCTTATATAATATTATGTATATTGTCATTTTCATCCTTCCTTGGTTTTGATATGTATCTACTGAGCATCCCAGCAATATAAAATGTTGCTATACCACAATTAGTACTCTAAAACATTAAATCTAATGTGGAGCTTGTTTTCAGCTGCAGACACAATTTTAAAGTTGGACTATAATTTATTCAAATAAGAGTTTGACTGGGACATTGAGAGTACAAGTATTCTGGTTAACACAAAGTTCAAATCCAATAATTGTTAATGGTTGTCAATTTATTACTCGCTTTCTGTTTTTTTGAAGTGGTTGGGGTTATGCAAAATAACATTATTAAAACACAGTTCATTGTGCTGAAGATTTATGAGAGTAATTAAAGTTAGTTAGTACTGCTTATTTGTTTATTCTTTGAGAACAATTAAAATGTGTGTGTCTTTTTATCTTGCTCATCCTGAAAGCTACATTCATACAGTATTGCTCTTAAAAGAGAAAACTCAGTCGGTCATACAGTGGTTCTAAATAGCACTACCACTGTTGTCTTTACCAGTACTACGACTAATACAAAATCCAGGTAAACTACCAGTCAAAAATTTAGTATCAGACAGTAGTTGTAAGCACTCAAAAACTATGGAAATTAGAATGGGCAAGTAAAAATGAGGATTTTTAAAAATATCTTACAGATTTTCAAACGTTCTGGCTTTTGTAGGCTTCAAAACACAGACACTCCCCTGCAGTCCCACTACTGCAGGAGCTGGGCATAGATGAGAATAGGCAAATATTTTAAGTTTTACAGTTTATCAAACTCAGAACACTACTCCTACTAATTGCTTCCTGAGCATAGAATAACCAAACAAAAACAACCAACTAGTGAACCTTAGTGTTAGAAGATTATTTTTCTCCTCCCATTTTTCATAAGCTCTTGAGGACCTGAACTCCTATGCTAAAAATATGTTGCTGTCCTGTCAGAATGAAAAAAAACATTCAGCTAGTTCAATTTGTCCTCTTGTTTATACTTTATAAAGTGTCTTTTCCAGTACTTCTCCTCTTTGTATGTTCTCACTTCTTCCTAAGAACTGAAGGATTAGGTATGTGATTATATAGTGTTCTATATGAAATAACAGAGCAAAAGCAGAAGTCTAAGAGCAGACCTCTACTGAATGTCCTGCATAGAGCTCTTTTTATCAGGACCAAAGGGTGAACTAGGGATAGGAAGGAAAAGCAAATTCCACTCTTCTTTAGTAGAAGAGTGTGGGCATTGCCTTCTTCCTCACCATATGGGAGTCCTTCCTGGAACAACTGTTGGCTGTTTATTTAGTACAAAGAATTTGGCAAGAAGCATTCAGAGTAGATAGAAAGCCCTTCTACTTCTCTGCTTCCTACCATCAGTTAAGATATTCTTTCTTTCATTAGTTTCTTAACAGTGCTTGATGATTCTTACTGTACGGCAAATTTCTCCAGCTAAACAGAATGACTTATCTAAGATAAGTCAGACCTCAAGCTGATATGGTTGGGGGATCATCACTTTTCACTTTATCCAAGTAGAATTTTTTCTTTTGCAAAACAATCAGAGAGGAGAATGGCAAGTTACAGAAGAAAAGGGAAAGTTGGAATCTTGTTTTATTTTCTTCCTGGAGATGTGTGTAAAAAGGGTGCCTTGGAGGGACAGCTCACATGACTGAAATGTGGTCATGGATGGCTATGTCTTTCTCAGGAAAGACAAGCCAGCAAGACAAGGTGGTAGAGAGCAACTAAAATTCATTGAGTGCTGTCCTGGGGCAGATGAAAAATGAGAGTCTGTGGGTGTGGCTGGCATAGGTGGTACAGTTTTGGGCGTACATTACAGGCCACCGGACCAGGATGAGGAAGTTGATGAGGCTTCTACAGACAGCTGATAGCAGCCTCAGAATTACAGACACTGGTTATCATAGGGGATTTTAACTACGCTGATATCTGCTGGAAGGCATGCTCAGCGAGCCATTCACAGTCCAGGATGCTCCTCCAGTGCACTGATGATAACTTAATGATGCAAATGGTAGATGAACCAAATAGGGGAGGAGCACTGCTGGATCTTGTTCTCATTAACAAGGAGGATCTGGTTGAAGTGGTGAAGGTTAAGGGCAGCCTTGGTTGCAGCGACCTTGAGGTGGTGGAGTTCAGGATCTCATGTGGGAAGAACAGAAGACCAAGCAGAATCACAACCCAAGACTTCAAAAGGGCCAACTTTGACCTTTCCAAGCAATTGCTAGGGGAAATCCTATGGAACAGGGTACTTGAAGTTAAAAGGTCCCAAGATAGTTGGCTAGTATTCAGGGAACGCTTCTTCCAAGCTCAAGATCAGAGTATCCCAACAGTATTCCAACTTGCGAGGAATGTAAGGCTGTTGTCAGAGGATGTAGGGAGGCAGTAGGAAAGCTAAGGCCTCCTTAGAATTAAACCTTGCAAGAGGAGCCAAGACAACTGAAAAGGCTTCTTCAAATACATTGCAGATAAAACTAATGCTAGAGGCAGTGTAGGCCTACTGATGAATGAGGTGGGTGTCCCAGTGACAGAAGGTACAGAAAAGGCAGAGTTACTAAATGCCTTCATTGTCTCTGTCTGTACTGCCATACGGCCCCATACCCCAGAGGCCCCAGAGGAAGTCATGATCAAGGAGGAGTTTGCCTTGGTTAATGACGATTAGGTTAGGGGCCAACAAGAAATCTGGACATCCATAAATCCATGAGTCCTGATGGGATGCACCTGCGGGTGGTGAGGGAACTGGCAGAAGTCATTGCTAGGCCACTGTCCATTATCTTTTGTAAGTCATGGGGAACAGGAGAGGTGCCTGAGGACTGGAGGAAATCAAATGTCACTCCAGTGTTCAAAAAGGTCAAGGAGGACCCGGGTAACTACAGTCTGCCTCACCTCCATCCCTGGAAAGGTGATGGAACAGCTTATCCTTGGTGCTGTTGCTAGGCATATCAATGATAAGAGCGTCATTAGGGGCAGTCAGCATGGCCTCACCAAGGGGAAGTCATGCTTGACCAACCTTCATCTTTTATGAAAATGCCTCCCACAGCATTCTTGCAGCTAAACAGAGGAAGTGTGGTCTGGACAACAGGGTAGTGAGGTGGACTTTGAACTGGCTGAAAGAAAGAAGCCAGTGAATTTTGTTCAATAGGAGAGAGTCTAGTTGGAGGCCTGTATCTAGTGGAGTCCCTCAAGGGTTGGTACTGGGATCAGTACTCTTCAATACATTTATCAATGACTTGGATGAGGAAATAGAGTGCACTGTCAGCAAGTTTGCTGATGACACAAAACTGGGAGGAGTGGCTGACACACCAGAAGTCTGTGCTTCCATCCAGCAAAACCTGGACAGGCTGTTGAGTTGGGTGGGGAGACATTTAATGAAATATAACAAGGGCAAGTGTAGAGTCTTTTTGTATACTTGTACCAGTATAGGCTGGGGACTGACCTATTGGAGAGCAGCGTAAGAGAATGGGACCTGGGAGTCCTGGTGGACTGCAGGGTGACCATGAGCCAGCACTGCACTCTTGTGGCCAAGAATGCCATTGGCATCCTCCGGTGTATTAAAAGGGGTGTGATTGGTAGAGAGAGGTTCTCCTCCCCCTCTATTCTGCCCTGGTGAGACTGCATCTGGAATATTGTGTCCAGTTCTGGGCCCCTCAGTTCAAGAAGGACAGGGAACTGCTCGAGAGAGTCCAGCACAGAGCTACAAAGATGATTAAGGGAGTGGAGCATCTCCCTTATGAGGAAAGGTTGAGGGAGCTGGGTCTCTAGGTCTCCTGCTTGGAGGAGAGTGAGGGGTGACATAATTAATGCTTATAAATATATAAAGGATGAATGTCAGGAAAATGGAGCCAGGCTCTTCTCAGTGACATCCAATCATAGGACAATGAATAATGGGTGCAAGCTGGAACATAGGAGGTTCTACAAAAATACGAGAAAAAAACTTCGTTATGGTGAGGGTGATAGAACATTGGAACAGGCTGCCCAGAGAGTTTGTGGGATCTCTGGAGGCCTGGACACATTCCTGGGTGACCTAATCTAGATGTTCCTGCTCAAGCAGGGGGATTGGACTTGATGATATTTCAAGATCCCTTCCAATACCTGACAATCTGTAATTCTATGATTCTGTGATTCTTGTCTTGTGGGGTTTTCTGCAGCTCTAAGGGATTTTCCTCACAGAGGGTCTGGAATAGAAATTTCTGAGTGATTAGGTCATCTTAGATTATTGGCTCCCATATTACTCAACTCACTGGTAAATCTCAAATTGACAGATTGATTTATGGAAGCAGTTGCTCCTGGATTTCATTCCCACAAATCAGTTTACAGTGTGATATGTTTCTTGGCATTCACTGCCCACTGTTTATCGTGGGCTCTTAGCTAAAAGTCCCATGGGTTATCAGATGCTTTTGCAAATAGTACTTAGAATTAATGACTAAAACATCATTTAGAAAATATTTCAATAATGAGAATGTCGGGGGGAAAGAGAAGAAATGACTATTTGATAAAGTGCTAAGCTAACACTTTCAAATGAAGGAGTAAGGTGATCTTTGAACTTGAAAAGTCATTGAAATAAGGCTATTAATTTAATAATGTGTTTCTCTTTTTCCCTCTGAAGTCCAGAATACAAACTAACTCCAGAGCAGTTTTGTCAATCAAGCGTTATATCTTTTTCTTCTGTATCCAATACAGTGTTTGCCCTTTATCATTGAAAATGTGCCATTACTGTATCTGTGTATTTCTACATCTGCAATTGCCCACCAGCTACATCGCTGCTTATGTATCTCAGAGAATCAGCTTTTCTTCTTTTATCCACTTTGATCTCTGAGGGAGAAAAGATAATAGAAGTATTGGAAAGAACACAAATCGAACCACACTTTGAAAGGGATGGGGAGTGGTGGGAGCTACTTAGATCATAAGATCATGAGATATAAATATACTTACTGAAGTCTCCTGGTTAGAGTTAGACTGCTTTGTCCCCTTGTTGGGTATCACAACATATACAGCTTCTGTGATAAGGATTTAGTAATGGTGGAGAATGAAGGGGCAGCCTCTGTTGGAAGAGGTTAGGGGCTTTCCTGTGCCAGACACAACTGTTTCCAGACGATTCTGCAATAGCCCAAGGACAGGACACAGCTGAACTGATCAGACATATGGCATTTCTAGGCAAGCACGTTTAAAGGAAAAAATACCAGACAGAGAGCGGAAGAGAGAATAAAAAGACTGAGAAACAGCAGAGAGAATGATAGAGCAGGAGGAGGAAGTATTCCAGCCACCAGAGTAGATATTCTCTGCAGCCTGTGGTAGACCCAGTGCTCTAATGGTGAATACTTCCTGATGGAACTGCAGCCTGTGGAGAACTTATGCCAGGGAAGGGCAAAAGCATGAGAGAGAAGGAATTGCTATGTGCTGACCACACACATCCCATCTTCCCCTGTGCTTCTTGAGTGAGATAGAAGATTTTGGCGGGAAGGAGTAACAGAGAAGGGAGGAAAAGTATTGTTTTAGCATTTCTTTTTTGTTTCTCAACTACCCAAATTTATTTTAAAGAGCAGTAAATTAAGTTTCCCCGAGACAAATCTGTCTTGCCTGTGATAGTAATGGGTAAGAAATCTCCCTGTCTTTATCTCAATCCACATTCTTATCCTGTTTTTTCCCCATGTCATGCTGAGGGTGGGGAGTGGCTGGGTGGGCATTTGGCTGTTTGCCAATGTATTAAGAAGTGAGCTGGAGAAGATAAAATTGCAATTGTATTGTATTCATTGTAGAATGAATCACAACCCTATTACTGAGGGCTAGTATCAGTTATTAAACCTTCTCCATTAAACCCCTCAATGAAGAAGGGAGAGAGCTAGGGGAAAAATGTTTTTAGTAATATATTGGATTCACAAGGTTTTGGCAGTGGGGGGACTGCAGGGTTGATTTCTTTGTGGAGAGATTAGGAGCTACCTCACGTTGGAATGTGCCTGTCCCAGCTGGTATCAACAGGAATGCACTGCTGACCAGAGCTGAACCACATTTGTAACTACAAAACTCTGTCCCTCTTTACAGCTGATCCATTTCACATCTTTGTCTTGCATTGTCCTCCACTATTTCAAGAGAGCAAGCAGCATGACCCATACCAACTTATCCTTTTTTAAACTCCATGCTGATAATATTTTGCCTAGAGTCATTCATATGTGAGGCCCTCTGCACAGCCAGTTTTCTCTGGCTGTGATCTCAAGTATTCCTATATTCCTCACAGTTTTACTCTAATATCAGCTCTGATACTCTGTTTATTTTTGATACTCTCACATCTAATATTCATTCTTGCTGTCCCACACTGTTTATTTGTTGGACTACTTTACCAACAGATTAGATAGGTGAATGGACTCACTTTAAAACCACACAGTCACTAGGTCCAATGCAAGTAAAGGTATGGGTGTCTGATTTTTCAAGAATAAGTCATTATCAGATCAGGCAGTGATGCAAACCATGTCTTAAGGCTCCCTAGCACTGTCTTGAACTGATGTAATAGGGCACTGGTAAAAGGTTTGCATATATATTGTGTGATTAGAGAAGAGTTATATCTGGGCAGTGACTGATCTATATTTCCTGTCTAACATCCTGCTCAAAACAGCCTCAGAAAAAGATCAGAGAGGTTTCTCAGGGCTTTATTTTAATATGGTCTTGAATGTCCTCAGGAGTGGAAACCATATAACCTCTCTGTGGAAATTTTCCTTGATGGTTGTGATGATGGAAAGAATTTCATTGTACTTTGTCAGAATCTTCTGTTTTTCAACTTATGCCTGTTACCTCTCATCTTTCTACTGTGCACAATTGCAAAGAACCTAGGTCTGTCTTCCAAGAAAAGTCTTTGGAAGACTGCTTCCAGATTCCCCAAGTCTTTTCTTCTCAAGGTTAATAAAATGAAGTTTTCTCAGCCTTTCTTCATAGAGCAGTTGCCCCAGTTGTATGAATGTATAAGTGGCCATCTGCTGAACTTGCTCCCGTTTTTCAATAGCTCTGAGGGATCCAAAACTGGATGTAATAATATCAGTGCAGTCCTAAAACCTTTGCATCTCTGCTGGATAACTGTAAGAGTATGGGGCTTCTTTCATTCAATCCTACAAATGCAGTTTAATAAGAAATATTTTCAGATTACTAAATTTATCAATAACCAATATCAAAGCCAGTAGATCTCTTCTGTCCTCTTCTAGAGTTCTTTCCATCTGACCTCCCCAAGCAGTTGCCTTCTAGTATTGTTGTGCTCTCTCCTTAATAGTAGGATAGCACCCAAAAACAGACTGGTGACTTGGAGAGGATGTTCTGATTAAATCCCATCCAATAATGTTCCTTTAACTTTCCCTTACTCTGTTGCTCAAGAGATTTGAGCATGAGAATGTGTCTGTATAATCTACACATATATGTATGTATAAGAATTGGGCAATTTTTCCTGTAAATCTTTTCTGGACTAGCAACAGCTCCCTAGATATAGCATCCTTTATCATTGTTATGTATTTTTACATACTGATCTTATTCTTATGAATCAAAAAGTTTTGTTGATCTAGTACCTGGACTATTTCTTTTCCTACACTTGCAGTCAGAGCAAATATATCCCAGACATGTCTTGTTTCAGAACTGATCAGTCACACAATTGCCATATTTTAAAATGGAAACATGAATTTTTCCTAAGCAATTGCAGGAAAGGAATTTTCCCCAGGGCTCTTATCACTGTCTCAGTCAAAAGGAGAATGATTTTTTGCTCTTCTAAGTGTCTTCCTAAGTCCCAGCTCTGAACCAAAGTATGACTGGGTACAAATAGTCAAAACATTAACTGTGTGTCGTGCCCTAAAAATGGCACTGCGGGTACATGTACATTGATATTTCTGTCTATCCTTCTTGATCCTTCTCCTTATTCTATTTTGTTTGCTCTCAGAAGCTTACCTTTCTTTGCTTATTGCCTAAGTGAGCTTTTTGTTATGCCTATTCTTCTCTCTTGCTTTCTTTATTTCCGTCCTCTTCTACACATGATCCCAGGACTTTTCTCTGCTATTTATGACATGCTAGTCCTCTATCAGAAACTGCTTCTCTAGCCTCTCTGAGGAACTTTTCCTCAGAGCATTCAGATAAATGCAGACAACACAGCATGGAATATTCTAGGGAGGAGCTAAGGAAAATTGGGTCAGTGTCTCTGAGATGAGCTTTGCCCAACTAAACTGTTGTGGCATTCTGGAACTGGGCCAAGATGTGAAAATGTCTGAGACATGCTGGGAGAAAAAGCACCTGCGCATGCCAGAGTCAGCATTCTCCTATCATAGCCTTGATTAATGGGAAGTGGCAGCTTACTACATCCCTTGAAGTGCTAGCTCTGCTACCTTCTGTCCTTGCATTAGATTTCCTCAATTGATAAGGCCTAACTCTGTGTTTTATTGGTAAGTACTGGTGCCTGGGGGATGATCCAGTGACAAGGCCTGTGGCTTAATTTCTATCGATGTTTTTTTTTTGTGAGGTTGTTCTATAGGCAAATGGTGGAAGTGTTTCAGGGGAAGCTGTTCTTGTTCAGGCTTTCTCCAGGATGGTCCTAAGATGGTGATGTTCACTAAGGCAATACGTGTTAGTCCTAGTAATGGTGGGCTCCTTTCAGCTTGGGTATTTGTTATTGACTGTTTCCAGTGAACACAGTAGAAATCTGCAGAGACTGTAAGATACAGAAAGTGAACATGATGCCATGATCTGCATTAAGAAGGGAATTTTAGGCACACAAAAACTATAAACTTCGAGAGTGTAAAGAAGGGAATCCTGCAGAAATGAGTGAAAGCTAGACACTATGGAAAGACGGTTCTAGACTCACTACAACTGCTGGACTAAAAGGAGATAGCTTTAGCATATTTAGGTTGCTAGGGAATTTTTTTCTCTTTCCTTCTGAGTTAATCTTTGATACCTTATTTATAAAGTGACTGGACTGAGGCAATGTTAGAAAGAGCCTCATGTCATGGGGATGATTATTGGTGCCATCTATAAGCAGTAAGCTATCATATCTTAGGCAATTTTGGAAAGGATAAATATGCTCACAAATGTGTTCAGCTGCCTAACTGAATACGGAAGCTGAGTTTGCATGGAAGGAGAAGGTGTGTGACAGCTGTGGTCCTTGACCATGCAGGATATTCTTCAGCTACATGAAGGTCAATTAGTCTCTACTATAATCAGTCCAGCTATATTGGACAAAACTGCAAATGAAAAATGCAGTTAACTAGAATTTTAGGTCATAGTCTGTTTTCTATTTTTTTCCCCCCAAATTTTCATTAGGAAGGTGAGGGAGATGTGAGTCTTATTTAATCTCTACAGATCAGCTTAGCTTCTAGTATGCTGTGTGATTTCAGTTTGCTGGTTATTTTTTTTTTCTTGACATAGGAAGTAGAAATAAGTAGGGGTGACAGAAATGAGAATCTGGAAGTGTGATCCTTGCTCTGTATCTGCCATTTCTTCTGGAAATACAAGCATCTAATTACTATCATTCACCATTCTTGAAGTCCGCATTACAGTCTGACTCTTCCAGGACTTACCACTCTATCACAATACATGTGGAGGTTATGCTGCAGTCAGAAGACTGCAAACAGAGAATATGATACTAGAGACCTAAGGCTCACAGGACTTCATGGATGTTATTGATTGCTATGTCTGGAATGTGGCTGTACGCAGGCCCAAAGTATACATCAGAAATCCCCAAAGTACTTAGAAAACTCAAAGCAATAGGAATTGAATGCATATGAAAAGGAGGATCAATAAGTGGGATATTCTATTTTTCTGAAGTTAGTTGTTAAGAAAAATGCATAAATGTTCACTTAGAGCCTAAGTGAGTTAGAAATAATTTCCAAAGTTTGTTATTGATATTGGAGGTGGAAGCCTGCTTTCCTTTAGCATAGTAAGTAATTACCAGGTGAGTTAATTCTTCAGTTTCTGGTGTGGTGGTCCATTTCAGAACACTCATTAGATGTCCTAACTTCATATTAACAGTTGCACACAACGTTCTTCTCTTAGGCAGTTCTCTTTGATATATAACATTTTTGCTATTCTCAGTCTTTTGGATTCTTCTGCTTATGGTAATCACTTGGACAGTTTTTCTCTTGAATGTAGAAAGCAGCATTCCCATCTCTCTTCTGAAATCAAAAACACATTTGGCGTCTATATGAAAGCTTCTCCTTCCCTAGAAATGTTCTTTATTGTGAAACTAACTAAACGAATGTCAGTCCA
Organism: Meleagris gallopavo; assembly: GCF_905368555.1. Taxonomy (NCBI): domain Eukaryota; kingdom Metazoa; phylum Chordata; class Aves; order Galliformes; family Phasianidae; genus Meleagris; species Meleagris gallopavo. Next base: position 76,822,648 of record NC_139404.1, on the reverse strand, counting down.
TGAATGAACTTTCACCACAGCTAATTAGGTGGTAACATTTAAAAATTCTGTGTCTATTTATATATAAAAGCAGTTCTAAAAGCATGCATAAAACTTGCATTAAAATTATAAAAGTTGTGTCCTAATATTTCAGCACAAGATCCAAGTACTTTCTGGTAGGTAATTCAGTACAGCATCTTTGCTGACCCTAGAATGTGTTATAATCCCATATTCATAATAACTTATTATATTTTTCATTTTCTTTCTTGTGCAATGGATTTCCATCCCTGTTTCAGCCTTTTCCATAGGCATGTTCCTATAAATTTGCAGATTGGACTTGACCAACTTAAGAGGCTTCTATCTATGCCTGGGAAGTTTCCGGAACTGCAGAAAAACAGTTAGGATTGCCTTTCTGAGTTCTGGCTTCAATTTGATGCAAAATCAGCCATGGTAGCTTACATTACTTTAAGCAATAAAACTGTCTAAGACAGCTTTTTAAAAAAGCAATTTTTTCTGCTGTGCCAGCTGAGAGAAAGTAGATGTGCATTGTTAATGGCTATTTCCAAACAGATCACATGACTACACTCTTTGGCTTCCCCAGTGCTAATGCTCTTTAGGTGAGTAAAGAGAAGACAGTTATATCTGATGGCCAAAGCTATTCCTGGACTGATTCTCTTTCATCTGCTGATGAATTAATTTAAGTATCTATTTTACTGAAAAAAATAAACTGTGTTAAAATTGCAACTTAAACAACGCTCAAGTTCAGAGCTGATATTTTCTGTACTGCCATAAAACAGTGAAAACTGCCATAGCTAGTAACAAGTTTTCTCAACACCGGCAGCACAAGTTAAATATAAATAAGATTGCATTGTTTCTGGAATCTGAATTAATGAGTTTCCTGTTCTTTCCTGTCTTATTTTCCCCTCCTTAGCCTGTCCCATTGGTTTCTTTAAAGCATCCGTGGGAGATGACCCTTGCCTTCTCTGCCCTGCCCACAGCCACGCTCCACTGCCAGGTTCCATTGAATGTGTGTGTCAGAATCACTACTACCGATCTGCTTCTGACAATTCTGATGCTCCCTGCACTGGTAAGTATTTGAAAGGATTATTTGAAAATAGGAAGAAGGGCAGTTAATGAGAGATAACATGTCTGAATGATTCACGGAAGTTCCAATTCACCACTTCTCATAACCAACTGAAACAGTCCAAAATGTCCCTGGGCTTCCTTCTCTTGGTGACTGTAGACAAGCAGGTAGAAGTGTTCCTACATGCTATTTACAAAGTTGGTACACCAGAGAAACTATGTGTTTAGAATATTGGGATGCTGCAATATCAGATACTTAGAATGAAGATATGCCAGATTTGAAATGACTCATGCAACATTAAATAAGTCTGTTGCAAGTATGCATAAGATGATGAGAGAATAATATGCTAATTCCTCATTACATGCTATGCTCATTTCATACACAGGATAAACATAGTACATTAAAAGAATTAACCAATATTTTCTTTCTGTTATAACTGAAAGTGGCCATCTTTACCGTGTGGAATTCAAATTATATTTATGGAAATGATCAATTTTCTCACTGAGCTATCTATTGGTTATAAATTTTCACAGTTATTGACAAAGGAAGGGCAACTGATGATGTCTACCTGGACTTGCTCAAGGCCTTTGACATCATCCCAGATCACATCCTTATCTCTGAGTTGGAAGACATAGATTTGAAGGCTGGACTATTCATTGGATTAAAAATCAGTCAGATGGTCATAGCCAGAGAGTTGTTCTCAACAACTCCGTGTCCAGGTGGAGGCTGGTGATGTGTGGTGTCCCCCAGTGGTCTGTCATGGGATTGGTACTCTTTAACATCTTTAGCAGTGACACAGATGATGGAATTGAGTGCACCCTTAGCAAGTTTGCAGGTGACACTAAGCTAACTGGTGTAGTTGACACCACAGAAGGAAGGCATGCTATCCAAAGCAATCTGGACAGGCTTGAAAAGTAGATCCATGAGAACCTAATGAGGTTTGACAACTCCTTACATTTGAGTCAGGGCAATCCCAGATATGTTTACAGACTGAGAGAGGAACTCCTTAAGAGCAGCTCCACAGAGAAAGACTTGGTGGTTCTGATAGACAAAAAGCTGGACATGCCAGCACTGTGCACTTGCAGCCCAGAAGACCAACAGTATTCTGAGCTGCATCAAAAAAGGTGTGGCCAGCTGAGAGAGATTGTACTCCTCTACTATGTCCTTGTAAGGCCCCATCTGGAGTACTGCATCCAGGTATGGGGCACTCAGCATAAGAAGGATCTGGAACCACTGGAAAGGGTCCATAGAAGGGGCCATGAGGATGATCAAAGGGCTGGATGACCTCTGCTATGAAGAAAGGTAAGAGAGTTGGACTTGTTTAGTTTGGAGAAGGCTCGAGGGAGACTTCATTGCAGCCTTCCAGTACTTGAAGAGAGAGTATGAGCAAGAAGGGGAGCGATTTTGTACATGGTCTAATAGTGATAAAACACAGGGGAATGGCTTTAAACTAAAAGAGAGGAAATTTATGTTAGATGTTAGGAAAAAATTCTTTACTCTGAGGATGGTGAACCACTGGGACAGGTTGCCCAGAAAAGTTGTGGATGTTTTATCCCTGGGGGCGTTCAAAGCCAGACTGGATGGGGCCCTGGGCAGACTTATCTAGTGGCTGGCAACCTTCCCCATGGCAGGGGGGTTGGAGCTTGATGATTGCTAAGCTTCACCCTAAGACATTCTTTAATTCTATAGTTATGAACGTTAATAGATCAAGAAAGTAATTAACTCCAGAAAAGGAATTCGAGTTGGTGATGAGTCCTCAACAGTCTAGTTTAAATAACACATCAAGAATCACTCATGAATTTTGTGGCAGTGATGGAAGTAATTCGTGTCCCAGAGCAACTTACAGTTTCTCTATGGCTATGAAGTTAAACACTCAGAAATTAGGAAATGTGTTTTGTTTTGTTTTTCTGTAATCTCTTGCTATATATACTGCACAGACGCTATCAGCAACAACATCAAGCAATTTTTACTTCACAGAGATTTATTTCCTGAGCAATTGTCTACCCTTTGCATTGGCTGCAATAAGAATCCTCAAGGAAAACTAGTACGTGATTATACTATTGAATACTATATCATAAAACAAGTACAATACAAATACATTACAGATACAAAGTGGCAAAGTTAACAAAATCGAATTTAGTTCTTATATTTCTTGACATTCTGATCCTTCATCTTACCTCTAATATGTTTTAACCAGTCTTCTGCATGCAATTTTTCGGCATTTTTATTTTGTTCGTAACACTGGAAGTGAATCCTCTAGATACATGTATCTACAGAGTATGTTCAAATGCTCCAGCACTGAACAAGACTGTAGATTGAGAGATTCCCCACAGAAACCTCATCCATGCTGTTATAATAAATAATACAATCCTTTAAATTAATCAAGAGCAAATAGACAAAAGACTATCAGCAAGTATCTATGAAACCTATAGGTAGATAATAGAAGAATAGTGAGAATGAGAATTCTTGGGTTTTGTTCAAGCCTTCTGGAAGGATGTGTTCTGTAATTCTTTTTTCCCTTACCCCTCCCTGTTACTGAGCTCAGCCACTCTGTCCCTGCCTTTCCTGTCTCCATGTCCAGATTTAGCAGTGCAACTCTGCTTCTTATCTTTACTTTTCTGACAGCTTTGTCTAGCTTTCAGTGTCTTGTCCCATTCTTATCCCCACGCTGTTTTCTCATTCTCTACATTTTATACCTTCACTTTACTGCCTCTAACAGGACAAGTGGTGTGTTGTACTTGAACCCAGCAGATGGCTGAGCACGACACAGTCATTCACTCACTCCCCCTACTTCCCAGTGGGATAGGAAAGAGAATTGAGAAAAGCAAAGTAGAACTTGTGGGTTGAGATAAAGCTATTTTCTAAGACAGAGAAAAGGAAAAGAAAAATAATTATGACATATAAAAAAATATATATACAAATATATAATATGCATGTATGTATGTAACGTGTGATGCACGAGCAATTGCTCAGCACCCCACATCCAATGCCCAGCTATCCCCAAACAGGGGAAGAAAGCTAGATGAACTTCCACCCTCTTCAAAACTCATTCGGCTTGATGTCATATGGTATAGAATATATCTCTGGCCACTTTAAGTCAGCCGTCTTAATTCTGCTCCCTCCCAGTTCGTTGGGCCCTTCACTGAGAATGGCCCTGGCTCTGTACACCATTTTTAGCAGGCAGCTATAATCTTCAGCATGTTAATCTACATTGTTTTTCTCCTATAAACAAAATATAGCATACCAGACACTGAAGAAAACAATTTCATCTCAGATGAAACTAAGATAATATCCACCCTTTATCCCATAACATTTACATCATGCTCAGGTGTCACAACTTCTACACATCCTAACAAATCCTATTGTCTATGGGCCTTTAATGTAAATTGTCTATGGTATTCATTGTAGTTCATAACTTTGGGCTTCATCTGTTATAACAGTCCTCAGTGTGGGAAGGATGATTCACAGTGTTGAATTCCTGCATCCAGAAACTAATTCTGGTTCCACTGAAGTTTTTTTGTTCTTTAACCTGGGAAATTCTTTTTGTACTACTGTTAAAAATTCTTATAATAGCCGTAATAAAATGGCATGCAGCATTATGTAGTAATTTAACATCATACAAATTAAATTATTGGCTGTTCTCACCCAGCATCAAATCACCTTTAGGTACACAATGGACATTCCCATCCTTCCACATTACCCACAATGTGTACCCAGGTCCTTGAACAAAAGCAATCTCATGAATAGGCTTGCCTTTGCCCAAGGCAAGAATAACCCAGGCTGTCTTGCCCCACATGGAAAACGTGTAGATATGTGCATCACTGGCATTTTATCCCCTTCTGCAGTATGTAGGAGGTTTGATTGGGCAGGACTAGCTCAACTGGCAGATCCCTGAATGTTGATTAGCCAAGTAGCTTTTGCTAAATGTGTGTCCCAGTGTTTGTATGTCCCAGTGTTGTCAATGTATTGCAGGTGTTCAGGAGCTGTCCTAATTCTGTTCCCTCCCAGCTCCTTTGGCCCTTTGCTGTGAATGGTCTTGGCTTGGTACAACACTGCTTAATAGGCAACTATAAACATTGGTATATTTTCAACATTTTTTTTTTCTCCTAGAACCAAAGCATGGCATCATATCAGGCCAGGCACTGAAAAAAAACAATTCCGTCCCAGATGAAAAACTACAACATGGTGGAGGCAAAGAATGGGCTGTTTTTAATGCTGTCAGAATGCCATCCTGCTGCAGCAGGAATAATTGTAGGGCAAGTGCTGTTCAGCTGTTGCAATATATGGAGCAGGCAAACTAAAATGTGAGAGAATTCAGAGGTATTAGGTGCCAAAGGAGAGATCTAGAGGTCTCGGTGGAGACAAGTCTTCACTAAGCTTGTATAAAATTTAGCATTTCAAAGGTTCAAAACTTTGCTAAACACTGGATGTTCTTTTGGGGAAAAATATAAGTCATACCCTTGATACAAGTACCTTTCCAGTCAATTTTGTATCCCTAAAATATGATCATGTAGTTACTCCCTTTGTATATAAATGTATGTCTGATACAGCAAAGAGCACATTTTTCTTAATCTTATCCAGAGAAACATCTAGAAAAGAGTAAGAATGAGAAGAAAAAGCATCTTAATTTTTAATCTTCCAATTTTTTTCCCTACTTTACTGTCTTATTCCTTCCCCAGCCTCTTTCCCATTCTTTCGTAAAATTTTTGTCTTTCATACTGTCTTCTAGGCATTCCCTCTGCTCCCCGTGACCTCAGCTACGAAATTGTTGGATCCAGCGTGCTCCTGACCTGGCGCCTCCCCAAGGACTTGGGTGGCCGCAAGGATGTTTTCTTCAATGTCATCTGCAAAGAATGCCCAACAAGGTCAGCAGGGACATGTATGCGCTGTGGGGACAATGTACAATTTGAACCACGCCAAGTGGGCCTGACAGAAAGTCGTGTTCAAGTCTCCAACCTATTGGCCCGTGTGCAGTACACTTTTGAGATCCAGGCTGTCAATTTGGTGACTGAGTTGAGTTCAGAAGCACCCCAGTATGCTACCATCAACGTTAGCACCAGCCAGTCAGGTGAGAAGCCTCCTGCATCTGAGTCACAAAATTTCTATGTCTGTCTCTCATTTGATTTGCTTCAATGGAGCTGAAGCTTTTTTTTTCGCCCTTTTTTATCTTGCTCTATCAATTGCTTGATTTCACCTCTGTCTTTCTATTTCCTGATATCTCTTGAATGGCTTTTTTTTTCTTCCCCTTTTGAAAAAACAAAAACAAGCAAACAAAAAAAAGTTTATTAGTTGATGTTCTTGTACATGGTGAGTAGATGTTGAGGACAAACTGCCCTGGAGTATATAGCAGTGGGAAATGTAGCTCCATGGGTCAGACAAAGCATTTTGCTTTGTCTGCTGCTAGGGTTTGATAAGAATTTTGTGAGCATCAGCTTCCCACAGCAGCTCTCAGAAAGCATTTCTTTTTTTTTTTTTTCATTCACTTTGTCTATTTCCTATTTTTATCATAGAATCCATTCTAAAATAAAATTCCATTTTATCATAGAATTGTTAGTGTTAGGATAGATGTTTAGATGTCATCTAGTTCAACTCCCCTGCAGTGAACAGGGACATACACAGCTAAAACAAGTTGCCCAGAGCTTGATCCAGCCTCACCTTGAATGTCTCCAGGGATGGGCATCAGCCACATCTTCAGGCAATGTGTTCCATTGCCTCACTACACTCACTGTAAAAGATTTTTTCCTCATATCCAACCTAAATCTATCCTCTTTGAGTTTGAGACCATTTTCCCTTGTTATGTCACCAGACACCCTGATAAAGAGCCTGTCCCCTTCTTTCCTGTAGGTCCTCTTTAAATATTGAAAGGCTGCTATCACCTCAGAGCTGTCTACTCTCCATGCTGAACAGCCACAGCTCTCAGCCTGTCCTCGTAGAAGTGTTCAATCCCTTATCTTCTTATACTTCAATGATGTACATTCATATACATAACTAGAATTTTTCACCTCTTCAATTTTAATTTCAAAGTTACTGTTTTTCCGCCCTTTATTGTTCCAGTACATCAACTTCCAATCCCCTCATTTCAGTTCCTATCTGGATGCACTTTAACAAATAGTATTGAGTGTTTTGTCAGATCTATTCACCTTTTGCCTTATTGCTTAATAAAGTAAGAAGGTAGAAAATAGAGAAAGATGTTATGTAAATATAAAGAGTACCGATAGGCACTGTATAACAGTATAACAGGTCATAACAGAAAGAATGTACAGAATTACATTTACTAATCACCTACATATAATGAATATGAAAATCACAGTTTTTACTGTTCTTGGGGAAGCGTTAAACTGAATTTTGACAAAACATCCAGAAGCAGAGTCACCATTGCTAATTGCTGCACTCCATTATTTATGCATCTTGTTTTTACTGGTACTTTGCTCTTACCTTTTTATCCTTGTTTTGATAAATGATTTTGGAATGTTACTCTCTTGTTAGTAAGGAACAGACTTTTTTTGCCTTTTACCATGATAGAACTTTTAAAATATCTTACATTTTTCACAAAGCTGTTGTGATCCTTGTAGCTAGGATCTAAACTAGAGAGATGACTAGGAACTAATTATACTTCATGATAATCACTAAAATATAAATGATTTGTGTGGGCAGTCAGAGAAGAAAAAAAAAAAGAGGTGAAAGTGTTGAAGAGGAAGTCAAGTTGATGTATAGAGAAGTTGCATATCTGAAAGAAGAAAGAACAGTGAATTCTGTATTTCTGTGAATATCCTACACAAGGACTTAATTACAGAAGCAGCTGGAGAGAGCGTGCATACAATTCTGCTAAGTGTTAGCAATAAGAGATTGATTGGGCATGTATTGTTCTTTATAAGCATGTATAAGCAGGAATGGAGAGGAACTGTACACAGCTTGGTTGAGAAGGTATGGAGAGGAGTAATATGATAAGAAAGAGAATGAGGGGGAACAATTTAAACTGAGCAACATAAAATGTCTGTAAACATTTAGAGATGTGTAAGCGTTAAACTAAAATAAAACCAATTGGATTTCACACTGTAGTTGCAGGAACCACTGGGGTAAAAAAAAATCAGTAAAGCTCAAAAAGAAAAAAGTGATGCAGGATATAAAGTTGGTTAAATCACGTCTTTTGATTTCAGCTTCTTCTGTGCCTTCAAAAGGAAGGGAACACACATACAACCCAAGCAACTTCCTACTTTTAGCAAATGCCACACATTAGTTTAGCTTACTATAGTTATTGTTATTTTAATAATTATTATTATATGGCAAAGATGGATATTTCAGATTGTTCCGTTCTTAAAAAAATAAGGAGGGGACAGGAAAACATGAAGAGCAGAAAAATCTAAATTGGAGAAAGATGAGCTGTCTGAATGAACGGACATATCATAAATTTGGTTTCCATTGAATTAAAAGTGACAAAAGAAATACCCTTCAGTACTGATAGCTTCTGAATATTCTGCTTATTCATGCATTAGAGTTTTCTGACTTCCTTGATGCAAAAAATACTCCTCCCCACACTGACTCTTTATTAAAGATGTCATAAGTGGTATTCTGTCGTGGCACAGTTCTACTTTTTTTTCTCCTTCCCCCCCCATTTGCTCTTCATCTTTGTCTCCAAAACACTGTTCATCTAAGGGTGTACTTATCCCTTACAGTCTGATAACCCTAATTCAAAGTATGGTAGGATCCTTTATTTACACAATCACATTTTAAATGATAGCATGATTATGATATTCTTACCCTTCAGTGACTGTTTTTAGAGATAGAATAAGAAGGACTAGCATAGAGAAACTTTCTTTAATATTAGACGTAACTTTTTTAATAAGAATTAATCTCTTACAGCAAAAAACATTTGAAACCTTTTTGGATGGTAATAATGTGATATAAAATGAGGCATTATCTGACACTGAGGCAAAGCACCAGGAGGAAGAACTGTCCCAGAGGAGAGACAAGAGAAAAGGGAATTGCTTTCAGCTTGGATCTGAAGTGATAAGGGTGAATAGCTAAAGAAGTATTGGGATATGTAGAAGGATGTTAGGAGGCCATTCCAGATAGCTTGAATTGCATGAAGAAAGGTTACTATTTAATGTTAACATGATTATTCTTCTTCAGACAGGAGAGAGCCTGGCACAGAGTGAACACAGAACTTAAAAACCAATCACTATATTATTGGAAAAAAAATAATAATCTGATTAAAATTTTAGTGATTATTTTAACAGTGTTTCTTCTCATGCCTCAGGGCAGAAGTCAGGCTTTCATTTTAGGGGCACTGAAAAAACTCTCTGTGCACAGCTGTAAACTGCCTATCCATTATTTCTTTTTCCTACCTTCCACTGAGGCATGAAATAATATCGGTTGCTTGAGTTATAAGTCAGAACTTACTCATTCTGAAACTTGTTGCATTCCTAGTCAGTAGAGAAAAAGACAGAAGAGATGCAAATTTTGGAGCAAGTCCCTGCAGAGTTTTAAAAGCAAGAAGAATTTTTTTGCTGAATCCAGATATTGTGTTAGCTAACAGAGGACAAAGGTAATGTGACCAGATTGCTTTGTACCTGTGGAAAGATATCTAGCAGCCTTATGCATCAGCTGGTTAAGAGCAGTGAAACCTGGCAATATCAAAGAAGCACAGAAATGCAGAAATAAAAGCTGGAGAGGCTGAAGGCTTGTGTAGGAGGTCGGGTGAAAACAATGATAGTTATGGGTAATACCAGGAAATTTCAAAGGACTTGATAAAAGATTTTCAAGTGGAAAGGAAGAAAGTCTTAAATTCCAAGTATGATCTGAGTTTAAAAAGGCAAATGAATGAGTCAGTCAGGAAAATTTTCTTGAAGATGTTTGCTCTTTCAAAAAGAAATGGAAGTGTCCCATAGACAAAAAATATATATTACTGTGTTTTGCCAGGCTGAAACGAGCAGCTAAAGCAGATGGAATGTGAGCTGATTTTTCATCATCCATCGAATAAATTACACTAATTTCCAAAGTAACAAGCTGCTTACTTATCACTTTAATTGCCAACTCCAGTCACTCAGCAGAGATCCCTAAGAATTTAACAAGTTTTCTTCTCGTATAGCAACATCAAAAGTACTCTTGAAGTTTAACTTTTCCCTTAGCAACATATGTCAACTTTGTTGTCTCCAGTGGATCTGCTCAGGTGTGGTGGGATCTGAAAAATTGTTCTGGTCACTCCAGAGGAAGAAATTGTTTCAGTTTCTTCTCTCTAACATGCGCTGCTTCTGCAGCATAAGCGGAGGATGAATTTGCTCCTTTCATATTTCAGATTTCAACAACTCTTTCAATAAAGACAGAAGCTTTCTGAAAAAAATAGAACATCCAAATGTCACCCATCACCTTGTGATCCAAGGGAAAATTCATTGTATATTAGGCGTAAGTGGAACCCATTCACAAAAAGTAGTAATAATAGAAGTAAGAATAGAGAAAATAACAAATTTGCCTTTGAAAAGCACTTATCATACATAGCAATTACAGGACAAATTTATGTCAGAATACAGCCCAAGATACTTTTACAGGATTTCCTAAAAAAAAAAATAAGGGTCAGAACTCAACTAAAGCCTATGGAAAAGATGTAGGGCATTGCCAAAAGGAAGAGAAGCTGTTAAAGATGGAAGAAAGTGATTTCCGTGTGGTAGTCAGACAGATATGTGGATGGTGTGACAAAGAAAGCTAGGGTTTAAGACCAAAATACCTGAAGAGGTAAAGAAGTAGAAGTATGAGAATGTGAGAATGTGAGCTTGAAAAAGGCATAGGTGAGGGTGATCAAAATGTGAAACCTAGTGGTCAAAACAAAATTAAAAAGAGTGGTTGCCTAAAGAAGCTTCTAGAAGCCTCTGAAGTGACAGGAAAGGCGAAGAAAAGACATAATAACTAGAAAAGAATCACAGGTCTTGATGGGATTTAATTTGAATCACCTGTGAATCAGTGATCTGAACTCCTGTGGTGATCCATGGAGGTATAAACAGTAGAACTGAGTGATTCAATTGACTGCACAGTATCACAGAATTGATGAGATTGGACAGTCATGTCCAACCCATGGCCCACAGGCCTCATGAGGCCTGGCTGAACCTGTCCTGCAGCCCCTACCCTGTCCCATGCCATCCTGCCAGCAGGTATATCGTGCAAAGTGGCTGGGTTTAGCCCCAGATACACACCCATCACTAAGCAAGAATCAAACAACACAAAATGCGCTCCAGTGGTAGAATCCCTGAACTGCTTGGAGATCTCTTGATATGAACTGGTTTTTATTCTACAAGTCTTAGAAAATTGAGATTGTTTTTATTTTTATTATTTCTATAATAACTGCATACCTCTGACCTTATGTCTGGATTTTTTAATGCAATAACTAAGTTTTGTGAATCTTCCTCAGTGATACAGTCTCTCCTAGGAAATAAAGACATCCTGATTTCTGTTTCCCAAAAAGGTTTGTGTATCCGGCCTACAGGCAGGTAGTATTTGAGCATACTCTGTAGTGGTAGTGATAGATAAAGAATCTCTTCTTAAAACCTTTTATCGTTGTGTCTTCAGTGTAACTTGATAAAAAAGTGAATCATAGAATCATAGAATTACTCAGGTTGGAAGGGACCTCAAGGATCATCAAGTCCAACCGCAGTCTAACCATAGTATCCTAACTCTAACAACCCTCTACTAAATGATATGTTTCATTAACTCTTTATTGGTGAATTGCATACACATGAAGCTAAAGAATAAGTGATGATGATGATCAGTATTCTTTGATCTTTGCAGAATTCCCACTTGCTGCTCATCAAATGTTTCAGTTCTCCCAAGGTCTTGTTCTCTTTCTTGGCAATTGCAAGCCCAGCTGTGTGGCATCTTAGGCTGATAGAAAAGGAAATACTGTGGGATCCTAGTACATCTTGTAAAAAAAACTTGGGTTGTGTGACTCCTCAGTCTATTCATGAAGATTAGTTGGTAGCAAGGTATATTGATCCAAGATGAGATCTACTTTTTGTCCACTTCCTAAATCTAGTGAACATAGATGTTTGTTGTTTTTTTTTTTTTTTCCCACAAAGGGGTTTTGAATCAGTATGTTCCTCTTGAGTAACTCTGGAGAAGCAGAACCAAAGAAAAGGTGTCCCCCTTTCCTGGAGAAGCAGAACCAAGGAAGAGGTGTCCCCCTTTCCTTCACATTCTTTCTTTGCCCAATCCACTTATTTAGATACAATTTTAGGCTTGCAGACTCGTGTTGCTGATCTGACCAGATACTACTATCAAGGACATCAGAATTATAAAAGAGCAGAAACCTGTCAAAAACTAGTAACTCAGAGAATGTAACATTTTCATGGTACTCTAAATTCAATCCACCATTGTGTGCTAGCAGGAAAAATATTATCCTTATATGTAGAAAAATTGCAGCCAACATCCAACAAAAAATAGAATCTAAGTGCTGTATTCACCTAGCGGTTAGACTACTTAACACGTTTCATTAGGTGTTACATGTGATACTTGTGCAAGAATTTGCTATTTTATAAATATTTTAAGAAATATAAAAAACAGTCTATTTACAAACTTTCTTAAAATATGCAGGCCTCATATCTCACAATACGCTGTTTGCATTCAGTGAATAGTTAGTGAAGCTACAAAGTGCTTCACTGTATACGTGAAAGAAGCTTTGAAACCAGTATTCTGTTACACAGATTGTTGAAGATCAGAATGCATACAAAGGAAAACATGCTTTTAGCGCTTTGGTGGCACAAGAGGCAAGGTAGCATAGGTGTTTTCTTACGATAGGAAACTTTGAACTTTGTATTCCCTAATTTGCTAACACTGGGAAAAGAACTTTGTTAGCAAGCTTCTGACAGTAAATGCGTACTTATTTTACACTGATCCATTCATGTTTCATATCACCTTTGCATTTATATGAGGTGTTTCAAAGGAGAAATCTAGAAAACTCTTTTACTTGAAATGTGGGAAAGCTCTCTGGCTGTGTTTAATATGTTGACCTTAAATAAGAGAGAAACTTGAACATCAAAATCTGAACTCAGAGTGCTGGTCAGAATTCCATTCAAACTGGACCACAGGGATACTGGGAGTCTTAAATACAACAGTTGTTTTGTTATCTGGATTACAGTCTTGTTAAGGGTTGGTCTGAGATTTAGGAGCTAATCTGAACAATAGGCTGCAGATGAGGCTATGAAAATGAGATGCTTTCATTCTCTATGATCTGCAACTGATCTGGGACCACTGAATAGAGGAAAACTTCAAAGTCTGTTCCTTAACTCATCTGTATCCTCCAGTGTCAGTCTTCTAGTTTGCAACAGTGATGTGGAAGTGAGAGAACTCTGTTATTTTGGGAGCCCATAGTTAGTATTTTGTTTTGGTTTTGTTTTGTTTTTCCCCAGGCAAAGAATTATGTTGTAGGGAAGAAGCTTTAGAGAGTAGTGTGCTCTCCTTTTGCTCTTATCATATTGTATGTCCAAGCATGACCCTAGAGCAAGGAAGTACACTCTGTCAGTATACTTTCATTTTGCATGTAAAAATTTAAAGTTTGAAGCCCAGAATAATTCTAGCTACAGTATATATATATATATATTTTCAGAACTCCTGTGCACGATCAGTTAGATGTGGGTTTCTTCATTGTCTGTCCCAATTTTCAGTGACTATATCTCTACTCCCAGTAGAGTAAAATTATACTTGGTTTTCTTCTGGTTATTTTACAAAGTAAAAAGGGAAATTAAGGGAGGGAGTGACCTAACCTTTTAATTTTTCATAACAAATATTCAATAGGACCTTGTTAAACTTTTCACTTTGCAATCACTCCTTCTCTCTTTTATTCCAGTGCCCTCCTCAATCCCTATGATACATCAGGTGAGTCGTGCTACCAGTAGCATCACACTGTCTTGGCCTCAACCAGACCAGCCCAATGGGGTTATCCTGGATTACCAGCTACGGTACTTTGACAAGGTGAGAAGAGAGTGATGCAGTGCAGATTGCTGTATAGCTATTATGCAGAAGAAAATGGGGAAGTCTTCTGTCTGGAAGATTCACCCTTGGATCAGGTTGGATGAGGCTGAGAAAAATGATACAATTATGAAGGAAGATCAAACTGTAGTAAGCACCAAAGTTTGTAATATATGCTTCATCTAACATCTGTCCATCTGCATTTCCCAGCTTGGAACCATCTAGAGATGATGTTAAAAAGGGAAAAGATGTTTGTAGCTAAGGTAAAAAGCGGTGAGTGAAATAACTGAATAAATTTAGCATCATCTGATACAGGAAACAGTGGAAGAAGCTCAAGTTTCCAAATGTCTGTATTGGAAATGGACTCACTGCAACTATCCTGTTGCCTGGATGGACACCTCTAAGAAATTCTGGCAAAAAGAATGCTCTCTTTCATTTACTAGCTGGCAGATCCCAGTTACATGTTTATGTGCTGAAATGACAGGGTGACACATACAAAGTCATTCTCCATTCACTTCTTTCACAACTCCTAATCTTGAGGGGAAGAGGTCCATAGGGCTGTTCAGACAAGTTGCCATTCTCTCTTACTTAAATATGTGCAGAATTCTGTAGGGCTACTGTTTCTTCTAGCAGCAAAGGGGCCTGCTGTTTGTAACAACCTGCCTGTTAGCTTCTTGGGTATATTCTCACTCAGAATTCTCCAATGAGAATCACATGAGTCACAGAATATCCTGAGTTGGAAAAGATTCACAAGGGCCACTGAGAGCTTTGTCGGGAACCTGGACATAATGGAATGAAAAGTAGCCATGAGAATCAGCATTGATGTTGGGAGGCTCTGTAACAAATTCAAAAAATATTACACCCACATGGAAACTATTATTCCTTGATATGAAGAGCCAGCCATATTGGCAAAAGTCTCACTTTTTTTTTTTTTTTTTTTTTTTTGGTCACTGACATTCACAGGCAGAAGATGAAGATAATTCATTTACTTTGACTAGTGAAACTAACATGGCCACTATATTAAATCTGAGTCCAGGCAAGATCTATGTCTTCCAAGTACGAGCTAGAACAGCAGTAGGTTATGGTCCATACAGTGGAAAGATGTATTTCCAGACTTTAATGGGAGGTAAGTGCTACCATTCTGTATTCACATCTGCACATCCCCATCTTTTATTTGTGTGTCACTCTTTTAATTAGCTTATCCTTTGGAGAATGCTACAAGACACTGCTACTCAACTTGTGCTTGTATATTGCAATTTGCATATGCCGATTGTTTTTACTCTGAGAAAATTCATGTTGTCAGAGCATGTTGTTTGCACTCCCTTAGCTTTGACTACCTTCCTATTATCCTTTCCTACTCCTTGATTTCATATACCTTTCAGCAGGAGCAGTGTGTGTCTCTTTAGGAACATAGCACAATATGCCATTGTTTGGTCTCCACTTGCGACAGGACATCTTACTTCTGAATGCTCTGTGAAAGTCTTAAGACAAGTGGGACAAAGGACATATACACAGAACCTTACCTTCTAGCAGTATTCCCATCCACTCATGCAGAGAGTAATGTACTGCATTGTGATGCCTTTTACTCTTGATCAAAGGTACATGTGTCTACAAGCTAAAATAATAGTATGAAATGGGATCAAAGCCCAGATTTAGAGCCAGGCAATACTTAAATGGCTAGACAGCTGTCGGTGAACTAGGGAAAGGAAGAATGAACTGGGAGGGAGTACTGGCTTTCAAAAATAGGAAGGAAAGCACTGGAGCAGCACAGCTGAAGGAGTAAAAGGATAACTGAGGCAAGCATTTGCTAAATGATCAGGTTTAGCCTGGGAGGTAGAAAGCTGATACAGATAGAATTATGGCTGAAATCTAGATGAGCAGATGGGAAACTCTAATTGTACTTGTTCTGTACATTTGCACGTGTGTGTATTTTTTTCTAGGAGAGCACTCGGAGACGGCACAGGATCGACTGCCACTTATTGTGGGCTCAGCACTTGGTGGTCTAGCCTTTTTGGTAATTGCTGCCATTGCCATTCTTGCCATCATCTTTAAGAGGTGAATTCTTTGACTTGCTTATGTCCCAGTACCTGCACCATCAACAGTGAAACTTTCTTACCCCTGCTACATAACACAATCCCCAGAACAGCTGCCTGATCTACAGTTAGCTGTAGCCAGTTTGCTGAAGGATAAAAGCTGTACATCCCAGATCATTCCACGGAATACAGATTCATAAAACATAGGGTAAAGAAAGCAAATACCACTTTCAATTTTGGAAAGGAAAAAAATGTTAACTCAATGTAGAGATAGTCTGATATGGTAAAAGACCAGGACAGGAATCTTAAAAAGGAAGAAAAGTGAGGGTTGCTGGAAGAGCTGTGTAGAGGTATAAAAGTAAACAGTGTAGGAGGGCTAAAGAAAAAAACAGTCATCACCTGCTCCTTCAATGTAAACATTTAAACTTAATTCCCTAGACTGTCAGTAATTAATTCGTGGATCTTTTCTCCACTCTGCCACTGCACAAAATGAACTTTTTAACTTACTTTGTTGAACTATAGAACTATGTAAATAATTTATCTTTAGAAAGTGACACCTAGTTTTAGCTCTTTTTTTTTCTGTTGTTGTTCTCTTCCTTTTTTTTTTTTTTTTTCATCACTGTGTATTCACTTTTAATATTTTTATTTCTGGGAAGAAAAGAATCAAATATTGGTATATTTACAATGTTGTGTCCTTTTGCAGATTTGAACTCTTAAAATACAATTTCTTGTTACAGATGGAAATGTGGCATTATGTGTGCAAGTCAATAAAGTGTGTATTTTTCTTAAAAAAAAAAATCCAAACCCAGAGTAAATTAATATTACCAAATCTGAGTAGGGGAAAGATTTTTTTTTTTTTTTTTTTTTTTTTTTTTGGTAAATATAAACATGTAAAAAGAAATGTCATAAAAGTAGATGCATTTATACATGAAGTATCATATAGTAGTGGCTCAGAGAAAGTGAAGAAATAACATGGCTATTTTTAATTTGTCCTTGATAAGGAAAATGATGATGTAGGAAACCCAAATGAAAATCTTTAAAAGGTCAAATATACATGGAGACAAATACAATAATTTTAACTTGGTTTTGCAAATTTTTGATACATAGTGTATCAAAATAGTGTAAAAACTATCTTGATAGTGTAAAAACTATCAAGTAGAAAACAAGCTAGGTTACCATGAGATCTGCAGGATCTTAACAGTATCATATATACCTAAATTCAAGGATTCAAGTCTTTCACTGAGAAGCCTACCACAATATCTAGGGCAGACTTCTGCATGTTTTGACTTTCCTTTCCTTTACGTCCTGCAGTAAAAGACAAGAGACTCCATACACAGACCGCCTGCAGCAGTATATCAGTACACGAGGTAAGTGTTTTTAAGCAGCAAATGGCAAAGACGTATCTCTTCAGGACTCAGTAGAACCCATTTTTCTCAGGGGCAGATTCTGGTGATGTTTTGGACTGTCTCCTCCACTGCAGGACTTGGAGTGAAGTATTACATTGATCCTTCCACGTATGAAGATCCCAACGAAGCTATTCGAGAGTTTGCCAAGGAGATTGATGTGTCCTTCATCAAAATTGAGGAAGTCATTGGATCAGGTAGTATGAGAGTCTTTGGATTTTGAATTTTCTTGTCATAACTTAGCACACTAGTGGCCTGAAGTGGACCAGATTCTGACACATCAAATCTCTCTCTCTCCAAACCAAGTTTAAAACACCCTTTGAAGATTCATTTGACTTCCTCATTTGAACTCTGAACAAGTAGTCCCCAACCTGACTGAATTCAGAGCCTTCATCAAGAACTTTACTTTGACCTAAATGGTCTTAAGTAACGTTATTTCCAAGCAGTTTCAGAGATCTTCCATATAGGAATGTTTTAATGCACCTGACTAAACACTTTTCTGTGTTTCCTTACTTGAAGTGTGTTTCATCCCTTCCTAACAGGAGAATTTGGAGAGGTGTGCTTTGGGCGCCTAAAACACCCAGGGAAACGTGAATACACAGTAGCTATTAAAACCCTGAAGTCAGGTTACACTGATGAACAGCGTCGAGAGTTCCTGAGTGAGGCCAGCATCATGGGGCAATTTGAGCATCCCAATGTCATCCACCTGGAGGGTGTGGTCACCAAAAGCCGACCAGTCATGATTGTCACAGAGTTCATGGAGAATGGATCACTGGATTCCTTCCTCAGGGTACCATAACTGGAGTCTCCCACAACTGTTACCTCTTAGTCTTGCTACGTGCCATTCTCAGACCTGATAATTGCCTATCCTTCCTCTTCCCCTTGTCTCCACAAGTCCTCAATAGTCCTCTGTATGTGCAATAGGAATAACAGCAAATCAGGCTAATTGTTTTTGAAGCCCATATTACAAAAATTCACCTATTATCTATGCATTGTTTAGACCTCTCAAACTCAACAATATGAAATTATTCACCTTTATACATGGCCTTTCACTTACTATGGACATATTCTAAATTTACCTTTTAAATAATGCTGTTCAGAGTTAATTCCACTGAATGTTTTCAAGTAACTTCCAATAATTAAATTTGTTATTATTTTTGGACTCAAGAATCTCCAGTGTTTTTTCCCAGTAATGAAATAAAAATACAGATATTTCTGTAGTATAGATGCTTTATTTATTTCTTCGTTGATGCAGATTATAATTCAAACCAGCCATTTCAGCAGGTGCATTTTGAAAAGCACAGGAAACCATTGTATGGAATTGAATAGAACTCATTGTAAAAATCTCAGAACATTAAGAGTGGATTTTATGTTTCCCTTCACTTAGACATCTTAGTAGTTAACGAGAGAGTAGACATAGGATGCTAAAGGAGGATACGACCACAATATGAGATTTATCTTCAGAAGTACATCATCAAAGTCTGACTTCATTTGAGATTCAGTCCTTTAGGCCCAGTTTCCTTTCTTATTTGCTGTCCATGAGGCCTTAGAGTTCGGCTGAAGTTAAGACATGTTTTCTAACTTCATAAATCTACCTTATTAACTTTCTCTTTGATATCCTCCCTATAGGCTTAATTTCCTGTGGTCATAAAAGCCTGTGTTTGCCTCTTCACTTGCAGCAGAAGGAGGGACAGTTCAGTGTGTTACAGCTGGTGGGAATGCTACGAGGGATTGCAGCAGGCATGCGCTACCTTTCAGACATGAACTATGTGCATCGTGATCTCGCAGCACGTAACATCTTAGTCAACAGTAACCTTGTATGCAAGGTGTCAGACTTTGGTTTGTCCCGCTTTCTTGAAGATGATGCTTCAAATCCCACTTATACTGGAGCTCTGGTGAGTTACCACTGTGGAGTGATTTACTGCAGTGTTGCCCACTATAAATTTGTTCTGTGTGCACCCATTCTAGCACATCTCGAAGCCTGTGTGACCAGTCAGGTGAGGGTGAAGCCTTCTACCTTGCAAGCTGTCTATTTCAAACAAACAGAGAACGGTAACTTGAGTATCTGATTCCCTCTGCCATGTGAAATTGAGTCTAAGTGAAGTTCTTTGTGGGATGATGGTGAATAGGACAAAAAGAAGACAAGCTTCATAAACTAATACAGATGTATCTTTTCCCTTACATTAGCTTCTTATAGGAAATTAAAAGAACTGAAGATAAGATTGAAGTCTGTTCTACTACATTTGAGAAAATAATATTTTTTTCCTGTAGAAAAGACAATCAGCCTAAATATGGACTTACTACAAATCATCAAATGAACTTACTGCCTATAATGTTCTGATGCCCTTTATACCTTCCACAAAAGTGGTGTGAGATGTATTAAAACTACCATTTAGTATGCAAGGAATGAAGAATTCTGTCACTGAAAGCAGAGACAAGTTTTACATATACATATTCTGAAGAACCAACACTCCTGAATCATATTTCGTCTGCCAGGTTGTAACTAAGTGTCAGAGAGGTTAACGTGGAAAGAAGAGAGATTTAATGATAGTCACTCAATGTATCCATCATTGGAGCTGCAGGTTGAGATAGTTCATGTTGTGAGTTATCGTCATACAGGATCCTCTCTTGAGTGGTACTGAGGTGACCATCTGCAGATCGGACCCTGTTTCAATTTGTTGCCTCCACAGGACTCAGATAAGGGATCTCACTAGAGTAATGAAGAGTGTATTACAACTATTACCAACTCCTCTCTTTCATGCAGGAACCAATTATATTGCCTCAGGAAGTTTCAGGTAATGAAAATGGATGATTGCTAGAGAATTTAGGTGCTTAGATAGTGTTTTCCTCTATCCTCCTGTTGACATAGAAGGATATTGGAAGAAACAGACAAATCCAGGACAACATCTAGCTCCAACGTTTCTGGCAACGATTTCTTTGCCAGAAATCTTTGTTGTAACCACTAGGAATGCTGTGGGTGAGGCAAGGAATGACACAGTTAATGGGAGTGTTTACGTTGGTCCAGGGAGAACTAAGGGCTTGGGAGTCTATCTGAAATGCCTCTACATCAGTGCATGTATTATGAGAAGCAAACAGGAGGAACTCAAAACTTCAGTCTGTTCCCGGAAAGGGAGAGATTAAACTGTACAGTCCTTTCAGTTAGGAATAACCTGCTTGAATGCCTCTGAGTAAAAGGATTAGGGGTATGTGCAACAAAGCAGATGCTGTCATAGATTTTTATCATAGTTCATGCAGCCAGAATGACAGTACTGATTTGTTATTTAATAGACAATTAAGAGAAATCTCTGAATTGGTAGTCCCTGTCCTTTTGGGAGATTCTAACTTCTCTGATATTAACAGGGAACATCATACTGTAGTGACAAGTAAGTCTGGGAAATTCCTGAAGTATGTCGGAGATAACTTCTTGTCACAAATACTTAGTTAACTAATCAGGAAAGGTGTCTTCCTGTACTAGTTCATGAATACAGAAGGCATCATGGGAGATGAGACTGTAGCTGACTGTCTTAGCCAAAGTGATCATGAAATGATTTAATTTAACATTTTTAATGAAATAAGAAGAATGATCAGCAAAGTTGTCATTCTTGATTTTAGAAGAGCAAACTTCAGTACTCAGGGAGTTAGTAGAGTTCCCTGTGAATCTTCCTCTAAGGGCCTAGGGGTCTACAAGAACTGATTACTTTTTAAGAACCCCTTTTAAAAGCACAGAAGCAGGCAAATCTACTGTGTCATAAATCAAGTAAGCAGGGCAGAAGACCAGCTTGGCTGAATAAGGAACTCTTCTTGAATTCAAGTAGAAAAAGAAAGCATTATGATCTCTCTAGCCGAGGTTAGGCCATACAGGAAGATTGGCTGGAGAGCAGTGCTGCAAGAAGGGATGTGGGGAAGCTGGCTGGTAGGTTCATTATGAGCCAGCAATGTACCCTGGCAGCTAAGAAGACAAAACGTGTTCTGGGATGCATTAAGCACTGGCCAGTCAAAAGAGGTCATTATCCTATCACATACAGCATTGGTCCAACCTCTCTTGGAATACTGTGTGCAGTTCTGAGTTACACAATTTAAAAAGGATGTTAAGATACTTGAATGCATTCAGAGGATTGCAAGAAAACTGGTTAAAACTTTGGGAAGCATGTCCTCTGAGGAGTCGGTGAGAGCACTTGATTTGTCTAGCTTGGAGAAAACAAGGCTTAAAGGGATTTTGTGGCTCTTTACAACTTCCTGAGTACGATTAGTAGAAAGAGAGTTGCTCATCTTTTATCCCGTTTCTTTTAACAGGACATGTGGCAATAGCTCAGAGCTGTTTGTGGAGGTTCAGACTAGACCATAGGAGAAATTTCCAGTTAGTCACTGGAACAGTGATTGATATCTTGTGAGACTCTCTTTTTAAGAGGCATTTGGATAATGTAGTTGGACTCAATCTTTGTAAGTCCCTTCTAACTGAACTATTCTGTTCAACTATTCTATTCTATTCTGCATGGCTTTCAATTTCCAAACTGTTGAGACTTTCAAGAGGATTTGACTGTCTGCTACCTCTCAAATGCTGCACAGAAGAGCTATAAAACTTAAATTCCATTATATTAAGGATTTGTAGCAGCAAGGGGACATGAATCTATATTGTTTGTTTGTTTGTTTTTATTTAACTTGTAGGTTTCAGTAGAACAAGGTGGGAACTTTTAACATACTTTGAATTTAAACCACCAATGTGTACAAGACAGCATTAACTGAACTGTCACATCATTTCAGAGTTGTGTCATTCTGCTGGCATCTGACCAGGTCAATGTTGTCATTTTCCCAAGTAGTCCTTATCTCACTAACATTCTGATTACTCTCTGATGCTTTCTAGGGTTGCAAAATCCCCATCCGTTGGACTGCCCCTGAAGCTGTCCAGTATCGCAAGTTCACTTCTTCCAGTGATGTCTGGAGCTATGGCATTGTCATGTGGGAGGTGATGTCCTATGGTGAGAGACCTTACTGGGACATGTCCAACCAGGATGTAAGTTGGGGAAGTGGTGGGAATGTACATCTGCCTTTCTGCTCTGCATCTGCAAGCAGAAGAAAGTCATACACTGCCAAGTGACTGAAGCTTGTCTGTCTTTTATTTTCCTAGCTGTGATAAAACTTTATTCTTCTTTTTTTGGCAGGTAATTAATGCCATTGACCAGGACTATCGCCTGCCACCACCCCCAGACTGCCCAACAGTTTTGCATCTGCTGATGCTTGACTGCTGGCAAAAGGAACGAGTCCAGAGACCAAAATTTGAACAAATAGTCAGTGCCCTAGATAAAATGATCCGCAAGCCATCTGCTCTCAAAGCCACTGGCACTGGGAGCAGCAGGTGAGATGAGGATTTAATGCAAAATAATACAGCTGGTATCTGGGTAGACATCAGAAGGAAAAGAAGGCAGGAACTCAGTCTATATAGTGTTTTTCCAATTCTCTCTTCCAAGACTGAGACCAATTAATAAATAAAAAGTGAAGTAGACAATTGGAAGAGATGTATATCCTGATTCAGTTTGTGAGTGATGAGGATGAATTAGGAGTTGTGAGTGCTGAATGTGACAAGAAAGAGATCTTGATGAGTTGAGAGACCTTTGGGGATGTAAGTCGGGACAGATCTAGTGCAGCTATACAAGGTACTGTATGATCACATAAAATTCTGTGACAACAAGAGGTGTTAAAGGAAGAAAAGACCATAGCTTGTGGAGTGAAAGAATTCTGTCGCTAAAACTAATCAGAATTGCAGCTTACATCTCATATTTTCCCGTCACTACTTTGCTACCTGATATAACCAGCAGGAGGAGGTTAGCAAGGGAGAAGTCTCCAGAGGGAGGTAAATGGAGCTAAGATTAGAAAGCTGATGGGCTGATAATAGAATTACATCCTGCTGATATGGAGGATTTTGTTGCAGTTATGGACTTTGCTCAGTGCAATGCACTGCAAAGCTTGGCGCGAGAAGGAAAATGAAGTAATGCCCAATTTACTGAAAAACAGCATGGAATTGCTCTAGGCAGATTCAGATGCCAGGAAAAACAGAACATGCCATTCATAAACAGTGTTTTCTTTGACTTTTTATTGCTTTCTTCTGCCTGATGTGTGTTGAAACCCAAATGATACACTATCTTATTGGGTCTTTTGTGATCCAAAAAAAAAAAAAAAACCATTCTCAAGAAACAGAGCTGTTCACAAAGGGAAAAAGGTACAGGGTCTCATCTCTGTGCCTTGGACTGCAGCTCTTAACTCAGAGGATAGGTTTAGACCCAGAAAATGGGAAGGAAGGATCAACAGCTTAGGTTGGGTGGATAGCTTTTAGGCAGAAGGAAGATATAATCTAAAAAAAGATATCAAGGTGGGGCTTTGTGAATCAGAGCACGAAGAACAAATGTAATTGTTTAGTCCATGCTGTGCTGTTCTCTCTCTCTCTTGTAACTGACCTTATCATGGTCACCTGATGTTGATAACAGGGAATTTTAGAAGCTGACTCTTTTGCAGACCATCTCAACCTCTGCTGAGCAACTCCCCTCCAGATTTTCCTTCACTCAGCAATGCCCATGAGTGGTTGGATGCCATCAAGATGGGTCGTTACAAGGAGAATTTTGACCAGGCTGGTCTGAATACATTTGATGTCGTATCACGCATGACTCTGGAGTAAGTATAGAGACAAAGAGCGTACTATATAATGCAGAAAGTGAGAGATGCAAAGTAAGAGCTATATGGAGAATATATATGCATAAAACAGGAGAAAGAATCTAGAGCAAAGTAGCTACTCTGTCTTGTATCTTTATTAGGACTTCTGGTTGCCCTCCATACCACTGTATATATACATAATCTGTTTCTATAAGCATTAATATATAAGCACTAACTGATGTACAATACAAAACATATTGTCAGTGTTACAGAGAGAATGTTACATTAGAAAGTTCATGACACCTGAACAGGAATCACTTACAGGGGGTTGTGTAGAACCAGCCACACTATATACTGAGTATATATAGCTTGCTGAGGTGATCAGCTCCAGTGTAGGCATGTTCTGCAGTGGACCAGAGGATCAAGGTGTGCAGCGATGTTCCTGCGATTGAAGATACTCAGGGGAAGTGGAGAGAGCCACCAGACATTGTGAGAGTGGCTGACAAGGCATGGGCAAGATCAGGAACAGAAGCAGTACATTTAAACACAGCATAAGCATCATTAACTTGCTGGGGCAATTAGCTGAAATCCAGGTGGAGGGGCCACAACCTTCCCATGCAGACCCATGTATCCAAACAGACCTCCAAAGGGCTGAAAAAGCTGCCCAGACCTTCATTTTCAAGGAACTACAGATTCTGGATATCACCCTAAAGCCTGAGGGTAGAAAGTGGGTGTCATGGGTGCAAATGTGTCTACCTGGATGAATGTTTTCGAGCAAGTTACCAGGTTCCATGAAGAAATCACCAGGCAGTGTAATAGTCCATGCTGTGCTGTTCTCTCTCTCTCTTGTAGTAACCAGTAATCCGAGCAAGAGATTGATGCCTGGTATTGTGTACTGATCAAGAGACAGTCATGCTTAAATTCCTGAGAGGAGAAGGCTGACTAGTTTCCAAACCTGAGGTGATGGACTGCACTGATACACAAGACAAGTGAGATTGGACAGACATCTCTGCTAAGAGCGGAAGGAGACATTTCCCTCTTGCCTCTGATGTGCTTCCACACAACAGATACAAGCTCTGGGGCTGAAAAAAGAGAAGTACATAAGTAATGATCAAGACCCAGGAAAGGGCAACTGCATAAAGTTGGTCCAACCAACCACCTGTATTAGAATCAGTGCTACCAAAAAAGTGCAGTGGATGCTAGTAATTCAAGATTCCTAAAAGACACTGAAGCACCCATTTGCTGTCCAGACACTCTCTCTAGATAGGTTTGCTGTCTGCTGGAGGTCTGGATTCACAATATCATGAAGAGGCTATGGTGCCTGTTAAAGCCAGATAACTACAACTCACTCCTATTTTTTCAAGTATGGTCAAATGAGGCTGTGATGAGAAGAATCCAAATAGAAAAAGAGATTTTATGTACCTCAGAAAAATGTTGAAGGGATTGAGAGCACAAGTAGCGTTATCCTCTGTCCTCCCAGTTGGAGAAGGAGATAAATGGATCGAGCGAATGACTGTATGCAAGGTTGCTACCATTCTCAGGGATATTGGTTGTATGATCTTGGACACACCTTCAAGAAACTGGATATAATGATACCAGATGGGACACAGCTGACCAGTTCAGATAAGAATGTTCTGGGCAGCAAGATGGCTGGACGTAGTAACAGAGTTTTAAACTAGATTCAGTGGGGTGAAGAGATGCACTTCTGAGTGACAAAGAAGATCCAGGGAATCACCAACACTTTAGGAAGCAGCAGGGAAAAAATTGTGAATTGTCCCCCAAATAATAGGAATGGCTCCTCTAAGAAAGTAATGCAGCCAACAGCCTGGCTGAAGTGCCTCTACACTGATGCATGCAGAAAGGGAAATAAGCAGGAGAGGCTGGAAATCATAGTGCTATTGGAAAACTATGATGTCATTTCTTTCAAGGAAATATATTGGGTTGAATCATACAACTGGAATTTTATGACAAAGGGCTACAAGATTTTCAGAGAAGGAGAGGTGAGAATGTTGCCCACTATGTTAAGAAATTGACAGATTGCAGAGAGCTAACTCTGAGAAACAACCATGAACAGGCTGAGAGCTTGTGGTTAAACATCAAGGACTGGACCAATAAAGGACACGTGGTTAGGATCTACTGCACACCTCATCAAGGAGAGCCTGTTGACAAGACCTTGCTTCAGCTACAAGAGGCCTCACACTTGCAGACTGCTCATCAATGCAGAGAAGATCATTAAAGGAGAGGTGGACTGGAGATGGTCTGGGCTTCAGTGACCGTGTTTTGTTTATGTTCGTGATCTTGAGGAACAGGAACTCAACAAAGAGCAAAGACAGGGACCCTGAACTTTAGAAAAGAAAACTAGAAAAGGTTCTTTGGGAAATGTCCTTAGAGACAAAGGAATTGAGCAAATCTAGCAACTCTTTAAGGAAACCTTTCTTAGAGTGCAAGAACTCTCTGTTTCCATGTGTAAGAAATGAAGCAGGGAAGGCAGGAAATTGGTATGGCCGAGCAAGGACTAACTAGTCAAATTGAGATTTAAGGAAGGAAAATCAGTGAAGGAAGGAAGGAAAAGGCAGTGGAAGCAAGATATGTGTCTTGGGAAGAGAACAGGGTTGCCATCAGTGTATGTAAGAATGGGATTGGATCAGAATAGCCAAGGCACATATGGAACTGAGCTTGGCAAGGGATGCAAAGAATAACAAGAAGGAATTTTGTAGGTAGATTGATCAGAAAAGAAAGGCCCTCTGATAAATGGAAAGAGAGAACCAGCTACAACAGACGTGGAGAAGGCCGAGGCACTCTACTATTTCTTTGCCTCAGTCTTCATTAGCAGTCAAGCTTTCCAGATTTCTAGTTCCTGATCTTCTAGGTGGAGACTGAGGAAGCAACGTTCTTCCTACTGTAAGCAAAGAGCAGACTCAGTGAAATTGAATGTGTGTAAGATATGGGGTCCAACCCCGGAGTACTGAGGAAACTGGCCGATGTAGTTGCCATGCCATCACATTTGAAAAGTCATGACTATCAGAAGTCTCTAGTGACTGGAAAAAACAAACAATTTTCCCACTTTTAAGAAGGACTGAAAGGAAGACTTGGGGAACTAAGGCTGGTGAGCCTCTCCTCTGTGCCTGGGAAGATCCTGGAGCAGATTCTCCTGGAAGCACTGTTAAGGCACATGTAAGACAAAGATGTGATCTGAGACAACCAGCATAGCTTCACCAGGGACAAATGATGCCTGACCAATCTGATGACCTTCTATGATGGAATGACTGTGTCAGTTGACAAGAGAAGACTGAACAATGTCATCTGTCTGAATTTCTGTAAGGTCTTTGATGTGGTCCCACAGAACATCCATGTAACTAAATTGGACAGAAATGGATTGGATGGGTGGGCTATTCAGTGGATAAGGAGTTGACTGCATGGCTGCAGCTGAAATCGTGGTCAGTGGCTCTGTGTCCACATGAAGGCCAGTGATGAGAAGTGTCCTTCAGAGGTCTGTCTTGGGACCAATGCTTCTTATCTTTATCATTTACATAGCCAAGAGATCAAGTTGACCCTGAGCAAGTTTGCAGATGACACCAAGCTGAGTAGTGCAGTTGATGCTGCAGAAGGAAAGGTTGCAATCCAAAGAGACCTGGATAAGTATGAGATGTAGGCCTGCATGAACCCAATGAGGTTCAACAAAGCCGAATGCGAGGTGCAGCTCTTTGTTCAGGACAATCTCAGATACATATACACACTTTGAGAAGAATTCATTGAGAGCAGTCCTGAAGAGAAGAATTTTGTGATTCTGGTGGATGAAAAGGTGTGTGCTTACAGCCTGTAAGCCAACTGCATCAAAAGAGGGGTCACTAGCAGGGAGAAAGAGGGGATGGTCCCAATTCTGCTCCTTATGAGGCCTAATCTGGAGTACCTTGTCCAGATCTGGGGCTGTCAGCACAGGAAAGACACAGAACTGTTGGAGTGGGTCCAGAAGAGACCACGAAGATCATTAGAAGGTTGGAACACCTCTGCTATGAAGAAAGACTGAGGGAGCTGGGTTTATTTGGTCTGAAGAAGAGAAGGCATCAGGAAGGTCTTACTGCAGCATTTCAGTACATAAAGAGAGTTTATTAAAAAATCCATCCTTTTTACATGATCTGATAGCGATAGGTTTTAAGCTAAAAGAGGGAGATTTATGTTAGATGTTGGAACTAGACTATCTTAAAGGTCCCCTCCAACCCAAACCATTCCATGATTTTATGATGATTCTATCTAGGATGATATATTTTTTACTCCAAGTGTGGTGAGGTGCTGAAACAGGTTGCTCAGAGAAGTTGTTGAATGCCCCAGATGTGACGGTTGACTAGCAACTCTACCCGTATCAGCTGGGTTGGGACTGGATTATTTTTAAGGTCTCTTTCAACTCAAGCCATTCTAAGATTATGTGATTCTGTGAAGTGTTACATAGAGCACAGGAGCCAGGAAAATGCTTCTTTTTTAAATCATAATCTATCAAGTTCTGCCCGTACCTCCTCTACCCAAACGTTTGCGAAGCAAAAGCAGAAACCTTTTTAACTGTTTCCCAGGCCTGGATAACCATATATATCAATATGGAATAACTGGGATGGTTCAGAATAATAAAACCATTTTAACACTTTCTACACCTTCTGTTCTTTTGCAGAGATCTCCAGCGTATTGGAATCACCCTGGTTGGTCACCAGAAAAAGATTCTAAACAGCATCCAGCTCATGAAAGTTCATTTGAATCAGCTTGAACCAGTTGAAGTGTGATGCTTTAACTCTCTTTATTTCACCAGACTCAAATTCTGAGAGAATTCAGAGGGATTGTCACTGTAAGAAAAGGAAATGGCAAGATGCTCCTTGAAGACTTACTGCACCTAGAGAGTAGACATTACATGTCCCATTCCATCAGCAAAAAGAGAATCTTGCCATGATTTAAAAGCAGAGCTAAATAGCTGGTGGTGTTTAAATATGGCTGGCATCATACACTAGGAGTAGGTCAGGGGAGGGAAAGTTATAGTAATGCAGGGGGGAGCTGGTATAATAGTTTGGACAGATCACATGTACCTGCTAGCTCTTCTCATTACCTAAAAATATCAGACAATTCTCCAACGCCATCAGCAGGCTTTATCTGTGACTGGGAACTCAACAAAGTGGTAAAGACATAAAAGCCACAAAGAAATCAGAATTTTTCCAGAGGAATATCAGCACATTGTGAGAGATTATCACTCAGTTGGAAATGGACATCGCTTCCATCTGCAGTATGCCAGATTTGTGAGAAACTGGCGTTCTACTTAATACACAATATGTGGTAAACAATGAGGTACATCACCTGGTAATTTTTCACAGAGGTTAAGAGTAAAGGGGTTGAAATTCTGTGCTATAACATATGCAGTTCTTGGGTCTGTTCCATGATCCAGAAGGGAAACTTACTAATCCATTGTTCTGAGGCAAGGAATAGCAAGACTTAGATGCATAGCATCTATCTATGGGAGTTTAAACAGAATAAAATGAATAATGGTTCATAAAATCCATCCTGCTGAATTTTCAATTGGAGAGCCCATTCTTAAAAAGAAAGGTGCAAGTTGCACTCAATTCTGGTTTCATTCTTTTCTAACTCTCTTCCAGTCCTTCCCCTCTACCCAGGCAGATATGGAAGAGAGTAACAGAAATAAATCTGAAGTCCTTTGCAACTGAAAAATGTTTTCTCCTTTTCTCATCCTGACAAGTCATAGCAGTCCACAGTAATACTGATTGAAAACTGTTTCTGAGGAAAATGCAGATCTGCAGTAGTCAATTCCAAATAGACAATTGGATCAAGGGATATGAAACTCCTTCACAAATTCTTCTCAGAGAACGGTACCAGTCCCAGCAGTAACTTCAGTCTCTAAGAATAACTATGTTCTCAGGATCAACCGGTCAGTAGTGCAAAAGAATGACCAGAGGAGTCAGATTCTCTCTCCCTTTAAATAGACTGCCTAAGAGAAGATCTCTTTGTGGAGGGGAAGAGCTTCAAGATGTAGGAGGTATCCTAGTGTCTGTCACTGTGCAGAAGCAGGAAAACAAGAAGCTCAGCTTGAAAGTAAAATTCAACCAGTACACTTGTTCACCTCATCAAAACATAAGAAAGGAAATGGAAATAGCCTTGCTAACAAGACTACAATTAAGACGTTGCATAAAAAGATATCTTCTTCATGCCTAGAGTGAATCACCCTACCTGTTCTGATCTGTGAATGATTTGGTTCACCATGAACTAGTCATCAACTCACTGTATTTTTCCAGCTGTCAGGGTGTGAATAGCACAACTTCCACAGAACTAATTCCTGTATAATTTTAAGTTTCCCCCAGCAATTAAAAGACAGAAATTACTTTTTACAGTTAAGAATCTTATAATACAATAGGAGGTGCACCAAAATACTTGCGCTCTAATAGCCAACACAGTTCAGATTATTACAACATAAAAGCAACATATGCTAACATTTTCAGTTGGAAGAGTAAGAACAGAAGTACATTTTTTCAAGAAATAAAAAGTCAATCCAAAAACAATCCAAAGGAACAAGAACAAAACATTCATAACAGTACAAAGAGAATGAGAAGATTTTTTAAAAATGAATGAAACTAGAAGTGGTCCACCTGTAAAAAGCAAGAGTCTGTAGCTTTTTAAAGAGTTTCTAGGATCTTGTAATGCTCAGAAATCCAAACTTTTGCATATGCTGACTATCAGTTAAACCCACAGCACATGAGACTAAGCAAGAGTTGCCCTCTTCAGAAAGGATAGTGAGCAGAAGGTGTTGAGGGGAATCTAGGTTTTCTAGCACCTTCCACAGAGGGCACAAACACATGTACATGAATTCATATATGAGTATGTTTTAACAGTTCTGCAGGCCATTTGGAGAAACAGCAAGCTATGTTTTTCATACACAGCGGTCCCTTTTAGTGGTCAAGATTAGTAGAGAAATTAATGATCTAGTTCAAATTCTTGTGTCTTTTTAGTCCAGTGGGAACTTAATCCTACATGTTTTTTCGGCACTTAATTTTTCTGCAGTAGGAAACAAGATAGGAGCCTTGTCTTACTCTCAGACTAATGACAGTGAGGTTTAATAGCCTTCTATGGGGATCTGCAATGAATTTATCTGTTTGGTGAGAGTGCAGGCAATAGTACATTTACTATTGCATACCAACTCTATGATAAAGTTGTTTTCACATACAAAGGATAATGATTTATTTGCTTATTGTAGCTTAACCTGGCAGGCAGCTAAACACCACAAAGCTGTTTGCTCACTCTCTCACCTACCCCCCTATATGGAATGAGGGAGAGAATTTGTAATAAAATAGAACTCATAGGTTGAGATAAAAAAGTATTTACTAAGGCAGAATAGGAAAATGGAAACAGAAGAGCAATTATAGCAATATATAATTGCCACAAGGCAATTACTCAGCAATAAATACAACATCCCACCAGCAATGCAAGGTCTCCTTCACACTGATCAGTGCTCCCACAATCTCTGAGCAGCAGCTGTTCTCTGGCCAACTCCACATAGCGTTATGTCTTTCCACATGGTGCCACTAGGTAAGGCACCTGTCCTGGCTCTGTCCCATCCCCTGTACCATCATGGCATCTGCTGTTCTCCACACTCCATTGCTCATGAACAACCAAACATCCATGTGCAATTGGCACTGTTTCATCTGAAATCAGGACATTGCTATAGCAAGATAGGTAAGTAGTGATAAGACATGATAAATTTTCTCCCTGTTCTCGAGCTTGGTTGAAATATTCCTATAACTGGCCCAAGGGGTCAACATTCAAGATGTCCTATTGCAGCTAGAGTTGTGCAGAGAGAGGCTTGAGTTTGCAGAGGGAGTGCAAAAGGGCAACTGTCTTGTGTAAGAAGCCCCTTTATATATTCTCAGGACATCCCTATTTTTCCTCGTAACTTGGGGTGGAAAGACTGTTGTGTTTAATATATCTTGTGTGATTTGTCATCATGTCACTCCTCAATTCCGCGAATATGAAGGAAAGGTAATCCTGTCTAGTGAATAAACAAAAGATAAGAGGAAGAAAAAAAGCACTAGACATAATATCCTGATCTCACTTTACTCAACCTATGTGAAAATAGAAATCTCACTTTCTGTTCCAACAGACATCTGTGGGGATCTTCTGCAATATATGAGCACCCTCAACAAGTAGGAATGAAAATCAGAAGGGAAAGCAGTGAGATCCACCTAGACATCTGCTATCTGTAATTACTGGAGAAAAAGAGAAAAATACAGTGAAGTCTTTCAGAACCATATTATCTGCTGGAGAATCAGCTGGGAGATTAACTAGTTATTATATGGAGTAAATGTGGATAATACCTGTAATGTGTATAATAGGCATTACAGGATGCAGAAGCAGAAGAGATAGAGAAGAATATCCATGGCTACCATGAGACCAGCATAGCAAATATAAAAGTCACATTTTTCTAATCACCTTGAAATTCATTAATGTCTTTATGATTTTCGTTATTGGTATTCCACATCACATACGTGTAATTATCACCTAGTCTCACCTCTGCTCGTAAGTGTTCAGTTTTTCCCTCCATAAGAAAATCCACAACTCTTATGAACTGAACTGGCCAAATGTCTCTGAGACCCAAGTTCTATCTCTTCCGAAACTGGAAAGCAGTCTGTCCTTTCCATCAAATTCATCACAATTCAAAGAGGGAATTATGTAACTGAACTGTTTTCTTACCTGCATTCTCCAAAGCTCATCCTGCTTATAAGCCACTCTCCACAGGGTGGCATCCATCACAGCAATGAGCAAGTTGAGCATAAAGAGAGCGGCAGAAACAGTGAAGGTTAAATATCTGATGTAATACATGAGGGGTTGGTCTATTTCACTGCTGGCAGGTCCATTCATCTTGGTAAAGAACTCTTAAGTACTGAAAAATGATTTAATATAGTTGTGAAAGTGGCCATCAGGATCTTGGGTCTGGAAGATGATTTAAAAAGCTAGCAAATAAAACAAAGGAGGAAAAATAGAAAAAAGAAGAAAACTGAAGGCCACTGTCATGGCCCTTGCCAGCATAATCTGATAATCTGTAAACTATAGC
Organism: Meleagris gallopavo; assembly: GCF_905368555.1. Taxonomy (NCBI): domain Eukaryota; kingdom Metazoa; phylum Chordata; class Aves; order Galliformes; family Phasianidae; genus Meleagris; species Meleagris gallopavo. Next base: position 76,789,465 of record NC_139404.1, on the reverse strand, counting down.
ATTGGATTTTAGCCCAAACCGCTATGTCATCCTGGTCTCTCCTATATATGTTTCCTAATTTCAATTGGGACAGTTAATTTTCTTCCTGGTAGCTGGTATGATGTTGTGTTTTGGATTTAGAACAATGCTGATCACATACCAACATCTTAGTTGCTGAGCAGCGCTTACACTAGGTCAAGGACTTTTCAGTTTCTCATGTTGTCCTGGCAGCAAGGAGGTCAGGGGTGCGCCAGAAGCTGAGAAAGGGCAGAATCAGAACAGCTGATCCAAAATGACCAGAGGTATATTCCATACTACATGACATCATGCTGAACAATAAAACTGCAGTAGTTGGCCAGGGGATGCTTTTGTTGCTCAGGAACTGGAAGTGAATTCATATTGCCTCTCTGAAAAAAAAAAAAAAAAAAAATGATAAGAGTGTAGATTCTCTCTTACTAACAGTACTGGAATTTTTCCACAATTGAATCAAATTCCAGTTGTTCTCTTCTTATGAGTTTACATAATTTGGGTCCTTTCAATAGCTTTTCTTTTAATCAAACTAAGTCAAAGCAACTTTTCTGCTAAGATATATCAGGTCATCTATGACAGAAGGGATTAGATGAGAAGGAGAGCAGAAAAATGAAAAAAGGAAAAAAAAAGTAGAAGACTGAAGAAAAAGAAAAGAAATAACAGAGTAGGCATTTGTATGTATTCATAGTATGTATAGAAGATTTATAGCCACACCTATGTGTCCTAACTTGACTTACACAAATATTGGAAAACCACATACAAATATTCTATAGGATTTTGTTGGTGAATATTTAAAATATGCTATCTTTTGGAGAATTGTGTTAGCCTTTTAATCTCTACTGGCTTGTTTGTGGCACCTTGTTGGCTAACATATGCTTACTCACGTGATGCAAAACCAAAGATCATATCTACCATGAACCAGCTGAGCCACGTGAGGTCCTGAAATACCATCTTGACACACCCCATTATCGAGTTTATTTCACCCCATGAGAAGACGGTGACTATGGCACACTTCACTAATGCATACCAGGTGCACCAAAACAGTTTGAATTTTACTGTTCCACCTTGCTCCCTGGTTTGTTTTGCTCAGTCACAGCTAGTAACTGTGCCACACTTCAGTGACACAGATCAGGTGCACAAAAACAATTAAATATATTCTGAGCAATGTGTTTGCACATATGATCTATAATCACATGTATTCTAAGCAAACAGTGTATTAGCCTATGACTAATCAGTATTCTGGGGGCAGGAAGTTAGGGTAGATAAGGGTAAATTAGGTTGGGTAAAGTTATACAAATTTTGGGGAAGGTAAATTAGGGCAGGAAAGGTTATACAACCTGTCTCATTAACAAATTCGTTGTGGGATGGGGTCCAAGCACACATGGGGGTGCTTACAAGCTGGAGGGGTCTCATGCTGGCTGAGTGAAGCTCTGAAAATTGTCCTTCTGTGTCCTGACTTTATACCCCTTTTTCACACAGTTTGTCTTGATGAGCAAGGGGCAGGGGGCTAACTGTTAGAAGATACACAGATTAAAATATAGAAAGGGGTATAAAGAACACATGACTTCACAGAAAAGCAGACAAACTTCCATTCATTCCATAAGACTTTGATTTCAGATCCCAAAAACGTGAGGGATTACCTATGTGTTAATTATCACACAGTTTTATGGTCTCCGTATTTTTGCCAAAGGCAGTACTTTTTTTTTCCCTGAGAACTTCTGGTCATAGCTCAGTCCCTTGACACATGTACTGGACTACATGGTGTTACGCAAGGAGGGTGACAGAGGCATAACTATGGCCTTTTATCTGACCTGCATGGCTAGGGGCAGTTCTTGTTGTTAGCTAGAGGACAGCTACTGGACTTATGCCCCATCTTGTTCTTTGATCTTGCATGACCTCTCTTTTCCTTCAGCAGGCTCTGCTTGGGCCACACTTCACATATCTGCAGCTTAGGCAAAGTAAAAGTCTTTAGTAAAAAGACTAAATTGTTTCACAAAAGAAACAAGAGCATCTTACCATGAAAATTAAGGCAGAAGAGGGAACACTGATCATCTAGTCTGATTACCTTTACTCCTCAGTACATTTCTTTTCACCCTTCTACTCACTGTTGAGTTTAATTTATACTTGACTGAAGGATATTAGCTAGAAAGACATCTAATTTTGATTAATTCAGGAACAATGAATCTACCAGACACCTAGACTAATTTCCCTCGAGGCTACACAATCTTTAACTGCAGTTTGCCTTGTACTTTTTTTGCTGTACCAAATGAGAATAAAGAGCTATTTGTAACATGATATTTCTAGATTTCCCACCATAATCAGGTCCCATCTTCACTTCTCTATATTCTAAAAATTTGAAATATTTAAATATCTCTTGTCACACCTCTCATACTGCCTCCATACTATTGTTATGGTTCATTGCTTCATCACATTTTTGGCCATTGTTTTTAAGTGAATATCAAGACCAGACACCATTAGCCTAACTAATAGCATACATGAACAGAAAAATCAGGCTCCCACACTGACTCTGCTGTTGATCCAACCACAGACCACAGTAAGCCTTTTGCAATGGAATTCATTGACCAGTAGGACACACAGATCATTCTCAATTCTACATTTTTTAGGAAATTCATTCTACGTAGAAAGAATATGCACTTATTTCCCTAGCTGTCAAGAACTAACCTTAGAGGAAAGTTTTTCAAAAATGAGTCTTCATATTAGTATTTTACAATGGTAATCAATCTTTAATCAGCATTGCCAATCTCTTCCACAAAATAATAATCACCTATAGCTCACATCTGAACATTTTATCAGAGCTTTACTATCCAAATCATATACAAGAACAATCTGAATTAAATACAGTAGTGTCTGCCACATCTTCACTAGACGCAGCTTTTTATGCTTGCTCAGGACCCCCTTGTCAGAAGAATCAGTCATCTAGTTATTCTGAAATTGTAAGTCCTTCTTAAACATAGTGAGTGTTAACTCTGTAGCTTCCATTTCATAAAATGGAACAATAAAATTTCATAAATGGAACAATGAAACAAAGGCAGTGATTTACAAAATCTTGGGTCTTATCACTAATGCATTTTATATATTGTTTAAGGCTTTATGAAGATACAAAATTTTTCTCTCCATTACCTAAAAATTGAATAGCCTTATAAAAGATAGACAATACCACATCACAAATGTTTGTTCATAACTGCTTTTTTAGTTTTTTTTTCTAATCAAATTTTTCACAACAGTTTTGATTTCTTAGTTACAATGAGAAAGCATCTACCAGCTCAGAGCAGAGATAAACACTGAGTCACATGTGTGATTTGATAGGTAAGCACAGCAGTGAACTAGGATCTAAACTCAGAAAACAAAGTTTTAAACATCTTAAACTACTTCTTATAGGTCCAGCAGGGCAACTGTGGATGTCAGGCCAGGGCATTTAAATTTTAAAATTTGTTGGTGCATCTGGATATTAATACTGTAAAAATATCTTGTCATTTATTATAGTCATAACCAAACACAACCCTTTGATCTCTGCCATTCAAATAGTTCATCACCTAGTATAACACAAACCTGTTCAGCTCAGTGTTGGAGAATTTGTCCAAAAGGATGCTGTTAGGAATGGTATCAAAGGCCTTACTAAAACTCAGATTAAATTACTTTAATTTAATTTAATCCACTACCTTCTCTTCACCCGCTAAGTGGGTGACCTTATCATAAATGGAGATTAAATTACTAAGGCTAGTTTGTTCCTCATACTGAATTTATATACAAGCATTTCAGATGTGCCCCTGAAATCTCAGCGCTTCTCCTCATAGCAGAGTGTATACCTTGCCAATTAGCCTTACCATTCTCAAATTGTGCCATACAACCCCTTGGCTTAACATTAGGGTTCCTCCTGGCATCCTTCTCTCATCAATCCTAGCTTAAAGCTCTCTCAATCAGTCATGCTGAGTTATGGTCCAAGAAATTTTTCCCACTTGAAGTGGAGGTCCTAAGAAGCTCATCTTAAAGACTCTTCAATCATTATAAAACTCAAAATTATGTGGAGCCACCTTTATTGGAGCTGATGGCTCAACTGTTTCTGTCCCTCTCTCTCTTCATTACTGAGAAGATTGATGAAAACACTGCCTGTGCTCTAAAACATAAGAAACAAACATTTTGAAATGGCATGGAGAAAATGCAGGGGAAAAAAAAGTAAAACTAAGCAACAGCTTTGGATCTAAAGTTTCTAAAAGGCTGAAAATGCAGCGAATACATGAAGAACAGGGCTAACTGGATTCTACAGTCTCTTTGAGCAACCTGTGCCAGCGTTTAGCATCCTCACACTAGGAGATTTTCCTGATGTTCAGACAGAACCTCCTGTATTTCAGTTTGTGCCCCTTGCCTCTTATTCCTATTATTGGAGATCACTGAGAAGAGCATATGTCTCAGTTTTTTTGTTGTTGTTTCTTGGTGTGTTACAACATCTCTTGTTGTTTTTGCACGTGTTGAACTGTCACAGCACCCTCAGCCTTTACTCATGTGAGAGAAGGTAAAGTATCCTGATTGTCTTTGTGGCCATTTGTTAGACTCTTTCTAGAAGAGCCATCTTTCTCTTGCACTGGATGACCCAGAACTGGACATAGCATCCCAGGCACGGGCTACCAGAAGTGAGTAGAGGGGAAGGACCATCACCTTAGACCTGCTGACAATACTTTACTGAATCAGACCAAGATGCATTAGCCTTCTTAGAAGCAAAGGTACATTGCTGGCTCATGATTGACCTAGTGACCACCAGGAAGCCCTGGTCTTTTTCTCAAAAGTCACACAGCCAAAGGCAGGTACTTTTACATGCTTTCATTTTGGTGTAGGAGTAGAAGAAGCAATCCTCCTTTGGTCTTACAGAATGGAGAGAAAGGACAATTCAAATAATAAAAGTATGAACTGACACATAACAAAGAAAATACTTAGTCTTATAAATTACTTGTAAGCATCAGAAAGATCAAAAAAAGAAGGGAGATAAATGTTTTTTATTAACCTTATCTTCTCTTCACAGTCTTATTTGCTACATATAATTACTGTTAACAGAGCAAAATAGAACTTGAGTGGATGTACCTACTCAGCATTCGTATGAGTGAGAAGCTCATCTAGCACAATAGCACAGAGTGTACATCCCACTATGGCCCTATTTTTTGATGTGAGTAGGATTGCATCAGCCTCATACTGTCTCTATGATTATGATATTTTCCTGATAAAAATAGTTCACTTTAAATGCTTTCACTGAAATGTTACAGTATTTAGAGTGATGTAATCAGGAATAAGATTAGCCCACGGTCACTAGCAGATTTTTGATCCCTGTACAATTACCTGTTGTGATGTAGATTGACAAGTTATGAGGTGATTGCAGATTGGTTTCTAGTTGAAGTCCTTATTCTTTTGTGGGCCAGTCCTCAGTGTTTTTCCTGGAGGCACATGGTTGTTTGGACCAGTGAAGATTCAGCTTGCGTTCAGTCAGTCCCACATAGTTCAAAGTTCATCACTGGATGTCACACTGATCTCACAGTGACACTTGAGCATCTTAATGTCATGTTGCTGCTCCTGTGGGTTCTGGTGATTCTGTGGATTCGATAAGACTCACGGGGAGTAATACAGATGTTTTGGAGGTACAAGGAAGTGTAGGCCCACTGTATGTGACAAGATACAGACCATGTTCCTGTCCTGGGTCAACACTTCAGCCTGCACCCGGACAAATTCTGTCTGTATCGTACCCAATATCTGAGACTGTATATCAGGTACAAAAAAGGGGTACCTGAGGGACACAATTAAATGATGAAAACTGCAGGCCATGTACTTATTACCAGGGCAACTACTGATCCCCCAAACTCCAATAATTTCCCCAAGATGCAAGTAGGCCACACCACTTTGGACCCACTTGTACCTTCAAAAGCCACTCCATTCTACAAATACCCGCTCATAGGTTCTCAGAGGCAGGGAGTAGAAGGTTATTTTCAATGCCAACTTGAGGTCTTACTCAATTATCCATGTCCATCATTTGGATCTTAAGTGGGGTAGCCAGTGACATCTGCAGTATTTTTGGGGTGCTGAGTCTGCCAATCTCTAAGCCTTTTGTTCAGATCCCGCAGGGTCTTGTAGAGTCTCTTTGTCCACCCCTGCGGGGATTGAGAGTCTGTCTCCAGAGTAGCCTTAAGAATGCCATTATATCATCCAGTAAGGCCTGCTCACATCAGATTACATGGCAGGTGGAATTGGCATTCAGTGTTGTTTCCTTCTGCCCAGTGTTGTACCACTGTGCCAGTGAAGTGAGTCCCTTGGTCACACTCGATTATTTCAGGTGTCCCACAGGCGGCCATCAACTTAGTGAGTACCTTGATGGTATATGTCTGGCTCACTCTTGGCACTAGATAGGCCTGCATCAGTTCACTTGATGCGTCAACACAGGTAAGGGCATATCTCACCTCCCTCACAGCAAGGGAGGGGCTCAGCATAATCAGCCTGCCATTACTGGAGAGTACTGTGTTCTCTAGCAAGGTGGGCTGTCATTTCAAGTAACAATTCTTGGTCTTGTCTTGGAGCAAGTATCACAGTCTCTGCATGTGTGGATGACGTCAGACAGTTGTATGGGCAATTTCCATGTTTTGACAGCTACCCACGTCGTCCTTTTATCATGCATTGATAGTTAGTAGTAGTGGCCATTCTACAGCAGATGCTGCTGCTACTCTTTCCTCGGTTGTTAGTATAGCTTGGTCTAACTTATTCAAAAGCTCTGCTATTGCAGAAGGGAATTTAATAATGGGACCACTGTCCATTACAGGTCCCCATTCTTCAATAAACTGTGCTGCACTTAGGCACAGGGAAACCAGGAATCACAGAGATTCCCCTAGGAATTCCACCTATGGGGTTTCAACAGTTCCAGTGACAAGCCAGTGCATTATTCCTTTGAGGTCGTTCAGCCACAGTACTTAGACTGTACTCCTGGCTGGCTTGCCAAATGTCACAAGAAAGCAGAGTAGCAAGGTCTTCAACTAAGATGAGAGATCATCTGCTGGAACATAACTTTAGCAGGAGATAAAAAAGGGATAAGAATTTGCTTTCCTCAAGAAGGCCCATACAATCTTGAGCAGGCAGAGTTATCCAGATGAGATACTCTCACCTCCACTGTCAACTCTTAAATGAGGTCCAGCAAGGGGTGGATCCTGGCTCCATCCCTTCCAGTCACTCAGGTGCATTGTTTGCACCTGAGCTTCCCTGGATTTATCCTGTGTTCCCACCAGGTGCTCAATCACTGATTCAAGATGTGACTTAGCATTTCCACTGCAACGTCTAATAAATACATACATGTATTTATTATACATAAATATAAAATACACATGCACACATGTATTTATATCACAGTTATATATACACAGCACAGATTTCTGACTAAAAACTGAATTTGAGGACCAGTATAAAGAAGTAGTTGTAAATTTATTCCTAAACATAAGTATTTTGCTTACACTCATGGATAGTTTCATGGACAATTACTAAAAATAATGGTCTACTTTAAATCAGCTAATGATATTTCTGCAGTATTCCAGGTTTTATCAAATGACAGTTCAACCAGTAACATCTTAGAGGAAAAACCCAAATTTACAGAGAAAAGAAACATGCCAGGTAGATGATAAAATGTAAAAATGAAAAATTATCGTTCTGGATTTGCGTTCTTTTCTATCTGTCCTGCAGAGGTTTTCTACTCTTCAGGGCTTATTCAGCTAAATGGTAAAACAAAAATATACTTATCTCCTGAAACCATCCTAGTTTCAGATCTTCCTATTTTGCCAAATACTGTCAGAAAAGATATTCCAACATTTTCAGCAGCATCTTGTGTCAAAAGAGAACTGTCAGCTAAATATATAATTCCTCTTTAATTTTTTTCTCAGGTTTTTGTTTGTTTGTTTGTTTGTTTGTTTGTTTAAAGTGAATAGTGCTTTGAAATCTTTACAAACTTCCTAGGGAAATACTTCATACCCTGACTATCAGAAATATTTCCTGATGCTCAACCTATACATTTCATTATTAAATTCTTTTACTTTTTGTTATGTTTTCTTGGATCTTTTTGAAAAAATGCTCTCCCTGGCTGTCATATACTTCTTTGAAGAATATGATGAAATGAGATGGAATGGGATAAGGTAAGATGAGGTGGTGTGATGAGACGTGACATGGTTACTGAGAAAGAAGCAGAAAAAAGAGCACTCACACAAGAAAGAAACAAAAGACAGATGATTAAATTACCAGTCTCTGTGCATTTGGAGGCAATTAACTTTCATTTCAAAATAGCACACGAAATTTTGTGTATATAAGTATAAATATTTTTTGAAAGCTGTATTTTAAATGAGCAGTGTAATTAACACAAAAATAACTAAATTATTTTAAGGGACAAATAGAAAAGCTATAGATGATCTCAAATATTTCCATTCAGCCTGTGTGGGCCCACAGAACAACAGAAATACTTGAGAAGAAAACATTTAACAAGACAAATGCTTTTATACAATCTGCTCTTTTGCTCTTCATAGCATTTTTATGATGGGTTTGTTCTGTTATTATTTTCAATATACCTCAGAATTCCATACTGCATAGTTGAAGTTGCTTAGATTATATACTGAAGAGCTTCTGCTCTTAAGCACAAGAGAAAATACAATATGAAGTTTTCAGCTTATTTCTATTAGTGTTGTAACAGGTGACAGTGAAGTCATGAATATCATTATATTACAGAAGACTAAAGTATTAAGTATTAAAGTTTTTGGTTTTTTTTTTTAACTACAGTTTCAGGCTGCCTACAGGCTCACAGACTTGTCCCCACAATGAAAATTAATTCCAGATAGGAAATTTTTAGTAAATGCAGTAAATTTTTATTTTATTTTATTCATTTATTTTAAACAATGACAACATTTCAGACAAGGTTAGAATTCCTTGTCAATTCTAATCTTAGGGCTTATGAAAGACTCAAGGACATGCTACTGGCTAGAGATATTGATATAAAGAGGAAGAAACGGAAGACAAATACAAAGACATTCAGCTAGTATGTCAGATAAAAAGACATCGTATCAGTTTAGCTCTCACATAAATACCAAAGCAGATGAGAGTATCCTGAGGCTCAAGGATTCTTGTCATCAACTCCCTTTCCCACAATTGCTTTTTACCAGACTGATATATTTTTTCATCTTAGTAATGTGAAAACTGTGTCTCACCACATGAAAGGTGCCAGAAGCTCTTCGGCAATTAAACATCCACAACATAGCCAGAAATATTTTTTTAGTGGAAAATTCAGATGCTTGGGGGAACATGGGATTTTCAGTTTTCCATGGGAATCAACAGTGAATATACAAGGATCTAATTTCTTTAGATTTTCTTGTAATTCTCAAAACAGACTCTCATCCAATTTGCATGTTGACAGAGACTTCGTAGAAGACATTCTGGATATTTTCCTTTGCGAAGATCTGGCTTAGTTTCCCATACATGCAGACTTTATTTTGACCAAGGAAAAACAAATCATAGCTGTGAAGTGAATAGTCATTCAAAACAAGCAGATGGAGAAACTGAGGCACAAAGAAATGTAGAAGCTTATTTGGAGACAGGGAAATGACAGTATCTAGGTCTTCCACATGAATGTCTAGATTATACTCCTTATTTTTTTCAGTATTTCTCAGAAATACAATTCTGAAACAATGCACAGAATTGCCTCGAAAGCATTCTAAAATAGTAACTCTTTTACAGAAAAAATCCAGAGTTAAACGTAATTTTTGCCCTGAGTTTGGGTAAAATAATAGAATCAATACTGCTGCTCCTGAAGTATTCAAGAAAAAGGGGGGAAACCATCTTACTTATGTCTTGTATGTTCACTTATTGTGTTTCTCCTCAGTTTCCATGCACACCATGGGAAAGGAGACTACTCTGATGTCTTCGTAGCTTCTCTTTGTCCAGGTAGACTATTGTATCTTCAGTGATGACTCAGAATAGAAAGCTATACGTATGTGAGAAAGAGCAGAAAACTTCTTTCTTCAGAAGAAACATGGAATGCTATTTCCACAAATGAGTAGCTTTTTATCTTTCAGTAAGTCAAGACAAAAATTCTGGGCTGAAACTGCAGCTGCAGAGGACAAGTAACATATGCTAAGACTGAATAAGAAACAGTTCTTCCACCAAATACCATTTTAGTATTCACCTTCAACCTCTAGTTACTTGCCTGAGATAACTACAAAAGGAACAGTGAATTCACACAAAACAATTGACAGATGATATTTCTCATTATTAAATGTTCAAATGTTCCTTTTTTAGCAGGTTCTTCAGGAATGTTCCTCAGGAATGGTGATCAAACCTTCAAAATCACAATTCTTTCCTCTCAGAAGGTACTCCTAAGAGAGTCATGAATAAACGAAAGGTATTGAGCCTGAACGTCTGCAAGATATTTGGTAGGCTGGAAATCTGCATTGTTCTCTAGTCTCATGTGTACTCAGGCTCAACTGTTCCAAATGAAATGCATTTAAAAAAAAAACAATGGTAAGTCTACAAAAGGAAAATAGAAGCTATCTTAGAGTGTGTCAGTATACAGTAGCTGTTCAGTATAGCACATCTGCTGCTTGCTACATAAACCCAGTAGAAAGGGGCATGCTTTGTGGTATAATATTCCATATAAAGAAATATCAAAGTACTTCAGAGTTCCAGTATAGAGCCCTTACAGGGCCCTCTTTTTGTTCTCTGCATAACCCTGTATCAAAATTCTCCATTTAGAGCTTTCTGAGTAGTGAATGATACTCTGTCTGGAATACAATAGAAAGAAAAATTCATTATGTTTTGAAAAGCCAAATACAGACTCAATTCTTATCACTTTTTCCTAGTTGATTGTTTAATTTTCTGCCAGAAACATACTTATTTTAGACCTTTCACCCTTCAGATGGTCTTTGTTAATGATTTTAGAAACCATTACTGTATGGTACAGTGACTACAAAGCATGTAGAGACCAGCAGAGAAAACGTGTAGGGAGAAACTGTTTTCAGAGATTCAAACATGAAAAATAAACAATCATGAATCAGTGAGAAGTCTTTATTCTGGTGTATGCTTCCAAGGATAATGAGAGAATCCCATTGCTCAAGCCATCTTAATCTGACAATTGGCCAATAACACAATCAAACATATCTAGGAAGAATGAGAGTACATCTGGTGGGTCATGAGCTGAGACTAATTCCTCTTTCGAAAGGTAGGAAATAGGAAGGGATTTTCTTCCCCTCATCTTTTTCTGTTTCCTCCACTGACTGCAGCTTTTCTACAAATTAGCAACAGTATTTTGGACCATGAAAATTCAAATTCAAGTGCTGAGAGTGTTTTGTCTCTTCCCTGCACATGCAATGACTACCTAAAGAAAATAATCTTTCCAATGAATCACAGAATCACAGAATCACAGAATTGTAGGGGTTGGAAGGGACCTCTAGAGATCATCGAGACCAACCCCCCTGCCAAAGCAGGTTCCCTACACCAGGTCGCACAGGTAGGCGTCCAGGCGAGACTTGAATATCTCCAGAGAAGGAGACTCCACAACCTCCCTGGGCAGCCTGTTCCAGTGAATGAAATGATTATACTCAAAATAAATAGAAGATAGCCCTGATCTCCTATCTACTATTCATTTAAAACTATTGGGCATATCTTGAGTGTTTGGTTTGATAGCAAGGAGGAGACTTTACCAGATACAAAAGGCACTGACTGATTGATGTCACCATAGGCTGCTTTTCTGAGGCCCTTCTCCCAGTTTGTATACTATGTATCCAGTTATTTTAATACTGTTTCAACCACAAACCAGTATTTAAGACTCTTTGGGTTTTTGTTTGTTTGCTTTGTTAATTGGGAGATAAAAAACACAAATACAAAACAAAACAAAACAAAAACAAACCACCTGTTTTTGAGACTAGCTTCAAGGAAAAAAAGAATTCTACCTTGTCAGAATTTAATATTTTGTCTGGAAGAGACCTTTGGAGGTGTCTTCTCTGGGATTTTCTACTTAAAATGCCTTCTCACCAGGTTCTTCAAGTGAATTCTGAACATCTCCAAGAATCTAGGTTCTTCAGGCTAGAAACTCTGGGAAGCTTTTCCCATGCTGAGCCTGAACTACCATCAGGAGAAGAATTTTTTCCTTAAACCCATCAGAACTTTCCATAATGCAAACTGTTTCAGTTGCCTCTCTCTTTCACTGTGTTATTCTAAGAAGAGTGGGATGACTCCTTTTTCAATTACCCTCCTCCAGCACTCTGAATATTACACTGATCCTTAACTGTACTCATTTCTGTACTGCAGATCTCAGCCCAGGACTTTTGCTAAATGCAGCCTCATCTGTGCTGAAGTAAATAATCACTTCTCTGTCCTGTAGACTATGCTTTTTCTAGCACATCACAGCAAGAAGTTAAAGGCATTACCTCAAAGGCACAATTCTTACACATGTTCTTCTTGGTGTTTGCCTATTTCATTTCCGCCAGGCCATCCTCTCATCACTTTGTCCCTGGCCTGTACTGTCATGCAGTCAGTTCCATCTCACATGCAGGACTTAGCTCTGAATTACATAATGGCAAATTTTCAGCTTTCTTTCTATTCTTTTTACAATCTATTATTCAGATGTGTGACTACAGGAAGAAAATAGTTCTTCACAGTTTTTTTCACTTCATTGAGCAAGTGGATATTTTCTATCTAATAAAAACATAAGATAAAATGTCATTCAAGCCTGTGGTTTTCTTTCTTTGCATTTGAAAATTACCTCAACAAATACAGTGGTATTCAGGTCTGTCTGGCCAGTAAGCCTTTCTGGAGAGATAGACCACCATGCCAAAGAGAATAAACATTTGTGAAAATTGACTATTTGATAGATAAGAAATAAACATGACAGTTGTTTTCATAACATATATATTTGTTAGAGGTGGAAGCAGCAAGAAATCCTGTCATCAGCAGAACAGCTTTTTTGAACAGTTGCCTGACAAATGATTGATCAAATGAAATTTTCTTGCTCACTGAAAAATGAAAATTCTCACCAGTGTTTCTGCTGCTTCTAGAATGATGGTGGAAATAGAAACACTCATAAACCATGTGTTTTGCCAAGCACTGGCTTCTATCTTTCAGTGGATAGAAAAAATCTCTTTGGAGCAAACTTTAGTGTGAACAGATAGTGGGTGTAAGACAGAAATAACCATCTGCAAAGAATTTGCTAATCTAAAAACGATCACTCAGACCTAAAAGTATACCTCAAAAGACTACTACAAATACTTGTCTGGACTTGAAACTATCCATTTTGGACTGTTACTGTAAGGTCCCAGAACAGATTTTTGGTAAGGCTGTAATACAAATCTGATATCCATTCTGATGTAATGAAATTATATGACCACAAGGTGACAGCAGAGACCTGAGTGGAAAACAGAAGTGGCTTAAGGAAATCCAATGTTTGAAATCTATTTTTTTCTGGGAGGAATTACATAACTCAGTATATGACTACAAGTAAGCTGTTCAAAAAACTGCCCGTTTGCATACCTGGAAATTGATGTAAAAGCTAAGTTTTAATGACAGAAAAGTAGGAGAGTTCTCAGATGTGTTCAGAATACAAAACAACTGTATCAGGTTGGCAGTTGGGTTGGTTTTATTTGTAAATAGATCTGCCGTGATCACTGAGAACAATGATTTTTACAGTGACATTTAGATAATTATGTTAACTGTGTCTTTGGATACCCAGAAACACCTTTTTATTTAGCTGTTTCTAGAAATTTAACTTGCATTTACAAAGACTAATATTGTATTATTCACACATATATTTGGACTGGTTAATAAAGCTAGCACATAATCACACTTTAAAGAGTAAAAATATATGTTTATGTTTAGAGAAGATCTACATGAATCAATTTCAAGTATATACAAAGCATCTGAATTATGTTTCGGTTTTCAAACGTGCTGTTATAAACTAACTCGGTGTTAAGTCATGTGAGATTAAAACAACTTTTCTTCCTGCATAAATAGACACTCTGCTTTGGAAGTGTGCACGTAGTTTGATAAGAAAAGGAGCCATTCAAGAATAAGTGCAGAACACATTATTCAGTAGTGTTTATTTTAGCTGCCTTCCCTACATGGACAAATTGTTACTTCGTTCTTACAGCTCCTAAGGAACAAAGTACCCAGCCATATCATATCTACTTGATTTTTTTCACCATCCTCACGTCCAGCTGAGCAGAAATTAGAAGCACCAACACACTATATTCAGTGTATTATTGGAAATAACACATCTGGGCAATTCTTTACGGATATGTCAGTAAATCTTGAAAATGAAACCTTTGTTTCAAAATAATAGCCAGAGATTAAGAGATTTTTTTCCAAGTTATTAACTTTGACTATTCTTATACCAAGCAACAGAGATTGAATCACAGATTAGAAAAGTCTCAGGTCAGAATATATATTAATTTTACTTCAATTTTCTCAAAATCCAACTGTACCATTGTGTATCATTTGGCCAGGTACTTACTGTTCCTTTATTCTTCATGCAACGTTAGAAAAATAATGAAAAATATAAAACCAAGTAGAATATGTATACATTTAGAAGGGATTTGCCCTCCTGAAATTACACAGGTAAAATATTCTTACAGTATCTGGAGATAAAAAATACATTGATGACAAGGACATCTTTATTGAAGGGAAAAAGGTGAAATAAATGAACCTCGATTTTTATGCAATTAGAGGAAAAAAAGAAAAAAAGATACTTCGACATCATTCAAATAGACCAAAGTGTCATTTATTTTCCTATTATATTGCTGTTGTGGGTAAAATTATTTTGAAATAATACAGGTCGGATTTCTCTACTTTTACCTTGGCTGCTTCCATTCTTCAGTATTCCAGGGATAGTTGTCTTTATATTGAAATTGAAAAAAAAGCTGAAGTGTTTTTGAAAGCAGTTTAGATTCATGACATCTCAATATAAGTCATGCTAGCTTTGAGACTGCAGTGAACCATCTTTCTACTTCTTGAGGAATTAAATTTTATATTCATTTTCATGTTGCTGTTTTCATCTGATTATCTCAAATCCTTTTCAGAACACAGCTATGTTTTTTCTTTTTATTATGCAGATGAGGAAACTGAGATGTTGAGAGTGATGTCAAATTCACAAAGCCAGTCAAAATGAAAATGCCCAACTCGAAGGTATCATGTCATTCAGTTCCCTGATGTAACCACTAAGCCCTACTGTCAGATACCAGAGAGAAAATTTGCCCCTTTATCTTCAAACAGATAAAATCCAAGCTTAAAACTATTCAAATATTTATTATTTCAGATCCACTTCATGAAAAGAATTGTAAGGAAAAATATCACAAGTTATTAATGTTCCTTTACTATGGTTATCAAGTTTAGAAGTCTGATAAGTTCCAAACAAAATAAATCCTCTTCTTACTAAACTAGAGTTCTATTCCAAAGGCTAGTCTATAAACATATCTACTGCTCCATCCTAGGTATAGGTAACTCAGGACATAACAATTTTCTGTCCCCTAGAAGATCATATCACCCTAGAGATCATCACATATATTTCCATTTCAAAAGCCTTAGGGCTCAAGTTCTTTAAGAACTGTACTAAAGAGGAGTAGTGTTCTATGAGAAGGAATATGGATTACATGACATCATAAAGTGCTGGTGTCTTTTAAGTCTTCAAATACTGTATTTTGCCCAGAATACGGAGCTTTGAGAATTATCTTCATTATGAACTTCTGATATAAAATGCAACAAAGAAGTGGAGATGTTTGAGATTCTATTCAAGCTATTTCGAGTAAATAAAATATATGTGAATACGTCTGTGGAGTAAATGACTATTAAAAAAAACTGCAACAATTGAAATACTTGATTTGGAGTACCAGAGAAGTCATTCTTTTCTAAGAATAAAACTAGCTTAGTTTAGGTTTAGGTCAGAACATAATTCTCTTTAAATTAGGGCTCAGAATTACGTTAATTTTGGCTGCACAGTGAATTAGAGCAAAGTTGGTGGAATGTCACTTCAAGATCATAGATCACCTTTGTAAATGAAGAGAATATCATTGCAATTTTCTACGAAATCCTTTTGTAGAACTTTTTGACTAAGGTGAAGCCTAGGCACATCAAACTACTTCAAATCCATTAGAACTAAAATGCTCTAAATATCTAAACATCCATACTTAAATTTACTCTACTAGAGCTAATGTACTTGATGATTTGCTGGTGCTGGTTTTGCAGTTTTTGGCAAATACTTTATCCACATGAAAATTAAGTTTGGAACTAATTTTACAACTACCTTAGGACCACAAAGTATGAACCCTATCAGATTGAAGCAAATATAAACAGAACTATCATATACAAGATTTAAAGGGAAGGGAAAGCGACACCCTACTGTGCCTTTCAACTCATTCACCTACGCTATGGCAGCACTGAATTTAAATCCATACAATACATAATACAAAGTAGAATTTAATTCAGAGTCTTAGGAAAAGGCTCGCACCAGACTCCTGCAAGGAATTGTAAAAGAAGATTTCCTCTTCTTTTGGTTTAATTATATGGAAATGGTAAAAAGATTAGAAACCATTAAATCTGTAAAAATCCCGTTGTTCTTTAATGCAAGAAAAGACACATCCCTGCCTTTAATCATGATAGGATAATTAATATCAACTCTTTGAAAGGGTAGATAATGGCAGGACAAGGAGAAATTGTTTTAAGTTGAGGGAGGGAAGATTTAGGTTGGATCTCAGGGGAAGTTCTTCACAAAGAGAGTGGTGAGGTGCTGGAATGAGCTGCCCAGAGAGGTTGTGGATGCCCCGTCCCTGGAGGTGTTCAAGGCCAGATTGAATGGGACCCTGGGCAGCCTAGTCTAGTATTAAATGGGGAGGTTGTTGGCCCTGCATGTGGCATGGTCCTTGAGGTCCCTTCCAATCCTGGCCATTCTGTGATTCTGTAATATTAGAAACAAACTTTCTCACATCACTGTGGCAGACCATCTTCATGGTGCTCATATAGCTCTCGCTCAGCTTTTGTTATGCAAGTAAACCTGCTAAAGATGCCAGTTACAGAAAGGAAAACATGAAATTGGGTTTAAACAGATTTATCTCCAACACAGACAATTTTTTTTCAATTAATTGTACTTACTACACATTTCTATTTGCCAGATACAATTAAATAATTAAAAAAAAATCAAACTGGATTTCAGATATAAAAATCCTTCAACTATTTGTGTAGCTTTGTGAGATAACATAGGTAGAAGGACTATTGGTCAAAAGGTCATACATTCTTGGACCCACTTGGACAGGCTAGCTGAGGTCAGTGGGGTTGGAGAGTGTCACTGACAGTAAGAATTAGCTCATAAAAATGCAATGGCTCCAGGCTGTTTGTGTTACATAATAAACTTTTAGATAAACCTTTTAGAAAAAGTCATTCTTTTATGGTAATGACTACGTTGCTAATACTCTGTTAGCAGGGCTGCATTCCTTGGCATGTTATCTATGTAATCATCTAAAAGAATGCCCAGACAGTTCTACATGAAATTCCAGTTCTTGCTAGGTAGTGGGGCACTTCTTAGACATCTGACTAAACAAAGCTGATTTAACATGAAACATGCACACACCAACGACAGTCTTTGGCCTTACCTATGCCAGGAATGCACATTGTGTCAAAAAATTCTATGCATATTCCAAAAATATATCTATAATTTAATGATTTATAATCATTTAAAATGCATAATCAAATGGTATATACAGATTTTAAGAAATAGAAATCTTTGGAAGATCAACCCCTTCATATTCTTAATTTAACCAAGATATTACTCTCTATGATATAGTTAACATTTTTAATCAACGTTGACCTGTTTTAAAATGTGGATTAATCAGAGGAAATTATTCATGCCGATGAACCACAATTAAAATTCAAGATTAAGTTGCACTTGTGCAACACAAATTTGCTTTCAGTTAAGAAATACTGTGAAACTAAGATAATAGTCTAGTCCTCACTATCATCTTGACTACTAAGAAAATACAGTCTTTACCATACTGTGACACTGTTGCAGCTCACTCATCCAGTGTTCTGTTAGAGAATGTGGCCAATGTCATATACGAGACATTTCTGGAGAAAGATGCCAGAGGTCTTACAGAGGCCAATATCTGGGTCAGATCCACTCATTAAATATATGAGGCAGTTGATGCTAAGGGATATATAATGTAAACTAGCATAATTGCTCTGAGGATGGGAGAACCTGCAGGACATTTAACTGTCCCTTTCCTGGTAAAGCTGCATCATTAAAAAGTCTCCTGGATCTCTGACTGTATTCTGGTAAACAACAGATAACTATGTAACTATGAATTTAATCTTCCTTAAAAACAAACAAACTAACAAAAAAAACCCCTCTATATTCTCTATGCTTGTGTGTGTGTGTGTGCTGCGCTTTTTACTTTACTATATCCTATTCCAGAAGTTAATTATATTTTCTCTAAAAACAATTTTTTTAGTTAAAAGCATCTCATATTTCTTCCCCTATAAGAAGGATAGGGCCATCTTTCTTTACTCCATTGACTATCTTAGGACATCTTCCCTCTGTGTACACAGACTCCCACTTACTCACCTACTTTCTAAACCAAACAATTTCAGCTCCTTCTTACATCACAGTTTCTTCATGCTTTCAATAAGCTTTTGTGCACATTCACACATTACCCTCTTTCCTTCTTTTTTCTTTTTTTTTTTTCCAGATAGGATGATAAGGTAACCTGAACACATGATTCCAGCAGAAAATTTTCTCACTCATTTACAGAATAAGACAGAAGCAAATTTTTGGAGCGATGGTGACTGTAACTGTTATTTCATTCAGCTTATATTTGCCTATAGCCCTAAGCATTATTATTTTCTCATTCTCTACCTACTTTTAAATAGTCTAAAATTTAAAAAGTAAACTAGTAAGAAATGAAATATTTTAACACCTAACACTTTTCCTATTTACAAACATATTCCATTAATTTCGTTATTTGCTTTAGACAGTTGGTTAAATCAGTGGTGGTGAACATTGTTAAATAATTGAGTAGGAGGGCTTAGAAGAAAGGTTTACAGTTACTTCTAGTTACTATATAATTACTGGCCCTCTGTACTTCAGTTCTCAGGTCAAGTTTTATTGCCTTCATGTTCATGAATTTCCGAGGTACAAGTCATCATGGTTGAGACAAACAGAATTAAATGTATGCACCCTAAGACTTAATAGCACAAACAACCAATCAAGCCAGTCCTATGAGTCACCTATTTGGCCACCTAGAGGAAATTATCATCTGCAGCACAACACTCAATTTTCTCCAAATACCTCACAAGAAAAGAGTCTACAGCAGCTACTATGCTCACATTGTGAAAAAATTCCCATAATAACAAAAGGGTTTTATTTCCCTCACTGTATTCAACCTGGTAGAGCAACAGGTCACCCAGAGCATGCTCCCCCCCTCCTAAATATCATTTAAGTAACACTGATTCTTTGTCTCCTTAAAATTTATAACAATGATGGTTTTCATATATAGCTCCCTGCAAGGAAGAATGAGGTACTTCTCAGCTAAAACTCAAGAATACTACTTATTCAGCAAGAACACCAAGGGCTGAAGGGGTAGTTTTTGCAGCCTAGTTTCAGACAGTTGGCTATCCCCCACTGCAATGCACAACACCATCACAGGAGGAGGATGTTAAGCAAGTTGTGTTTAAGGTTGCTGCTGCACAACCATTTTGAGTGCGGAGGGCGGGGGGGGAACAAAGAAAATAGTCCTATCATTTTCTCTGCTTCTGCCTTCTTTTGCATGTGTCAATGATAGTTCAGTTCTCAGCAAACAGTAAAAGAATTGAAACCGCTAAAAACAAACACTCTCCACAGATTTGTAGTCTGCAGCAATTTCATTTCTCTGCTGCAAGTTGGAGCACAGATACATTAGCATCAGTGTTTGCACAAGTAAAGAAAGACGGAGAGGGATCTTCTCTTTCCAGTGGCAGCCAAAGCACAAGATGTCAGATACTGTGGCCACATAAATTCAGCCTAACTGAATGGGCATTTTCTAATTGTCTGATTTTCTTCCCCTAGGACTTTGTATGTAGATGGTGGAAGATATCTGTTAAATCTCTGTTACATTCTTATCCACAGTCAGAAGAAAGCACAAATGCTTTAAAAATGTGTCTCTCTCCACAAATATTTCAGCAGAAAGGAGACATAACAGAGAAGATAACAGAGGATGGGTGTGACACATCAAATTTCTGGTTGCAATTGGGCTAAAGGTTGGAGTATGTCTCTTTCGAGATCACAGATGACTAAAGATGGCAAAAGATTACTAAGGTCTCTGTTACTCTTTCCCTAAAAATTGGGACCTACTGAAGTCAAATCATCTTTTTGTCGCAGTGCCCTTCAGTTAGTCCTTAGGAGGTTTGCCCTCTGAAATACCCATTTTAACAACCAATGATATATGAAAAGAACTATTTCCAAGCTGCCTGAAAGACAGCAATTATGTTTTGCCTATGGCAGAAAACAAATACAAGGTGGGAACAGCAGACAAGACAAAGACCTGAAATAAAAAGCAGTGAGGAATGGGAGCTCTTAGCCATAGCTTTTTTGCTGCAATAGGTTGATTTCATCCAGGAACCTGGCCTGAACTCTTTCACCCTACAAACTGTGGCAAGAGCTAGTGGAGCAACCCATGATTCTCAGACAGGACGATCTCCATGATGCTGTGCTCTTCCTCCCCATCTGAACTCAAACTGTCACCTTCATCTTTTTCTCCTTCTAGTGTAATGGTCACCTACATGTCTTTCTCCCTCTAATGCCTGTAAACAGTATTTTCTCTCCATATTTCACTCGAAATAAACAACCTAAGAGGGAAGCAGGTGCTTCTATGGAAAAGGTCAAGACAGAAGATCAACAAAGAGTTGCAACATTTGGCTGAAGGTAAGTTTCAGAGAAAGCCTGCTGGAAAGTTGCTTAGTGAAAGGTAGCACACACTTTTCTTCCATACCACTTTCTGATTTTTAGAGAGAAAGCTCTGTTCTCTCTAAAAAAGCACTTTTTTTTTTTTTTTTTTTTTTGTAAAAGCTATGTGGAATCTTTGTATTCTGATTATGCCCCACACAGAGCTTCCAGAACAGATTTCCAAGTACAGATTTTAAGAGAAATAGCAGAGAACAACAAAGGTTGTCACCAGCTGCATTTCCTTCCTTTTCACTTTCTTTTTCTGCTACATTTTGCCCCTCACTTAAAAAGAAAGCCAAAGATTTGCTTGAAGCTCTTCTGCATTATGTTTGAGGAAAAATTCTCATGTCTCTTACCATGATGAGCAAGTCCTGATGCATTTGCTTACAGTGCAGTCCCTGGGGAAAAAACTATGTATGCCTGTTGCCTACTCTAAGCCATTTTTCCCCCCTTCTGGGAGTCATTAAACCAAAAATATAACAGCAAAGGGTCTGCAAAGACTTATCCCCAGAAAGTTCCCTTTAATAAAGATATCTCTGCAGTTATTTTTATTTTCTCTTACATTATTTAATCAAAGAAGTATGAAAACTGAAGTGTGAGGATGAGATATGTAACAGGTTTCTTGCTAAATGAATTAGGTAATTGATCTCTTGTTAAATAAACATAATCATCACAGAATGGCTTGGGTTGGGAGGGACCTCAAAGATCATCTAGTTCTAGCTCCACTGCTGTGGGCAGGGTTGCTATCCACTAGACCAAGTTGCACAGGGCCACATCCAACCTGGCCTTGAAAACCTTCACGGATGGGGTATCCGCAGCTTCTCTGGACAGCCTGTTCCAGTGCCACACCACTCTCAAGTAAAAAAATCCTTCTAATATCTAGCCTAAGTCTTATTTAGTTTAAAACTATTTCTCTCTTTTCCTGTCACTACAAGAACATGTAAAATTCTCTTTCCATCTTTTTTTTATGCCCTTTTAATTACTGAAAGGCTGCCATGAGACCTCTGAGCCTTCTTTTCTCCAGACCAAACAAGCCCAATTCCCTCACCTTCTCCTTCAAAGGACAGGTTCTCCAGCCCTCTGATCATGGACCTCCTCTGGACTTGGATGTATTATTCCAGGTGGGTCCTCACAAGGACAGAAAGCCAAGGGGGACAGTCACTTCCCTAACCATGCTGAACACCCCCTATGATGCAGGCCAGGATACAGATGGTTTTCTGAGCTGCTGGCTTATGTTGAGATTTTCATCCACCAGAACCTCCCAGTCCATCTCTGCAGGGCTGCTGTCATTATCCATACTCAGATCTGTGAGTGCCCTGATCTTCAATCTCATTAGGTTCACATGGGTCCACTTCTCAAACTTGTTTTTCATTTAGCAGGAGGCCTAAGTCCTTCTTAGCAGGGCTGTTCTCAAGGAGTTCTTCTCCCAGACTGTACTCCTATATGGGATTTCCCTGACACACTTTGCACTTGGCCTTGTTGAGCCTGTGGGTGTTCTAGATTCTGTGATCTATGTCACTGAAAAAGATGTTAAAGTGTGCTGATCCCAAAATGGACTCCTGGCAGACACCACTCATCACCAGTTTTCACCTGGACAAGTGGTTTTAAACTTGCTCTTGTCTTACTGCTGGGAGAGATTTTCTTCCACAGTCCCCACCCAGAGGTTCAGGTGTGTGAGGCTCTGAGATGTGAGAGAATGAGAAGCCTGGCTGCCAGTGAAGACTAAGACAAAGAACCACTGAGTACTTCAGCCTTCTCCATGTCTCTTGGAACTATTTTCCCCTTCTAATTCATGAGAAGCAGTACCCTTGCTTTCGCCTGTCTCTTTTGACCAATGTACCTGTAGAATTTCTTGTTATTTTTAATATCCTTTGCCAAATGCCATACCACCTGTGCCTTGGCTTTCCTGATCCCATCTCTGCATGTCTGGACAGCTTCTCTTTATTCTTCCCAGGTAACATTCCCTTATTTCCACTGCCTGTACATGTCCTTCTTACTACTCAGTTTGACCAGCAGGACCTTGTTCAGCCACGCCAGTTTCCTACCTCCTCTGCTTCTTTTTCTGCTTGTTTTCCTCTGTCTGGGGACAGAGAACTCATGTGCTCTCAGAAAGGCATTCTTAAAAAGTTTCCAACTCTGTTTGGCTTCTATGTCTCTAAGGACAGCTTTCCAGGGAATCAATCTTATCTAGTAATTCCTTAAATAGTTTGCCGTTTGCTCTCCTGAGGTTTAGGGCCCTGACTTTTTTTTTCGCTGAGACCATTCTCCTCAAGATCACAAGCTCTGACAGGGCATTGTCACTAAGACCACAGTGCCTACAATCTTAATCTCTTTAATGAGCTCCTCTGCATTGGTGAACATCAGGTACAGAAACACTTCTCTGGTCAGTTTATCTAATATCTGGACCATGATGTTATCTTTAACATACTCCAGGAGTCTCCTGGATTGCTTCCAGTCTGTTGTGTTACCTTCTCAGGAGACATCCAGGTGACTGAAAACCCCCTGTGAGCATGACACCTCTTGTAAAATGAAGCAAAAAGGCCTCAACCACTGGCTTCCCTCAGTCAAGCAGTTTTAATATACTCTGGCCGCTGGACGCCCTTTGTTGGTCCAGTCCCTGATTTTCACCCACAGACTTTCAGCCTGACCATAGCTGTTTCTCAGAGACAGCTCTTCACACTCTATCCAACTCTTAATGTAAAGGGCAACTCCCCCTTCCCCTTCCCTGCCTGTCTCTTCTAAAAAGTTTGAAGCCCTCATTCATCATGCTTCAGTCATGTGAATCACCTCACCATGTCTCTGTGACCACAATTTGGTCACAGTTTTCTAATTGCACTGTGGCTTCCAACTCTTCTTGCTTATTTCCCAGGCTGTGTGCATTGGTGTAAAGAAATACATAATATAAAAACTATTGTGCTACCAAACGCGTCTATTCCCTTGGACACTTGAACTCTCCATTATGGTTTTATCATATGTAAAATAGGAACATAATACCAAATGTAATTCATCTTAGTGTAAACAGCTAGCTCCCAATCTTCATTGATAATTTCCCATACCACTATGGTAAGTAGCTTTTAAGTTCCTAACATCTGTAATTTCTCTGATACTAGGAAAGACTAAGAATTGTTGTGTAATGCATAGAAAGATTATAAATAATTACAATTTGCTGTTCTGATGGTAAGAACTACTACAGTGGGTGGTGTTTTGCCAGTGAACAGAGGTCAGCACAAAGATCAAGTTAAAGGAATGCATTTATCTTTACTTAACTTTAAAGCAATGAGAAAATAAGTGAAACAATGCTGCAAGAATAATACAGAACAAGGCAATGCACCTACATGAAGATAGTGATAGTGATTAAGAAAGATATATCACAGATCGCCCTAATACTTTATCATCATCCAGATCTGCAGACACTGGGGAGCCCTGGTTGCAGTGAGGATGTGAAGAGCCTTTCCCAGCAACTGGGAAGTCCTATGCAGTGCATCCACTTGTAGGTGAGGTCTCCAACTTTGCTGCAAGAGGATCCATATATTGTTGAATAAACACATTTACATGAGAATTATGGTTTCATTCTCCCTTTGATTCCACTTCAAGCCTGGAGAGGGCTCAAGGAGGAGCGAAGGAAGTTTGTGTACTAGTAGGCCTTGACACTATGCTTCCAAACAAGAAGAGGTTAAAACATTCTCATAACACTTTCTCTAAGCTACATCTCTTGATTAATGAGATGTTTTGTCCAAGATACATGTTTTGCTAATGATTGTACATATTTTGCTAATGATTGGATACTGATGATATATAACTTCTGATTCAGTCGTTTTGAAATGTAACTCATCTTTGAGAAACTAACCTTAAAGATGGAGCCAATCCATAGATACTTATCATCTCCTCTTTGGTATTACACTCTTAGATTCATTTTTCTTATTTGAAAATTAAACATGTCTGATTCTACATAAACCATAAATTTTTTAAGTTCAAACTAGATACTAAGAGGCAAGCAGTATTTTTTATTGTTTTCCAATTTTAATCATCTTACAAAATCAAAAGTTGCAAAGCATGGAAGGTGTTAAAGAAGTAATGTCATGCAGCAGTACATGATGACAACTCTGACAACTCTGACATGTTAATACAATAATTTTATCTGGAAGAAAATAAATAAATTCAGTAATGGTGGGCTTCAAAATCCTGTAGTAATGGCTCTGCTTCCTCATTAGGTTCCTGAAATTTTTTATTTATTGCCAAAGCATGGCAATAATACAAGCTTTAAAATAGAAAAGCTTTTGCTTTTTTTTTTTTTTTTTTTTTTTTTTTTTTTTTTTTGGGTATCCTAGCATACATATCCTCATAAACATTCATGAATATAAAAAATGCTTTAATTAAAAAAAAACAACAAACAAAACAAAAAAGGAGTCCAGGAATAGTAATTAAGTGAGAGATGTGATGTTCACAAATCCTTCTCTGCAGAATTCAGATATTTCCAGATATCTTATTCAACAGTTTGAATAGTATCACTAAGTTATATATTACCAGATTCTCAAAAGAAGTAAAGTATAAGCCATATTGATAAGTCCAATTACCTCTGCAAGTCTTGCTATCCCTTGAAGGGGAGGATGCAGAAAATAAGCTAAAGTAATACTTCATAGTGAGTTGAGGATTAAGACTGAGCTGCTATGTGCACTGCAGTTTCTAGTAAGACTTCTCAGCTGGTTAAAAATCCCTACTGTTTTTTTGATTGAAAAGTGGCACTAATTTCAAGATTTTGAAGCAGTTTGCTCTTAATATAAATGAAGCTATGGAAATAAAAGCAGAAAGCAGATCTCCAAAGATACTGAGACAAGTCACAGAATTGAGTTTCTTTTGTTTTCTACAGTTACAAATTTTGTGAAGTGTAAGCATTAAATAAATGGCAACTTTCAGTATAATTCCACAAAGAAGCGAAGTGATACATGTTGTGTTGCATTTTCAGTTAGAAAGGAGAAATGATAACAACTTCTCTGCAGGGAAACTGTGAAAGGAAAAACATGAAAGTCAAAATTTTATCCAGTCTCTCAGTACTGTTGTATTTCTGGTTCAAATGCAGCTGTTATTTATATATATTTATTAATACATAAATATTATATATTTAGATAATTCTAAATATAGAGAAGACTTCTAGAAAACATGAATAATCATTAAGCTGCCAAAAACAAAGTTACATAGACATGCACTTTGATGACATTACAGCTGCTGAAGGAGTATCTTTCAGATCTTTTGTGTCACTTGAATTTTTAATGGTAGCCCCAAGGTCATGAATTCCAACTTGATCTCATTGAAAGGGAAAAGAAGGAAAGAAAGGTGAGGAATGGATTGTGGGTGGGGTTTTTTTTTTGCTTTGCTTTTGGTGTTGCTGCTGTGGTTTTTATGAGAAGGAAGGGAAGATTAATGGGAAATTAAAAAGAAAACTGAGCAACAATGATTGACTCATTTGACCTTCAAGGAGAGCTACCTGACCTTCTGCTTCAGAACCCACTCTGCAGACGGTTTAAGTCACCACAACATTATGGATAAAGAGTAGATTGAAAGTCTGGAGAACAAATGTACATCATCTTCTAGTTAACTCATACAACATTAATTAATAGGAAATGCACCAACCAATTTTTGATGTAAAAGTGCAAATTACATTTCCCCCTAACATCTAAACTTCCCATGTTTCACTTTAAAACCATCCATGTTGTACTATTACTATAAGACAGTTTAAAAAGTCAGTAAGCTCCTTTTAAGTACTTACATACATATCTAGGATTTCCCCAGCCAAAGTGCAGCATCTTGTTGGGTCTCATTAGATTCTCAGAGGCCCTCTTTTCAAGCTTGTTTGGATTCCTCTGGATGTCATTCCTTCCTTTTACTTTATACACTATCAACTGCAACACTCAGCTCAATGTCATCAGCAAACTTGCTTATATTAAGGAAGGAAACACTCTTTTTATATGACCTCATAGTGATAGGACAAGAGTGAATGGTTTTAAACTAAAAGAGGAGAGATTTAGATTAGATATCAGAGGAAAATTATTCACTGAGAGAGTGGTGAGGTGCTGGAACAGGCTGCCCTGAGAAGCTGTGGATGCCACATCCCTGTATGTTCATAGCCAGGTCAGACAGGGCCCAGGGCAACCTGATCTAGTGTCTGATTTAGTGGTTGGAGCCTTGCCTGGGGCAGGAGCATCAGAACTAGATGATGTTTGAGATGTCCTTTCCAACCCATATTCTCTTAACAGTGGTTATTGCTGGAAGTCTTTGGCACTAAAGTAATTCCAACTAAATTTACAATGTCAGTACCAAAGTTAATCAAGAATGAAATTTGTCTTTGCAATGTAATGAATCCAGATAACTCTTTCACAAGCAGGAAGTATGAGAAGAGATAATAATTCTGTGACAACTTATTCTGGCATAGAAAAAAGTCACTGTACTCCATGAATAACCTGTTTATGTCATTCGATTAGGCTTCTAACCTTTATTGTCATTTGCATTTTACTCCAACCTTATTTATGTGGCTTTTCATCTGGATTCACAACATATTCACAACAGATTCAGGGGGTAATGGCTTTAAGTTGTGTCAGGGGAGATTCAGGTTGGATGTTAGGAAAAATTTCTTCTCAGAAAGAGTAGTGAGGTATTGGAACAGGCAGTCAGGGAGGTGGTGGAGTCATCATCTCTGGAGGTGTTCAATAAAAAGATAGATGTCATACTGAGTGACATGAGTTAGTGGGTATAGTGGTGATGGGTTGACAGTTGGACTACATGATCATAGTGGCCTCTTCCAATCACAATTCTATGGTGATTCTCTATCCAGATTTTGTGAGTCCCCATTCCTGGAGGTGTTTAAAGATGTGTGGGTATGGCACCAAGGGATGTGATTTAGTGACAGGACCTGGTAGATTAGGTTGATGGTTGGACACTGTGATCCTGAAGGTCTTTTTCAACCTAAACAATTCTATGATTCTAAAAGTTTCTTTTACTGCTTCATACAAATCAACAGATTTAGTTGTGTCTTTTATTGGCTATTTTTTCAGTGACATTATATTCATTATTAATACCTCTAATGAGAATGGCATGTTGAGCCATATCAATAGCATCAGTACCCTCATCTGTCACCAGGGCATTACATTAGAAATTAGCAGTTTTACTCTCCAAATTTCTTTTGAAAGATTTTCCTATTTCTTCATTTTATGTGGATATGGTCTGGTGAGTTAAAAATTGATTTTAAAAAAATCTGTTTTTTATCAGGAACAATTATATCAGCCATGCTTTTCCATACGTTGCTTAATAAATTCATCATCAAAAAATGGTTTTGATTTTTTTGCAATTAGATTTGCTACAACATAGCTAGCTTTTATAGCAGAGTCTGTTTGATTTTGGACTTTTAAAAAAAGATTTCATTGGGATGAAAGACTATTTTTTCAGTTTTGCTGTTTTGTATTTATGAAGCATTCCTTGATATTCATTGAATTTGGCAGCATGTTTCTGCACATAATGTATTTTCAAATTGTAATCTTTGAAAACTGACACAATTTCCTTACAAATTATGTGCAGTATCATATTATTTGTCTTGAAAAGAAAAACACTCACCTGTCCATTTTTTTTTGAACACTCTTCCTTCATTCACAGTTTTTCTTTTGGGGGGCTCTGTTTTCTTTTGAGATGGCATTAGGTAGGCTGAGGTGTTAGTATCAGCAATCACTGCATTTTACTCAGCAAGCAGCACAAGGCACATGTAATATGCACAAGTTTCAGTGCAACCGAATGTGTGCAAGAGATGTGAGATGAAGTCAGCACTGCAGCGCACCCTCTCTTTGCCTTGGTTTCAGCCCAGACAGTGCCTATTGCAAACCAACGTTTAGTTGTTGCTGAGCAATGGGCCTTTGCCTGGGGCTGTGCCAGGCCACTCAGTGGGGAGGAGACGCAGCCATGATGATATGGGTCAAGATGGGTTGTGCTGTGCCACCTGTGGCCTGTGGGTAGGGCATTTCTGGGTAAATGATTTTAAGCCAGAAGAGAACAGGTTTACACAAGACATAAGGAAGAAATTCTTTACTAAGGCAATGGTTAGGTACTTGGAACAGGTTGCCCAGAGAAGTTGTTTATGTCCCATCACTGGAAGTGTCCAAGGTCATGTCTGATGTGACTCTGACCAGCCTGATTTAGTGCAAGTTGTCCTTGCCCAAAGCATGGAGTTTGGATGAGAAGGTTTTTAAATATCCCTTCCAACCCAAATGATCATGTGATTGTATGAATTAGGAAAGGTTGAATTGCACAATGCCTCTTATGCTCAGTCAAGTTCAAGAACTGCATTTCCTGAGAAAAAGAAAAGCATTGATTCAACAGATCTTAGGTACAGATGCCTTGCGAAGGTGATAGTATGTACAGATAGACATTTTATGGATTTCAGTAATCAGGATTATTTAGAGATTATCATGAATAACTGTTTTGTAAATGGCTAAGTAATCTTATTTTTCACCTTCAGCCATTTCACTCTGAATGGCAATTCCATTATGAGATGAGATAGGGCTTCTTTTTTCCCTATTGCTGTGGAAAATAATAAATTGTGCCTTCTCATGCATCTAGTCTTTTTAGAATTATTATGCACACTCAACACTACAAAAGGTGCTGTTTTTCTTCTCTTTTTTCAGTTTTATTAATTATATTCTCTTGTTTTTATTATGAGTCCATATGAATATACTAGTATGTACACTATTTTGTGTAGGGATCAGTGCGTAAGTGAACATGGACAACAAACAAATGCAATTCTAGGCTGACTGGAAGGGTATCTGGTCAAGGCCCTTCTCCAAGGCAACAAGAGATATTAATTAAGGGGGGCAGTGATGGGAACCAAGTCTCATCATTCTATGAGCAGGTGAAAAAGTAGAAATGTTTTTACCAGCAGGGTTACCTGATTGAGGACTTCTAAGGTGGAAGATAATCACAAGAAACAAACCTCTCAGTCATACTAATTGATGGGCTCACAAACTACAGGTACCACTCTGAGGAAGGATTAACCTTGCAACCAGTAAGATTGTTCACAGACAGACCCTGGGCTGGGTGTGTTCTGAAAACTCTAGAGCTCTATATATCTATGGGGGAAGGGAGGTGATGAAGTGTGGGGAGAAAGAGAAGCAGGAGGAGAAAAGAGGGGATGTAGGTAGAAAATGATATAAAAAGGAATAATTTCTGGATGTACTACTTTATCGCTTTAGACAGAAATCGTATAGAGAATAAAGAGAATACCTCTTCTAAAAATTGACATTACTGATGTTTTCCAAAGACCTAAATAAAGACCCAAGTGTTCTTTACTTAGAAAATACCTTTACTTCTCACCATTCATATCCACCCATGTGTAAATAGGTCACCTGTGTTCTGTATTGTGAGGAGGTAGTTCTGACACAAGATCATTTGTTATGTACTGGTTTTTCTGTCAATAAGAGAAGCACCATTGTGGCTGCATTTGTGTTTTCCTAAGAAAGTGCTCCTCACATTCTCGTAGCACCCAATTCGCTGACTACAGGTATTGGAAAGCCCTTGAAACACTTTTTAAAATACTCAGCAATCACTTTCAGTTACGTTTGCTACAAATCAAATATTCATAAAGAGAAAACACTGAAGAAAGCCATAAATAGCAACTCCTGCATGGGGTGGCAAAGAGTGGGAAAGGCAATTCTAATTGAATTGAATTCTAATTTGAAAAACATTTCAAAATGTCCCACCTTTGTGCTTCACAGAGAAGGGGAGGAAAACATCTACGCTTGTGAAAAGGTGGTGGCTAAAGATCTTAGCACATCCTAATAGCCTGGACTGACCACATGTTTTCTTTCAGTTTGGATGCTATCAGAGCATGAGTCTGGTGAAACTGTTCGGTTATAAATCCATCTGGATTTGCCATATGCAAGCTAGTGAGCCACTGCTTCCAACAACCCCTCCCTAGTGAGATTAGTATTTGTTAAAGGTCACATGTTTTTGAATTGTGATCGACATCCAGATATGCATGTGCAGCCTGCCCACAGCTAGTGTTGACTGTTAACATAATGCCATGAAAGTGACCTTTTGCACACTGACATTTATGATCCATTCCTGATCATTTCATGTGTGGAGTATTATGCAGTCTTGCCAATGGGAGTTGGTGAGGCACATCCCAAATATTGAGACATAAGAAGAATGAACACACAAGTGCCCTCAAGAATTTCAGCTACATCTCTGCTGCACTGTATTAAAGTAAGCAAGCATAGTCAAGGGTACTTTTCCTAGGAGACAAATCAAGTTAACAGTACTATGACATAGCCTTAATAAGAAACTAACTCATATCTGAATCAATTAGGTTGTTTCTTGTCACTTGTAAATAATAACATTTGGAAGTAGCATGCAGCAGGCCCATCTGTGGACAGACGTAACAACTGATTTCTGGAAAAATTATGAGCAGCTGTGATCTCTTTTCAGTGTAAAAACAAAGACAGTATCTTAGTTCAAAGCTCTTCTGCTTGCATCTGCATCATTCCTACTCAAAATTATTCCTGCCATTCCATTTTCTGGTTCAGTGGCAAGACAACAAATTACATCCCACTTAGTCTTTTCATCTTTGAAATTTTTGTTTTTGTCACTTTTAGTTCAAGCTATAGCATTTCCTATCTAAGTCATCATCATGTGCAACTAAAACCTTATAGCAGAATTCTTCAGAAACCTACGCAGAACACACAGTTTATAAGCAGTTTAAAAATATGATTTATATTTCTCATTCATTTAGTGCAAAAATTGCTTCAGAAATTGAACAGCTGTGATTCTTTTTTCCTTTTCAAAGCCTTCCTCTAATGAGAGAACAAAAACCCTTTAAGAGGGTGTGGAAACTTTTTGTAGAAAAAATGGTCCCATGTGACCTGTACTGCTTTCTCCCAACTCCTGACAATATGATTAGCATAACCAATGATAAGGCAAACATCCATAATATGTAAGAGGGCTGTTCATGCATGCATCTGCTCCCTTCTCTCCAATACCTCTCTGGCCCAAGGATGTGCAGGCACTCAGGGATAAGGACATCAGCATTATCAAGACCCAAGTGTTGTGTTATCCAGAAGGTGTGGGGGACACCCATTCACAAGGTGATTAAGACCATCAGCATTATCAATTCTCAGGTGCTGGGTTACCAGGATATAGGGAAACCTGTCCTGAAAGAGGGAGACATAGCAGCACAGGGAGCGCTATCAATAAAATCAAGCAGTTACTTAGACCAGAACTGCTGCTGGATGGCAAAATATGTGATACCCTGTTGAACAGAAACACTTCTGTTAAGTGAGGTAAAAAAGAGCAATAAGAGCTAATATGGCCTTCTCCAGCCACTCTGACCCAACTTTGCTTCTGTACAGCCACTGGAGCCTAGCCCAGTGTCCAGGAAACCAGTGTGACAGCCCAGCCTGGGAGAAATGGCTGCTGTAGCTACAACCAGTAGCAAAGCAGAGCACATATCCCAGAGACACACAGTCAATGTCAGATCACTGACACAGTTGGCCACAATGGCTGCCCAGCCAAAGGCTGTCTTCAACAACACTTACATACAAGACTCACATAAAACATAGGCACAGATCACTGAGACCCCTCTCATCTTCCCTGGCTGACTAGAAGAGATAGAAGGCACTATTGAAGGCTATCATTATTGAAGGCAGATACTCAGCACCCTCTATGTTTGCAAGCATGCACGCATTTCCAGCTTCAAGTATCTGACACAGATATACTGTCCAGCACCCTTGCTCAGATCCTGGGCCCTTTTAGCAGCTTCACAGGTCACATACTCACTGGCTAGTCTAGCTTGAAGTTCACTGCAAACACATGTACTCATCCCTCATTCACAAGTCCCACTGGGAATAGCAGAAAGGCCCAATCACCTACATGTCACCTCAACCTGACCCCAAAGCCTCCACTGCTCACCAGCTGGTCCAGCTTAAACTTTGCTAGTGAATGCACACATACAGCCCCCACTCACCAGACTGGGAAGATACAGAAACTCTCCCCATTGCTCCCCACAACAGCAGCCGGAACCATGCACATAAACTGTCACCCACACCTTGCTCCAGCCATCAGTGCAGAGTATTGTACTCACCTCGTTCACATCCCCCCCCAGTAGCTGATTTGGTAACACACATACCATTCCCACCCCAATGACTGGGAGTAGAAGACCCGCTCCCACTCCAAAAGCTGATGCTAGGACCAACTCAGTAGCTGGCACCGTAACCTGGGGGCCTGTATTCCCAGTCTAACTCCAGTAGCAGGCACCCAGTCCACTCACAACAATCCCCCCAGAAACCAGAATTCTGTGCTCAGAATTCCATGGAGCTTTCCTGAGCCCTAAAGAGGATCCTTAAATTACTAACACTAAGACCTCCATTTGCCCTAGTAGCTAGCACCACAGTTCACAGGCCTATACCCAAGTCTGATTCCAGTAGCTGGCACCAAGTTCATTTACACTTCTTCATCAGTAGCTGGCAATATTTTGGCTCAGAATACATGGGGCCCTTCCTAGGTCAAGAGATGACCTCCAGCTTCTCCTGAAGTAGACACTAAAGGCTGTTGGTACATAAACCCTCAGCTTAACTCCAGTAGCTGACACTAAATTCACTTACATTGCCTCTCAAAGTAGCTAGAACTCATCATTTCACCAGCTCTGTCATTCCAATTCCACCTTCAATAGCTGGTTTTGGAACACGTTTCTCCCAGTGGCTGGGAGTAGGGATCCACTACACCCCTCTTGCTACAGTAGCTTGCACTGAACCTCTCCTTCTAACTCTTTGCCGTAACTGGCACCACAGGCAGGGGGCAACTACACCTCTGGTCTGACTCTAGCAGCTGGCATCCATTTCGTTCACACTGGTTCCCCCAGCAGCTGGTACTCTAAGCTCACATCTGCCCTTTCAGATCCAGGGAGCTGTGGACCCTCTAATTATTGACACTAGGACTCCCACTCTACCCAGTAAGTGACACTACAGTCCATGGGTGCCTATAGCCTGACTAGTTGCTTGCACCTGCTGCACTCACAAATATGCACTTATCCCACCAGTGTCTGGTGCTGAGATCACCATTCTCCCTCTACTGGGTAACACTACAGGCCAGGGTGACTGTTTTTCTACATGACTCCAGTAGCTGGATCTCTGACTAAGATCTCTGACTCTTCAACTTTTCCTTCTTCATCCAGCTGCGCTAGAATAGATGCAGAGAATGATTTTGACCAAAACAAAACAAAAATAAAAATAAAAAATAAAAACAAAAACCAAGCCCACGTGTCATTCTCTCTTTATTTTACCAGTTTATAATTGATCAGGTTGTGTTGCAAATATTGTCCTCCTAGGAACTTGAATTAATATTGTACACTAAAATTCTTAGACCAACTTAGAACTTCTATGTGGGTTTTTGTTTATGTGTGTTTTAATCATTCATTCTAACCATAGGCTGGTTAACTTCTTTCTGAGATGCACTAAAATTCTCTTTTTGTTGTAATTAATTAACTGAGATGGTATTTTATTAATGAGTAGGCATGTGTTCTATGAACAACTTTTTCATGTATGCATAGGGGTAATGCAAGCAGAGATAAAAACTGAAGCAGAATTCACATGGCTTGCAATTGTCAACATATTATAAAACAGCAGCAAGAGCAGAGGCTTATCATATGGTCTGTTTTAAAGACTCTTGATGATAGCATCACAGGTTTCTTTTCTGAATTACATTGCAGACTTTCTCAAGGCAAACTCAGTGCTCTTGCAAAAGAGTTCTTTGTGCACAATTGAGAGTTTGATTTAAGTACCATCATTTTGGAAATTAAAATAACCTACTTCTAATTATCAGTAGTAAATGGCTACCAGTATTAGCTATACCGATATGAACCAAGTATTTGTTGGATTACTTTACTCCCATTTGGAGAGCTTTCCAAAAATCAGGTTAGGGTGTACTTTTAATTTATTTACTTCTATACAAGATATAAATAAGGATGGTTTTGTTGTTGTACTTACTATTGAAATCTGAGACATAGCAGATATGACTGGGACTAAATTAGATAATGCAAACAAAAAAATACAAAGCCTGATTTTAATCTATTAGCAATTTTACTCATGTTTAATAAAGAAGGAGGACCTTCTGTTTACAGCTGAGTTTCTCAAGCTGTCTCCCAACATCAAATTTAGGGAGATATGTAAGCAAAACTGGGTTGTCTGCATCTTTTTTTGGGGGTTTTGTTCGTTTGTTGCATGTATATTTGGGAGAAAACCCCCCATGTCTCCCCACGTGTTTTTTACTGCAAACAGCTATAGCAAGGACTCACAGTTGGAAGTATGTCTTTTCAAAAATGTGAAGATTTAGCTTATTCTCCAAAGAGCTTCTACTGATGTTTTCACTAACCACTCAATGAGTAAAAAGAAAAGGGGGAGGCAAAGGGATGTTGATAGTTCCTACTTTGCACTGAAAATCAGTATTTGGAACCCTATACAAATATTGTATAAATGAATTTCCATAGTGGATTGTTCTGGGAAAACAGATTTTATTCAAAAAATTTAACCAAAAAAAGTGACCCAAATATTTTGTCAGTTCATGTCCATGACCATTACTAGAGAAACAAACACAGAAATTATCCCGTTATATTTATTTTAGACACAAAGAAGTAGACAAGACAGACCACATAATTTAAGATTTTTATTGTCAGCTAAATACTTCACCTTTTACTACACGCAGCTGGATAAAAACATTTTTTCTTGATGCATTATCATAAACTTGGAAATCACTTCAGTGGCTTAAAATATATTTTGAGGTTAGCAGAGTCAAGGAAGGCAGGAATATTTGTTTTGAAATTGTTCCAGTATCGTTAGAAGGGAGAGCAAAGACACATTGCAACAGTTAGAAGAAGCAATACTACTTTATAATTTTAGGATATATCTACATCATGAAATACAAAACACTGAAGCAAATCATGGAGCAATATATTCATGCAGAATATTACAGCAAAAATGCTTTAACTTTTCTGCTATTGCAAATATTGCTGTTTCCCAGTCTGAGTCAGATTTCATTAAGCCAGATGAATTGTTTGTCAGGTGCCTCCTGAGGTTCACATGGGCACGGCAAATGTGTATATGCCTTAATTTACAAGACAAATTTAATATATTTCTCTTTTGCTGGACCTGTTATTTCTGCTGACCTTTCTCACTTGAATTTTTTTCTATAACTGCTGATTCTCCAGACAAAAATAAATGTTTAAAATGGTCTGCACAACTCCACATGAAAAAAATACTAGGCAAAGTTGTCTGATTAATCGTTTACTTATGGTAAGAGATTCTGCTCCCTTTTGTAATTTTTTTCCAAATTTTATTTATTTATTTATTTATTTAATATTCGCATTACCTCAGGAAAGTGGAAGCCAAATTCCAGTAGTTGTTATTCAGCTCTACACTAGAGTAAGTAGACTTGGTCTACATTGATTTATAAAACATAATAAAAATTAGCACATTTTCTCTGCTTTTATTTACATAAGGCAACTTCAAATGCAGTGAATACATTATGGAGATTTTTTTAAGTGTGGGTTCTATGCAAACGTTCTGAAAGTCAACTCTTATAGAATGTATTATTTAAAAAGACATTCCATTAAAGTACCTTCTACTGACATTTCGTTGATTTATTTTTTTCTCTTTATGGAAGGCAGATGCAGAAATCTGTTAAGGCTTATCGCTGCTAGCTGAGTTCTTTCCTGCCTCCTGCAATGTCAGTGTGTTGTTTTGAGTTATGAGGTCAAAATTTTCATTATTGTTTACAGTAATGTAGAAGAACACAAACTCAATCTCAGAGACACGGCTTACACAGCTTACATCTCTAACAAGACTTTTTGATTTATTAATATTATTAAATAATCACAAAGATAATTTCTTGTGCAGAAATGGCCACAGTCAGTTCCATCTTAATTGAATTTCTACAGGTTTTCAAGTTAGTGACAAGACTGCAGGGGTAGAAGGGAAGCCATCTGTTCTCCTTTTCCTGTTATTTTCTATTCAGTGTGAAAGAAAATACATTTAAAATCATCGCAGAAACTCACATTTCTGGTTAATGTGCCATATTGTTCCCATCTCCTTAGACCACCAGTGCAAAACTTAAATATTTAGGAAAGAGATGACAATACTTAGAAGATCAAAACTTTCAATTCAGCCAAATGTAACTCAGAAGTATATAGTCAAATTACAGAGAGTCTTCTGTCAGTCTTCTATTGGAGCATAACTACACATCCAAGTAATAGAAGAAAGACATTTAAATAAATACGTATTGTTGCAAATATTGTGATGCTCATTACTGCACCCGCAAGAGAAAACGTGGAAGACGTTTGCAGTGATTTTTCAATACAGTCAGAAAAACACTGTATCCAGCTTTTTCACTGTCTGCTCTACTTATCACAAGATGGTTTGGGTCAAAGCCTAGCACTCGATTATAATCCTCTGCTTCTTCAAAAACAAAATTTCTGTTACTCATCCTGTTGGAAAGGAAATGTTGAGACCATGTGCTCCTTTTCACACACTTCTGCAACTGGAATGAAACTCCACGCTCCTAAAAAAAACTAAAACCCCTGGAATGACAATCTATTTCTCTGGGTATTTCTCAATTTATCTTAAAGTCACCCTAGGCAGATGACAAACTCACAGACTAAAACATGTTTGTCTGGGTGATTCAGTCATGTTATGAGTTAGTAATGATAGTTTGGGACTTTCTGAGGAAGAGAGAGACACCACAGTTTCTGAACTGACTTTTAAACAGTTCTTACTAATTTTTTTTCCAACATTTCCTCTCCATTTCATTCACCATTACGTTGTAGCAGTGCAGTACTGCTATTAACCTTGATGGTTCAGTAGTAAAACTAAGCACTACAGTTCAGAACCCTCCTCTTCCACAGAAAGCAAGAGGCCAGCATCAGCTCACTTGGGCGCTTAATAAATACCACACCACTAAAAGGCATCTAACCAGATTAGGACAGGATGGGATGGGACAGGATAGGACAGGATAGGGTAGAGGAGGGAAGGAAAGAGAAGAGGAAGAGGAGAGGAAGAGGAGAGGAAGAGGAGAGGAAGAGGAGAGGAAGAGGAGAGGAAGAGGAGAGGAAGAGAAAGAGTTCAGTTGGTAGACATCTTCAAAGATCATCTTATTATATCCTCTCATTAGGAAAAAGTTCCCACTTCAGATCCTTCAGATCCTCCCAGGAGTAGAAATCACTTCTTTTAAAAAGCAATACAGCTTAAAGTGCATTCATATGACAAAAATAAATAAATAAAATTAAAAACAAACAAACAAACAGAACAGTCCTGATAAAATAGAAATGTTGAAAACGCAGCTAATATAATTTTCCATTCTTCAGAGACCAATATATGCCAGGCCTTGAATGCCAATGGAAAGGTTAAAGGCCTTTAAATCAACAGTGTCAGCGACTACCTTCATTCCTGAGCATAGTTATAGGGTTTGGCTGGACTTTATTTTCAGTTCTGTGTCAAATCATAAAACAGTACTTCAGCCAGCTGTATTTGCTATGAGAGCACTGGGATACTGTGAGAATGGAGGGAAAGATTTTACAAGAGCTGCTCTAGAAGTAATGCTTCCTATTTTATTATGTTGTCTCACTATGTTAGAGGCAGATGTTGGTGGTACAGCAGAGAAGGTTGAACCTTCCTACCAACAACCCATTACGTTTTGTTGCTGTGTGACAGGTAATAGCAGAGGGGCAGTCTAACAAAATGCTGTCTAACATAGAAGTACATATGAAGCTACCATTTGTAGCTGGGAATTTGCTCTGTCAAACAATTTTATTATGGTCTTTGTATCTGTTATATTTTCCATGGAAATGAACAGGATGCATAATTTTTTAAGTGACCTGCATATATGTTACACTCTGGGAGAGGTATTACTGACTGCATCTTAGTAAATTGTTGAAATTCCAGTGCTGGCTTCTATTGCTCACTTCTGTGGGGTTTTACAAGCATTATGAACTACCACAGGCCTTAGCTCAACAAGCCAACCAAATTGACACAAATATTAATGCAAAAGCAGGGATACCTAAAAGGTAGGAGAGAAAGACTGAATCTATATATCAGAGCATAGATACCATGAGCAATTTGTGATGCGCTGGCAGAGCTCTTCAAGGCTGTTGAATCTGTAGCATGCTGGAGCGTGTATGAACAGTTGGAGAAGACAACTGCTGTGGCAAATACAATTCATGCTCTGGAATGAATAAAGAAGGTTAGACATCATAGACTTCTTCCATGGCATGATTGATTTCTCCATGAAGTTGGTGGAAAGTATTGCGCCTCAGGATCTCCCAGCCACTCTGAGAATTAGTCCTAGACGTGCCTCGTGACAATGATGGAATGGACACGTCCTTCTTGTAAAGAATGTTCCTATCCACTTCCAGCTTTTCCAGACTTTTGTCACAGTTATCCCTATCATGAGCCTTAAATGCTTCTGTGAATCGCATCATCTTGTGTTTGTTGGGATCAATTCTGTCTTCTATTCTGTGAGAGGATTTAAAAAAAAGAACAAACTAAATGAAATAGAATTTTCCGGTTTAATCAACAAAATAAATGGATAGACCACTCCCAAATACATGCCTAAAGACTCAGCCATACCAGAAACGCCTATGCAGAAACAGGAAACTGATAACTAATTCTTTTGTTTTTCTTCAATCTCTAACATATGCTCTCATAAAAAGTAGCCTCACCAACTCAGCTTCTAGCACAATTATCTCCTTTCTAGGCTTTCATTCCTGATACTGATTTCAGTCCATAGCTTTTTCTCCCTAGCCATGATTTGCCTTTTCTGTTTTGCCAGCTGTAAAAGACTGACAATTCCACACCATTTAACTCCAGCTCCAGATCCTTTTTATATCCACATATACTCATCTATTTCCTTCCTTGCTGTCTCTCCTCCTTTGATACTCCATGGTTGTTAGTGTCAGGATGTGTCATTTTTCTTTTGCTGAACTTTGATTATCTTGTCCACTTTCATCAACCCTTCTTTGCTTCACTCATGAAATGACTTTGGAAATACTGTCCCATACTATATACAACAAAAATACTTTTAATTTGAAAGAACTTCTCACATTCTCCTAAAGTAATGCCTCTCATTTGTTTCAATGGAAACACAATGGAGCACAATGACACTATTTGATACAGCAAATTCTAGCTACAAAACATTATTTTTAAAATAGCCACTATTATTGGCTATTTTCACCAGTGATGAACAGATGTCTGCATGCTGTGCTCATAAAAATCTACACCAGCAGAAATGACCCACTGTTTCACAGCTCTACGATGGTGTAATTGCTGAAATGTGCCATCCACCATCTCACTGTGCTTACATTCATCAGTTAGTCTCAATAAGTGTTCATCAAGTATCAGTGAATGTCAGTATGTGCCATTACTTCCACGTGGAGGAATTCAATGGCACACCTTTTCTTCCTATGCACTTCCATGTCAGATGTCATTTTGCCAGACTGCCTTTCTGCCATCAGTCACACAGCAACAAAATGTTAACAGAATATTAGTGGGAACCAACATTTGCCTCTGACACTGTAAGAGAACATTAAAAAAAAAAAGAAAAAAGGGAGGGGAGGCATTGCTTTCGGAGCATCTCTCACAGATCACATCAACACTATTTTTTCTTTGTATCCAATGAAGAATTTCTGCTGGGA
This sequence comes from Meleagris gallopavo, assembly GCF_905368555.1. Taxonomy (NCBI): domain Eukaryota; kingdom Metazoa; phylum Chordata; class Aves; order Galliformes; family Phasianidae; genus Meleagris; species Meleagris gallopavo. Next base: position 76,748,786 of record NC_139404.1, on the reverse strand, counting down.
TAGTGCTTTTGCAAAGTTATATTTTACACCTTGGTCTGAAGTCATTGCTCTTTGACAACACTTTAGATCTATTTGTTCTAACTGGTAAGCCTGAAAATCTGCAAGGCTCACTTCTCCCTAACACCAAGCAGAGTCCTGTCTCATACAGCCACCACTATCCCTTCTGATTTTATCAGAAAAAATTAAGCAGTGAGAAAGAGCATGTGCCCAAATATGGTTTATACTTTTCTCACCCCAGTAGAAATGTTGATTAATTTTAGGAATATTTTGTTACCAAGATACAGACAGTTTGTTATCTCAGGGCTTAACTGGAAATCTCAGACCTGAGACTTTGTCACTGGAAGCAATCCTTGCATATTATAAAATATAGTTATTATATTTACACCAAAAAGAAATTGTCTTTAATTATTCCTGTCCTATTTTGAATCATCTGAAGCACAGTTCCTTACTGCTGAACATCTCACTGATTGCTTTTGCCTCTGCTATTTCAAGCATCAAGTGCTCAGTCAACCAAGCTCAGCAGTGAAGTTTTGTCATCATTATGAGGTATCTGAAAAAAAAATACAACTATGCCTTATAACCATGCAATTTCTGGGATGTTTCTTCTGGAAATAATAGAAAAGAAAGCATCAACTGATGAGAAGAATTCAATAGCAGAACTTTCTGAGTAGAACAGTGTTTGTCACTCATAAATATAAACCAGACTAGGACCTTTATTCTAGAAGGGGCTAAAAACACTCTTCCCTAGGCTATTAGAATGACTCTGATCCATGCATTTGGAAGTTTCTTCTGGGATCTTTATGTGCACTGAAAGAAAACTCACCTGAGATACCATCTGTCCCCTAACCCGTACTCCCGCCCACAGATTCCAGAGCGAGGCCAGAGACACCGTGGCAGTTTTCGTTCCAGCATGACAGTAGTAGCAACAATCTTTACAATTAAAACAAAAATAAATAAATAAATAAATAAATAAAGACAAAGAACTCAGTTGAGTTAGGAAAAAAAAAAATCACTCTCTTTTTAAAATTACCAGTCTCAAGAGTACTCATCAGCTCCATACATAATGAAAGAAAAACACAGAGCCAATACTCTTTATTACAGAGCAAGTCACAATTTCAGTTCTAACTGTGCTATGATTGCCAATGGTTCTCTTAAAAAAAAAAAATGTTAAACTTGTTTCCTTCTATACCTGATGAACACGACTAGAATAATTAATTTATAAGATAAAAAAGAGGACAACATTTACATCAGCATTAACCATTTTCAGAACTTAACTACCCTGGCCACACAACAACAGTTAACTGACTTACTATTTTATCTCAGGAAAAATACTAGGAAGTGGGTTTCTTGTTGAGCAGTTCTGTAAGCGATCTGTATGAATACATCTAATGGCCCTGGTCTTTTCAGGAAGTGAGTCAGGCCAACTTCCCTTCATGGATCCAAAGACATTACGCACCAACTTCTAACCATTAGCTTTCATTGTATCTTCCTCCCAGACAATCTCTGTAATTATTATTTAATTCTCAATTACACAAGAATATGATTTTTAAGAAAGAGGCAACTTTAATTCTATTTAAAAAGAAATTCTACACTTAGTGAAGAAACAGGGGGACACAGTATGGATGAGAAAGGCTGAATGGGCTATTCCCTCTGCTATTCAAAATAAGGTAGTAATATTACTATACCAAAGATACAAGGGAAGGTAGTTTCACATGGGAAGATCTACAGAAAAGTAGTCTATAGAAAATTCGTACTGATAAAAATACACTTGGAAGCGGATGCACAGAATCTGTAAAGCAGAATTAAAGGGACATGGCTTATTGAACCATGAGAAGCTCATGAGCAAAGTGAAGGCCTGGGAAAGACTTTGTAAGTGCAGAGAAAGTAAAATAAGTAACTGAATTGCTTAACATATTTTTCCTGGACAAATTTTCCTTACTTTTATTCAAAGAGAACACCCTACTCAGATTACCTGGGCTCTCCAGAGTTCATCTCGTTCATGGGCCACTCTCCAGTGGGTGTCACCCATCATGGCAATTAGCAAATTGAGCATAAGGAGGGTAGCAATGATGGCAAAGGCAAAGTATACCACACTGTACATAAAAGGCAGGTCTACGTCATAGTTTGCAGGGCCATCAATGATTGTGAGAAACAGCTCAAAGGTGGTGAACAAGGACATGGGATAGTTGTAGAACTGCCCGAGGTTTTCAGGGTTCTCTGTCTGGAAGATGATGTAAAAAGCTAAAGGAGAACAATGGGGAAAAATAAAAGATATATTTTAAAAATGGGAATCATAATCCAAGAGCAACAACAGGGTCTTGTTAAGAGAAGCTGACAATACAAGGTAGTCTGGGAAGGAGTTATATGTAGGAGGTCTGCTCCTAAAGTAATGCCTCCCATTTTATTATATTGGTCCACAGTGTCAGAGGCAGATGCTGGTGGTATGGTGGCAGATGCTGAACCTTCCCACCAATGTTCCAATACAAAGGCAGTCTGACAAAATGGCATCTGACAAAGAAGTGCATGTGAAGCAAAGGTGTGTCACTGAATTCCTCCATTTAGAAAAAATGGCGCCTATTGACTGTCATCAAAATGGTCTACAAATGGAAATTTTTTCTTATTCATGGAAAGAATAAAGCTAAATGTGTCACTTTTCAAATATAAATACCATAAATACAATATGCTTTTAAACTTTGATTTAGATATACATAGATTTATCTGGATTGTCCTAATTTCAATTATCCTGGAAGGAGCAAGAGTTGAAAACAAGCTAATTAGAACATAAATCAGTCCAAAGAAAAGGTCTATATTCAAAGAAATAGAAAATGCACAATATCACCACTTTTGCCAACTTTATTCAGAGCATGACATGAGAGTAATCTTGAAACCCAAAGCACTTAATTCATATCAAAGGAGTTGGCAAAGTGACGTAACACCATTTTCCTTTTCTAGACTTACCTGATGCAAAGCCTAGTATCACCACAGCCATGAGCCAGCAAAAGCGCATAAGATCTCCAAATATCATCTGCAAAGACAGAGCCACCATAAGACCCAACGGTACCACCAAGCCACCATGCAACCCTTGTAAATCATTTCCAGATTCTAACATCAAAAGTGGATGAAAGAAAGCTTATGCATGAAAAAGAGAATATAAAAGTCCCAAACCCTTCATTCAGACAGGAACTTGTCCATTTGCCACTAATGCAAGTCCAGAGGGAGAAAAAGTATTCTTTTATACCTTCTGGATCATGATGGTGAAGGGCCCAAGCATCTGGAAGCCTCGTGCAAAGTACATGACATTGCACCATCCTAGTACCAGGGCAAAGGACATGGGCACCACCTCACCAGTAGTGCTGGTAAGACGCATCACCATGGTTACCAGAATCATGCAAGCATATGTGATACTGCAAAGAAAGAAGAGACGGTAAAAAAATGTTCAGTGAAGAAATCTTACCCTTACTTTTTCTTTTCTTGACAAAAATTTCAAGACAGGCACATACAGCCACCAGCTCATATGCAGAGACCAATCAGCGTGCTCAGTTCTAGCTGTCCATTCGCCTGGCTTCTTATACACCACTTGGGCCAACAAGAGAAAGAAATCAACAATAGGAATGCTCTAAGGCAGGCATGTCCAGCTCACAGCCCACAGGCCCAAGACAGCTAGTAATGCGACCCCACAAGATCATAAACTTTTAACATTATTATTTGATTTTTAGCTGTATTTTTCATCAGTTGATTACAAATAGTTTGAGGGCAGATTGTCTAGGCTACAACAGTACACTGTGGAGGGAAGGGAACAGTGGCAGTGCCAACTCTGCCACTTGCATCCACTCAGACATATTAAAACCTGCGTGTATTGCACGTTACATGTACTTGTGCCACTTGATGAGTAAACAGTGATTGTTGATAATAACATTTCAACTTACCTACAGTATATGTGCCTGTGAGGACTTGTGCTTTTTGTTATTAAGTAGGCATGTAAGTTTTCGTATTTAATTATTAAACTCCGACTTGTGTTATTTCTTAATATAATTTAATAAGTTAACAAATTCACTGTGAAAAATATATCTGGAATACTCATGTAGTGCTGAGAACTTTTTTTTTTTTTTAGTTTTGACTATTTCAAAAAGTTCACAAAAGCATAAAATAATTTACAATATATTTTTAACTAGTTTTGCAATATGCATCTGATAAGCGTTTCTGTTATTCTGTTTCTGTTTTGTTACTTATATACATTAACTCTATTATATATTTTGTACGTGGCCCAAGACATTTATTCTTTACTCAGTGTGGCCAAGGCAAGCCAAAAGGTTGGACAGCCATGCTCTAAGGGAACAGAGGAGGTGACTCATCTAGAAAAATACAGGACTGGATTGAGGGGGAAGTCACAGGAGGAAATGAGAAATCACGTATTTATTAAACTTGGAAAGTGGTGTACTTACACAATTATGTGGAAAGGTCCTCCTAGGATGGTTTGTCCAAAGTATTTCGCTGCTCCAACTCTAAGGATATCTGGGATCTAAGAATGATATCCTATTGACTTTAGGACTTAGATTCCATTATTAAATATAAAGTAACCACTAATATCAACAGAGTCTTGGGGTCAATTGCATCTGCTCTGTATGCTGCTTCACAGTTTGATTATAATCTTACTTTAAAAATAGAATGAATGAAGCAGGCAGATTGAGAAATTTTGGTATGAGGCAAAGAGATTCTGCAACACAGAGCTATGATCCTGAAGTTAGTGTAGAATACTTTGAAGAGACTAGAGAAATAGCTGAGCCTCAGAAAAGACAAAAAAGAAATTCCCAGGAAATCAGAGGGGCTTGTTATAATTCATCCTCTCTTTGCTAGCTGTAGCAGAGCCCCAGAGTCCTGACCAAAAATAGGATGAAACACCTGTTCTTCTGAAACATATATGGGGAGAGAGAAATCTCTTCTTTTACTTTTCTCTCTTTTCTTTCTCTCTCTCTCTCTCTCCTTTTTTTTTTTTTTTTTTTTTTTTTTTTTAATGGGGATTGAAAACTCAATTTTACTTCAGTTACCTTTGGGACCAGCATTTGAGTTTTCTCTATATAAAAATTTTGATCTTCTACTTCATAGTTATAATGATATCATATGTGCGTACACGTTTAATTTAAAGAACTTCAGCTCTTATCTAATTTTAAAACTAAAATTCTAAAATTCATGATCAGGAAATCACCTAGACACATCTACTGCAGAACTCTGGTTGTGTAACACTCCTTTTATAGGCCCACATAGTTGCTGCTCTCCTGTTAAACATAAATTCTCCTGGATAAGCACAGGAGTCATTTTACCCATCTCCCACATCAATATAGAAAGTCTCTTCTAATCTCATGTAACAGTGGGATTCAGATGGAACCACAGATGATGCTAATGGGAAATCTAGCACTACCCTACAGATAGTATTTGATAGTGATCAATCCATCTAATTGATTCTTCAGTACCTAGAGTTTTACTATAAGCTGTCAAAGTATCTGTTTCATCCAATAAATACTGTTGACAGTGTCAACTGCAGCAGATGTATACTGAAACATTTAGACTCAGCAGATAACCCTTACTGAGTTGTGAGCACAAACTCATTTTTATGCACAAAATAAAATCATGTCTTGATTCAGTTCAAAACTCAAGAGCTCACTGTTTCTCTTACCTCAAGGATCAAAATTACTACAGCTCCAATAACTGTGATCAGCTCCCCCACCAGCCTCAACTCATCCTCATATGTTACATAAGATTCCTGAAAGGAGAAAAAGGAATGAAAAGAAATTAAAACAGAGAATGTGGGGAAAGAAGGCCCACTGTTACCGTAGCAAACAGGACTAGACGTGACAAGGCCACAGGAACTATCCCAGCCCAAACAACAGAGAACAGATCATGCTCAGTGTTCCTCACTGATGAAGGTCAGCTGATGGGAAAAGGATGACAGCTGTGAAAGCTGGAGAATAGGAAACACTTGAACTTTCCAGTTAAGTAGGTGAAATAAAAATTGCCCAGTGCTGCCTGTGGGGCTCTAATTCCTACTGACACAGTACCTGTAGCATTTTCTGGACATAGACTGTATTGTCTCTACTGCTTGTCTTATTGCCTGTTCGAGGTTTCAGTGGCCGGTAGACACAGCACATAGTGAAGCAGACCATGTAGAGTACATAGAATAAAGCCAGGAAACAGAAATAGGGCCGTCCATACATATTCCACTTCAGGTTCACCAGCTCCTTCACAGGTGTTAAATCTAAGATCTGGCGTGCCTGAGAAAGATAGAGAAAAGGAATGATTTACTGTGAGGGAATTTGCTTATAAGCATCGTTGACACTGTTTCCCTGGAGTATGTTAACAAACTGCTCTCACATTATTCAGCATTAGGAAACCAATTTGGTTTTGAAAAATTAGAATGATCAAGTGATTTGGGGTTTGCTCAGTTTGCTAGTAGGGCCTTGGAAAAAGCAAACAGCTTTTGGGTACCAGTGGCAAACACTGGAAAAGTACATTAGACACCAGATAAAGTTCTCTGTCTCCGCAGCCTGGATCCATACAGACATTTGATACAGTCCCAAGGGCTAAATTAACAGTGCTAGAAAGTTTACCAAATCTGTGAACACATACAATAATATTTCAATTCACGAACTTTTTTATTGTAACTGGAAAATTTTTTGAAGAATATTTTATGTTAAATAAAAAAATAAAATGTAGAGCGGACAAATACATTCCTCTGTTTTAAATGTACGTCATTATTAGAATACGCAATTATATTTTCAGTTTATAAGCAATCGTGGAATTTTTTCTTAAATTTTTTTTTCTCCAAATTGGAGTTTTTCATTTTTATGTTTATATTAATACTGGTTTCAACTGCTATTTCTATCAATTTCAGTGCAATTGAGGAAATGTTATCTTTAGGAAACAGATTGAAACGTCCATGAGATCATTTGCTCTCCTTAAACAACTGATATTACCTAGGCAACTAAGAGGACTTTGGAAAGATTTTGAAAGTTTTTTTACTTCTGTCTGAATGCTGATTCTTAATGGCCTGCATTTTCAAGTTTTCATTAAACTTTCATTAAACTACAGTACACTCCCAATAAGGCATACTGTTAAAGTAAACAAACAAACAAAGCTCTTTTAACTTACTTTCTCTGGGTTATTTAGATTGTATTCAAGGCCTTGACCTTTTATTTTAATGTAACTGTGCTACAACTCAAGTATATCTAAAAAACCACATATTTCCAGGAATAAACAGAACCTTCAATGAACATCTTGCGTGGTAGAAAAAACAGCACTACTGAATACACTGGAGTTATTTTTCTGTCAAAGATCTGCATATATTCTTACAAACTGAGAATTTCTAGACAGAGAAAAAGCTTCATCAAAAAGGTTAACAGTATAGTTTTAGAAGTGACAAAAAAGCTTTATAAAAAGCTACAGCTGTAGAATTATGAGCATTGAAGGGAGGGATAAACCTTCTCTTATCATCTGTTTCAATTTACAAAATTAACAGGAATAATCCAGAAATTTTCTTAACTGTCTTCGTGGCTGCTCTGATTTATACACGTGCACATAAAGAGCAGAGAAAATATAGGGAGATGTTATGAAAAAAAATCCAACATCTTTTCTCTGTTGAGAATCACTGATCTAAAAAAAAAGAAAAAAAAAACAATACAGAAAAGAATAAATTAAACAGGTGATGCATAACACAATTGCTCACAAACAGCTAACTGATATCTGAGCAACAGTATCCCACCTTAGTCAACTTGCTCTGAATTTTATTGTTGAGCATGAGATTGTATTGTATGAAATATCCTTTTGGCCAGTTTAGATCCACTTTCTTGTGCACCCCTTGCTGGAATCAGGTGTACCCTCAGCAAGTTTGCTGATGACACCAGCTGAGTGGTGCAGTTGACACAATAGAAGGAAGGAAGGGACACCATCCAGGGAGACCTGGACAGGCTCAAAATTGGGCACACAAGAATCTAATGAGGCATAACAAGGACAAGCGCATGATGTTGCACTTGGGTCAAGGCAATCCTGGACTGGGAAAATAATTCCTTGAGAGCAGACCTGTGGAGAAGGACTTGGGGGTCCTGGTGGATGAAAAGCTGGGCATGAGCCAGCAGTTTGCTCTTACAGCTCAGAAGGCCAACAGTATCCTGGTCTGCACCAAAAGAAGGGTGGCCAGCAGGGAGAAGGAGGTGATTGTCCTCCTCTAATCTGCCTTTGTAAGGCCCCATCTGAAGTACTGTGTCCAAGTTGGGGGCCCCTAGTACAGGAAGGATGTGGAGCTGTCAGAGTAGAGCCACAAAGACAATCAAAGGGCTGGAGCACCTCTCCTATGAAGAAAGGTTGAAGGAGTTGCTCTGATGTAGCTTGGAGAAAAGAAGGCTCTGGGGAGACCTCACTGTGGTCTTCCAGTACTTGAAGGGAGCTTACAGGCAGGATGGGGACTGACTTTTTACATTGTCTGATAGTGATAGCACAAAGGGGAATGGCTTTAAACTGAAAGAGGGAAATTTAAGTTAGATGTTAGGGAAAAAGTCTCTACTCCGAGGGTAGTGAAGAACTTGAACAGATAGCCCAGACATGTTGTGGATGCCTTATGTTTTGGAGGCATTCCAAGCCAGGTTGGCTGGGATCCTTGGTAGCCATGACAGGGAGCTTGGAATTAGATCGTCTTTAATGTACTCTCCAACCTAAGCCATTCTATAAGTCTAATATTATTCTAGCAGAGTAGCATGAGAAGTAGAAAAGTCCTTGATTTAGTACAAGAATTGCTCAGGAACAATGGAAAATTTGAGTTATTATCATTATTCTCATCCTAAATCCAAAACAGCAGCAATACCAGCTTGTCATAGTACAGCCTCGTTCAGTGACCATGAATTCTGTGACCATGAAGGGCGAAGGGACTAGCTAGATTGGACAGGACCATCTTGATTATTAGATCATCAAGTATTGACAAACCAGGTTCTTCTGCCAAATGCTTCTCCTAGTGCCTCAATCTTCCACCCAGTTGCCTTCAACATAGTTTTAACAGTCCATTTTATAATTTGATTTTACCAGAAGCTGATGCATGGCAGGGAATATGATAAATCCCTTCAATGCCATGATTTGATGGGCTCGAGAGCACCCTCAGTAAGTTTGACGATGACACCAAGCTGAGTGGTGTGGTTGACATGTTAGGAGAAAGTGACACCATCCAGAGGGACCTCAACAAACTCAAAAGGTGAGCCCATGTGAATCTAATAAGATTCAACATAGCAAAGTGCTTTGCTCAAAGTAACCCCAAATACATTTACAGACTGGGAGAAGAACTCCTTGAGGGTAGCCCTGCAGAGAAGGACCTCGGGATCCTGGGGGAAGGAAAACTGAACATGAGTCAGCAGAGTGCTCTTGCAGCTCAGAAGGCCAGTGGTATCCTGAGCTCCATTAGAAGAGGGATGGCCAGCAGGGATAGGGAATGTCTGTCCCTCTCTACTCTGCCCTCGTGAGGCCCCATCTGGATGGAGCACTGCATCCAGGTCCGGGTCCCCCAACACAGGAAGGATGTGGAGCTGTTGGAGAGAGTCCAGAGGAGGGCCAGTAAGATGATCAGAGGGCTGGAACACCTGCCCTGCAAAGACAGGCTTAGGGAGCTGGGCTTGTTCAGCCTGGAGAAGAGAAGGCTGCGAGGAGACCTCATTGCAGCCTTCCAGTATTTAAAAGGGGATTATAAATCAATCAACTTTTTACAAGGAATCAACTTTTTACAAGGGTAGATAGTGATAGGACAAGGGGGAATGGTTTTAAGCTCAAGGAGGGCGGGTTTAAATTGGATGTCAGGGGGAAGTTCTTCACAGAGAGAGAGACGAGGTGCTGGGACCAGAGAGGCTGTGGATGCTCCATCCCTGGAGGTGTTCAAGACCAGGCTGGATGGGGCCCTGGGCAGCCTGGTCTAGTACCAGATCTGGAGGTTGGCGGCCCTGCCTATGCCAGGCAGGTTGGAACTTGATGATCCTTGAAGCCCTTCCAGTACAAGCCATTCTAAGATTCTGTGATCTTTGGTCAAAGTATTTACAAAAGAATTTTTGAAATGAGTCCCATTATCTGACTTAATTCTTTCTGGTGCACCATATATATCATCACAGGACTTGTTTCTTGAGACCTGGTATGGTGTTTTGGGCAGTAGCATGGGGTACCAGATATGTTTCAAGCCTCCACCATGGTAAGTGCATAACACATATCATCACAGGATCGTGGCAAGGTGATATAATCAACATGCCATCCCACTCCATATTTATGTTTTTACCATCACCTTTCTTCACAGAAAGGTTTCACCCTCTTGGCTTGTTTAATTGCAGCACATATCCATGTAGTCATGGATAACCTGTGCAATAACATCCGTACTTAAGTCCACCCCTTGGTCTCTAGCCCACTTATATGTTGCATCTCTTCCTTCTTGAACCAAGGTTTCATGAGCCCATCGAATTAGAAATAATTCACCCTTGTGTTGCCACTCCAAATCTATTTGAGCCCCTTCAATTTTGGCAGCTTGATCTACTGTTGGTTATTTTGTTCTTCTTCAGTAGCCCAACTCTTGGGCACATGAGCATCTATATATGATGCATCTTTACAACCCTATTCTGTATTCAGGTAGCAAAGTCTTTCCACATTTCAGCAGCCCAAATAGGCTTATTCCTTCTTTGCCAGTTGTTTAGTTCTCATTGCTGTTACCATTCCCATACAGGATTTGCCACCATCCATGAGTCAGTATAAAATAAAGCATTTGCCACCTCTCCCATTCAGCAACATCTAAGGTCAGGTTGGTCAGCCTTTACCTCCGCAAATTGGCTCAATTCTCCTTTTCTTTTGGTGGCCTCTGCAACTTGTCATGTAGGGCTCCACACAGCAGCTTTCCATCTGCCAGGTTTCCCCAAGGTATGACATGATTCCAATTGTGAACAAGGCATATTTCTTTTCATTTTCTGGCAATTCGTTGTATGATGGGGCCTCTTTAGGCCTCATTACCTCTTCTCCTGATGATGTTCCAAACTTTTTACCTTTGGGCCAATCCATGACAACTTCTAAGATTCTTGGATTCCCCATCGAAGCTTGTTGTGTAATCAATGCAATCCACTTACTCCAAGTGGCTACAGTAGCACAATGGGTGGAGGGAACTTTCCTTTAAACATCCATTTTACCACTGGAAACATACCGCAATGTATGCAGGCACCAGATAAGTGTTTCCACTAGTGCTTCTAACCTTTTATGTATGTATACAGCTCCATGGAGCAGAGTGGAAGACTTGATAAGGTCTAGTACATTCTAAGTACTAAGATGATGAATATGATGGAATGTAATCTCTTGAAGAACAGTTTTACAAGAGAAAGAAAGTACATTTTGTCTCTTTATAACAACAAGTTGACACAGTGCCAAAAACAAAAAAAATTTGTGCAGCTGGCAGTTCACCTAGAAATCAAGGATTGTAAACAAGATAAGCTTTCTAACAAAGCTCTCTGAGAGTTAGAGCTGAGAGAGTTTTGCATTAGAAGTTTGTTTTTCAAGCCAGTGCACCAAAAATGTCACAGTTAGGCCCAGTTCAGCCTAGTTCCATGACCGAAGTGGCAAAGGGACCCATGGACCCATACTCCAGGAAAGGGGAAGGGAGAAGACAGGGAGATGGGCCCAGATGAGGAAAACAGCAATAACAAGCTAAGGAAAAACTAATTTACTAAATATGATAGCGGAATGAAAGATAATACAATATAATATAATGTAATTGGAATTCATGCTAATAAATCAAATAAAATGAGAAAGAGTGTCCAAAACTGTAGGCCTTACTCTAATGTTGTAGGCAATACTGCCAGGGAGCACACCAAGAAAAGCAGGCAGAAAAAGAGAAACAGCCTCATGACTCCCAGTCAGTTTCATCTTTCCCTCTGAACGGAAAATGGAAATGGAATAATGAAGTCTTCTGGGAGCTGTAGTTCATTCTTCTCTTCTGAGACCAGGTACCTGGAACTATTGATGGATATCCACGGAACTGCAGCATTAACTCTTTAACGCATAGTATGTTACATGATGTTATGATGTAGAAGACTGATCCAAAATTATAAAACAACAACACAGCTCCAGTGAAGAAAACTGACTTTATCCCAGCCAAAACAAGGACATCACGAAGGATCAAATCTTGCTTTGTACTTCAGCAATTGTTTAAGACAGCTAGATTCAGCTACTTTAAGACAGTGTTGTTTTATTTGTATTTTCTCCACCTATAAAAGGGGAAGAACTTTCTTGGCTCATAGCACATAGAACACATGCAGGGTTTACACAACCAATTAGCTGCTTTTGCAGCAATCATTTAGGAGTTCTTCAGCTGAGCTCCAAAGTCAACAAGTCTCTTCTGTAAAAGGAAGACAAGGGCATGTATGTAATTCACTTAAAAATGCCCTCAGTTCTGGCAGATTCTTGAGGATAAAATACCAACAGTTAAATTTATCTGATAAATTTTCAAAATGATTTTGTCATATACTGGAACATTGAATTGATGGCAAAATATTTCCATTGCTACAGCAGTACAAGTATTTTTTATCGGATTATTTAGGATAAAAAAAATAAGAACATCTTTTTTCCAAATATGACTAGCAATTATCTAGAGCTTCATGGCTTACACAAAAATACAGCATTTTAATTTTCTGTGTTATTAATTGATTGATGTTTAACTGAATCATCTATATCAAGCCTTCAATTTCTGCAAAAAGACTGACATTTAGAGTGCAAGTAGGACTTGTGCTATTGAATTTGAGCCATGAACTCAACTAAATTCTTCCAGACTTGCTTCTTGTACCATTTAGGGGATTCCTGCAGTGAGCAAGAAGGGGATATATGTCAAAGTGTCCAGAAGAGACAGAAAAGATTTTTGGTCAAAGGTATATCAAGCACTATGACAAATTTCTAGTTATACATGCAGAAATTCCAACTACTCATGATTAAGAGCATTCTGGAAAACAAAGAAGCCTTTTGGTTTCTAGGAATGCTTTACTCTCTAGAATTGATAATGTTGCATTTGCATACACTATATGTATTGGGAAAAGACAGATACACAATATTCTTCCTTCTTTCAGGGTTATGGCTTATCCTTCTGGACAACTTACAAGGTTGTACTGTTTTATGACACAGACTGTTTTCCCATATGTTTCTATGCATACAAATCAAGAGGCTTTTAAATATAAACAAATGAGAATTCCATGAACTTCCTTAACATTGTTCTCCAGTTGCTGAAACTTCTGTTTCTGAAGTTTAACTAAAATTTTTATAGATGGGGATAATACAGAACTGGGAGCATTCCATACAGCATTTATCCATTTAATAATTGAAGTGTCTACTGATTCATCTCTGATTCAGCAGAGATAATCCACCCACTTCTTTATGAGTCATAAGCTAGATAACCAATGTGATTAAATGAAGAAAATAATAACAATAGGAGTGCTTTTAAAATGCGTTCCAATTTAGGATTTCTTAACATAGTTTGCCTCACGGGGATGTTGTTAATCACTATCACTGATACAGAAAGCTATTACTTGCTAAAGCTACTCTAGAGCTACGTGTTATTTATATCTTTGAGCATGGGAAAGAACCCTTTGCTGAAACATGTTCCATGTGATCTGTTAATATGAAGTTCTTTCAATCCATCTTCAAGCTCCCATCTCAGAATAAACTGCTAAAGCATCAAATATAAATATATAATTTAAAAGCTGCTATATTTCATGTATTGCCCGCATTATGATACTATTTCTTGCCCTGTGGATAATGTGGAAGAGCCTGAGCCTTCAAATTCATTATTCTTCTCCTTTTAGAATTACCACAGTCCTCAAAACTTCTCATGCCTACAGTACCTCTCTCTTCTTGGTTGAGACAATGAGCTCAAGGAAGGACTGATCTTCAGCCCAGGAGTCAATCTCAGTGAGATCATAGAGCACAGTGGTCAAGGGGCCAAAGGACCAGAGATTATGCTTTCGCCTCTGCATGAGGTATTGAAACATCTGAGGAGAAAAGAAGAGAATCAAGGATCATAGAAGCCTTCCAGTAAATATTTGTTCTCATTGCAAATACACTGAAATTGTTAAAATTCTGCATTACAAAATATTTTCCTTTTACTTAGCTGTGGTTCTCACATCTCTCTATTCCAACAGCTTAAGAATGGGAAGAACTTTTTTCCTGATCCATCTGATTATCTGTTCGTGCTTGAAGTAAAGTATAAATCTGGGTTGCTGAGAGGAGAACCCAACCTACGCACCCACCAGCAGCTACAACAGCAGCCCTTATTTCATCTTTATAAATGTGAAATTGATTGTTCAAGAGTGGACTGCTGTTTTTATTTTGTTTGTTTGTTTGTTTGAAGGCATTAAGGTTTCATCCAAAGGCTGCCAAGATAGGAAACCTGGCATAATAAAGAACCAGTTTTCTTATCCTGTGTGTCAGAAATGCCGGCATTGACTCAATAGGCCTCGTTTCAGATGTTGATGTATTTGAGCTTGAAGAGAAATACCCACCAATGTTCAGTGTTTTTATGCTTAAGCTTGTGTGAAAGGAAATACAGAATTTTTACATGGTGCTTGTTAAAATATTAGTAAGTAAAGTGTTGCTTTATTCTCCCAGACATAGCAAAAGTAAGCACAGCAGTGTCTGGCAGGCCTAAGAGTCCTATTTTGCTTTTGCAGCCACACACAGAGATTCCACTGAAATAAGACGGACTGCTTGAAGTTATGTCAGATCTGAAACTGAGGAGAAAATGTTGTGTTTGTATGTTTTGGAAGCAAATATGTAGGTCACCCTTAACACTAGTCATACTGTTGAACTTGTTTGAAGCAGTCATGTCTCCATACAAAAGATTTTATGTGGATATGTTGATTAGGGAAAAAAATCCTTTTATACTTTTCTATACATTATCAGGAAAGAGGTATGGAAAAGGAAATCATATTGTCCTTTGTGAATCTGCAGAAGAAATGCTAACCATCTCTGCCTTTTTATTAAAGCAAAGGATGAGAATTTATATTGAGATCTTACATAAAAATAAATGTCTGCAGATATCTGGAGAACTTCCCCGTGTATCATGTTTATGGAAATGAAATAGATAATAGAAACAACTTCTGTCAGGCTTGGGGTGGATCTTTCTGCTAATAACTGGTTAACTGAAAAGCTTCAAAAATTGGATCAAAAGATCTATTCTTTAAGCATGAGTTTTTCTCACTAAGATAAGGAAATTTCTTATACAGGCTTTTGAGTCTTATACGAGACTTCAACCCACTAAGAGTGCGTACAAACTCCCTTGTTTAGGATGATGTTATTTCAAGTTCTCTGTTTCTGAATAAAGTACTTAATATGGAGGCAACAGTGTCACAAATAAACTTACCACAGTGTTGCCCTCAACTCCAGCCAGTTTGAATGGAGTAAGTCCTTCATTGTTAGGAATTAATTCAAGTGATCTTGGTCCCTCTTTGCTCTGGTCATAGGAAAGTATCAGGCTGTACATGTGGCAGGCAAATGTCTTATTAGGCTGGAGAACTAAGATGTGAAGGATGGTGTTACCTGTTAAATAATCAGAACGGGTAAAAAAATAGGTTACTCTGAAAATAATGACTCCTACTTATTTCCACGAAAACTACTGGTGCAAAGAGAACAATAATAGAAAAAATTATCAGTTACAGAATGCTATTCTTCAGCATAGTCACCACCATTAGCCGTGCATTTTCATGAGCAGTGAAGAAAAGCCTGTATGCCATGCTCATAAAAATCCGCATCAGCAGAGGTAACCCGCTATTGCTCCTGCCACACCTATAAAACACCACCCACAACTTCACTGTGCTCACATCCACTGTTCAGTCTCCACTGTTTGGTTTAACAAGCATCAGTGAATGTCAATGGGTACATTTTTTTTCTTCATGGAGGAATTCAGTGGTGCACTTTTCCTTCATGTGAACCTCCTTGTCAGAAATCTTTTTGTCAGACTGCTCCTCTGCTGCCATCTGTCACACGGCAACAAAATGAAATGGAATATTGGTAGGAAGGTTCAACTTTTTCTGCCATACCACCAACATCTGCTCCTGATTTCATGGCTCAACATCATGAAGTAAGAGACATTACTTTTGGAGCAGTCCTTTCATATTGAATAACAATTTTGTGGAAAGACTGGCAATTGCCTGATGCCATTAATAATGGCTTTCATTTTCCTCATATCCGTCATTTCAACTGTGTTTTTAGTGAGAGAAAAATATGTAAGTACACAGATCATGGAATCATACTATGGCTTGGTTTGGAAGGGACTTCAAGAATCATAGAGTTCCAACCCTCTGCCATGGGCAGGGTTGCTACCCTCCAGGTCCAGTTACCCAGGACCTCATCTAACCTGGGCTTGAACACCTCTCTGGGCAGCTTGTATCAGTCACTCACCACCCTCTCAGTGAAAAACTTTTCACTAACTAACATCTAACCTAAATCTCCCCTGCTTTAGTTCAAAACCATTCACCTTGTCCTATCACTAACTACTGCTGTAAAAAGTTGATTTCCTTCCTGTTTATAATATCCCTTTAAATACAGGAAGACTGCAACAATGTCTCTCCAGAGCATTCTTTCTCTACACTGAACAAGTTGATGGAGTCTGGTTTAAAATGTTCAATGTATGCAATTCACTAGGCACGTACCCAGGTAATCCTGAGCTCTAATGTCAGCTCCATTTTCAATGAGCAACTGTACAATCTCCTCATTTCCCACACAGGCAGCAAATGACAAAACATGTTCTCCTGCAAAGAAGGGGATGGAGGAAACAATATTAAGTCCCTAGCATGTGAGTGAGGCTGAAGTATGGTGAGGGGAAATGATCCATGTCACAAAGCTAAAAAAGGAATCTGTAAAAGTAACCTGTGAGATTTCTGGCCCACTGCTCATCATACTCAGAAAGGACAAAAAGACTGTAGAAATTAATATTATATTTTTTATGTAATATATAATGTTTGTATATATGCACATATGTAAAACGTATTCAATTAATATATTTTTATTAATGTAGTATTTACACACTTAGATGAAGCTTTACTGTGAGACAGAAGTGTGTGAATGATGACCCTTGAAGACAGAAGCCTTTACTTATGCAGTTTAGATGGGAACTGAAACATGCCTCCCTCATCACTCTTTTGGTTGCTTCTCATAGCAACAAGGAGAGAAGAAAAGAGAAGGATGTACCAAAATAGAGAAGGTTCTGGGAGCTGCGCCTGAAGAAGTGCCCAGTGGCCTGTGCTGTGCAGATATTGGCCCCTCTCTTGAGCAAAGCCTTCACCAAAGTGATATTCTGGTTCACTGCTGCAATGTGGAGAGCTGTCTGCCCTGTAAAACACAGATATAAAACCTTGTCCTCTAAGAGGGTAACTTCAGGCTGATCAGCAGCCTGCAGTTCACACTTAACACATGTTAAATACCAGTTTTGGGAAATTGTATCCATAGGACTAATATGATTTAGCTTTCAGGTTATTGCTGTGGACTAGAGACTAGTGGTCTTGTTCTACTTAAGTCTTTTCATGAATTCATGGAAAAAGATTTTACAATCTGCTAACTAAATCAGCAGGATGCACTTTCTGCATGTTGGGGTTTTTGTTCGTTTGGAGAGATGGGTTATTTTGTAGGTAGGAATCAGTCTGAAAGGACTTCATTGGACATGAAGAGTGCATCAAAACCAAGTTCCCAAACTTCCTCTAATCCCTCAAACTAGATACTAGAAGTTTTAAAACCCCTTCATTACTATTATAGTGGTTTTATACTCTCTCAGATAGTTCTGGGCAGTGAATCAGAATTACTTAAGAAACTCTAGCTTTTAAAAAAATTGCTCTGATTCAAAACTCAGTAACAGCAATTAGGATTGTTTTTAATCCCTATTACTTGCCAGCAAAAGAACTGCTTTTGTCACACAATTTGGTTTGTCTATGGCAGAAAGCAAAGCTGTACACATCGTTGCATTCCCACTATAGTGAACAGACCCACCCGTAGTTAGGGGTTTGTGAGTTATGTATTTGCATTTGCATACTTGCACAAGCTAGTTTTAATATAAAGCCACCTTCCACAAAGAGTCAGAAGCTATTTGTATATTGCTTTTGCAGTGTAACAAAATTTAGTAATTCAGTAACATATTGAACCAGAAACAGTATATTCCAGTTTCCTTGTACAACAGTTCCTTGTACAACAGTTATAACCTTCTCTCTCCACTTGAAGAGAAACCTCTCCATCCTCATTCTTTGAGATGTTACCTTCATAGAGTTCTGATGTCATCCTCTCATTGACAAGCTCTGGAGCTGCTTCCATCAGAGCCAGTGCAGCCTCCACATTATCATACAAGGCAGCTACATGGAGGGCAGTCTCTCCTACTGCACCTAGAAACAGTAAAGTAAGTATGTGAGTAATCTAGCCATTCAGCAACATGGAATAAAAGCAGACATAGATTTATTGGGGTGGAGGGTTATGGGTATGCCCAGTTTGAGTATTGCCAAGTGCCACTTTGTCATACAATGTGGTGACTGTCACATAACTGCACTGTATCTATCTTTCACTCCACCAAAACCCAAATGCTGAACAGAAACTGCAGGTGTTTGTGAGTGCCGTGGACTGAAATGAGTAGACAATCCTTCCACTGCCCAACTACCTCTGTAAATCACATCCTTTAGTCCCTCTGTAAAAATAGCCTGTTCAAGTTGTAAACCTCCGATCATTACCAACTGTTTAGGACTTGAGTTAGAGAACTCATTTCATTGCAAAGCTGCTGACATAGATTTAAGTCATTTGATTCTGCCAGTGAGAATGTTGCAGTAAACTAGCTTAAATACTACTATACTCATTTTTTCGGGTTCTTGTTTTTCCCCCAAAAACAATTCAGAGAAAATAATGAGTTACCTCTCTGATAAATATCACATGTTCCATCTGTGAGAAGTTTCATAATGACTGGGATGTTGTTCTCCTTGGCAGCCTGAAGGAGTGGGGACTCACAGATCCTGCAATGAAGTAAAAGTGTCTTCTAAGGAAGGTAGACAAATATATGGCACTTCTTTCCAGAATATTTATTGAGACAATATGAATGATACATTTTTTCCTTAAAGACCAGTAATGCACATTTATCAACTGAGGTGTTTTTAAAGGAAAGGAGTGGCAGGGGAGGGGAAGGGAGAGGTTTATACATATGTGTGTGGTTTATATATATGGTCTATATTTTGAGGCTCAGAAGACAGAAAATGATACAAACAAGAATTCACTGTTATGTCTTAACAAGGCTTCATATGGTAAAATAATGTGATATGAAACACAGTAGCTTCTCATAGAAAGTTATGAGGAAAACTGAATATCTTAGCTATGCTATTTTTATCTCCGATGCTGAGAAAATTGAGGAAACTAATGAGAGCTGAAATATATTCCTGTTCTAGGAAAGAGCATGCCATTAGACAAGTTTCAGACCAAATAATTCACTTATATTTGGAGAATACCCATGGTTCTTCCACCAGACTCTATGTTATTTTAGTAGACCCTTTGGATTTGATTAAGAATTTACAAGCACAGTCACCACACTTCACCCCAGCAAGGCCTGCTGACACAAACAGCAGACTGAGAGAGGTGAGCCTTCTTCCCTATTCAGCACTGGTGAGGCAATATCTGGAGTCCTGTGCCCAGTTCTGGTCTCCTCATTAAGGAAAACATACTGGAGTGAGTTCAGAAAAGAATGATGAAGATGATTAAGGGACTAAAGCATCTTTCACATGAGGAAAGACTCAGAGAGCTGGAACTGTTTAGAGCAGAGGAGACTCAAGGGAAATATCATCAAAATATGCATATATCTCAATGCAGAGTACAAAGAGGATGGAGCCAGGCTGTTTTTGGTGGTATCAGTGACAGGACAAGAGACAATGGGCACAAACTGAAACATAGAAGGCTTTGTTTGTACATCAGGAAGTACTTCTTTACTGTGAAGGAAACAAGAGTGCTGGCATAGATGGTCAACAGAGGTTGTGAAATCTCCATCCTTGGTGATAATTAGAAGTTATCTGGACATGGTCCTGAGCAACCTGCTGTAACTGACCCTGCTTGAGCAAGGGTACTGGAACCAGGTGACCTCCAGAGGTCCCTTCCAACCTCAAATTTTCTTTGAGTCTATGGTATCCTAGACAGTAGTTCTGATCATAGGATAACTGACTCTTGTAATTTAGTGTGGCCCTTGCAATATTGAAGAATTCTTCAGCTTCTGTCCGACATGATAGTTTCTACAAGCTACCTATCTTCAATTGCTGGTGTATAAACGGCAAAACATTACTCATTTAAACTGAAAACCACATCTGCAGGGGCTGCTCCAAAAGTAATGCCACCTATGATTCTACAGTTCTATTTTATCATGTTGGCCCATGAAATCAGGAGCAGATGTTGGTGGTATGGCAGAACAGGTTGAACATTCCTACAAATATTCCACTACATTTTGTTACTGTGCGACAGATGGCAGCAAAGGAGCAGTCTGGCAAAAAGGTGTCTGACATGGAAGTGCAAAGGTGTGCCATTGAATTCCTCCATGAAGAAAAAAATTGCACCCATTCACATTCATTGATGCTTACTAAGCCGAATAGTGGAGACTGAACAGTGGATGTGAGCACAGTGAGGTGCATTTCAGCAGTGGTGACAGTATCAGTGGGTCACCTCTGCAGGTGCAGATTTTTATGAGAGTGGCAAGCAGGCTTTTGTTCATTGCTGGCAAAAATGTATAGCTAATGGTGGTGACTCTTGGAAGAAATGTTTTGTAGCTAAGAATTTGCTTTATCAGATAATGTTATTATTATGTTATTTGTATCTGTGGTAGTTTTCACAGAAATAAATACGAAGCATTGTTTTCAGAGTGATCCATGTATATTTCTTGCTTTAAATTGCTCTTTTAAATGCAACACTATGAAATCTTGAGGGGGAAAAAAAAGAAAAGAAAGAAAAAGAAAAACACCTTTTACATGCAGTTATACCTGAATTTAATCCAGTTGAAATGTGTGAGCTCTGCATAGTTTTACACCAGAAGGATAATGATATAGCTGGGAAAACTTTAGGGGAAAAAGCAAAACAACCATGCACACAGGCTACATAGCATAAAAGCATAAATGAATGTTATATTTCTCATTCAGTAAAAGGAACATTTCCTATTACCAACAGCACCCCCTTGTCTAAGTCAGTAGGAATTGGTCTAGAAAAACTCTAAAGAACAGAAGAGAAGTAGGAATTAATGATATAAAGAACAAAACTGAACAAATCAAGGAGCCCTTCTGGCACATTTTTTGCATCCTTCAAACTCTTAGCCTTGCTGCTCTGAGAAATATTTCTTTTCATCTGGCAGTTACATCAGTTGTTAATTACATGACTTGATGTGAATACTGCATCCAGGATCAGACAAAGAATAAAATAAAGAGGTACTCTGAGAAAATGTTCTAACATTCATCATCAGTAAAGCAAGCTTGCTACCTCTACCAGTATTTTGGCTGAGGAAGACTAGTTTTCCTACAGAATGTAACTTTCTGAGACAGAAAGTGGGAAGGAGGCAGGATTTCAATAGTATAAACAATGCTGCAATTAATTTGTTGATGCTTTACTGGGTAGGCTTTTATCTGAAGGCATCTTCAGTGACCTCAGAGAGGAGGAAGGATTGGGCAAGAGATAATGTGGGAGAACACAAACACAATACTATTCTCAAAAAACTCTCCAAAGTTCATGTAAATGACTAATTAAATTAGAAGCCTACTAATTAGCCACCTAACAAATACTGTACTCAGCTTGCAGAAACAGAGGGCAAAATTGTCAAATGTATGTAATCACTGTAGAGATTACTTGTCTCAGAGAGATGGGGGATCCCAAGCCAAATAGCAAGCTGCTGAAGAACCCAGACTTGTTGGCAAATATCACAGCAAACTTCCTCTTATGCCCCAAAGACCCATGACTTAGATGTTTATACCATACACTTTTACTCTCATTTAATTTTCTGGCCCCTAATTGAGGAAACTTCTTATTCTCATTTAAAACATACCATTGAGTCAACTCATTTTTAATACATTACCACAATGTGCTGAGAATATATGAGTATATAAGACTAGACAAATTCACTAGTATATATGAAAAGTCACACAAATCTAGAACCTTCAGTTATGCATATCTATTTTCTTTATGCCGTTAAGCATAGCATGAATTTTTGCATGTTACAACTCTATGTTGTGTTTCAAAGCAGCAACAAAATAAATGTTAGCAGTTTCTTAACAGAGATTGCTACAGCACATGCTTAGTTTCCATAAAGTATCATTACACCACTGGGCAGAGGTGTATTTCAGAGAATGATTCAGCAAAGAGACATATTCAGACGCCCTGAAAAGGTAAGTCAGAACACCCAAATTAAGCTGCTGTTCTAAATTATTGTCTTCTTCAATTACAAGATCAACTGACACCAAGCTCCTAGTTTACCCATTGACTAGGTATGTAACACTAGGCAGTGCTGATGTTGCCTTATACTGTTCAGAATAAGCACAGCTACATAGCTAAACAGTAAGTACTTCTGATAGGCAGCACTGAAACAGGTTGTCCAGAGAAGTTGTGGGTGGATGCCCTATCCATGGAGGTGATGAAGGTCAGGCAGAATGGAGCTTTGAGCAACCTAATATAGTGGAAGATGTCCCGGCCCATGGAGGTGTGGGAGAGTGAAAGGATGTGTGAAACTAGATGATGTTTCCTTTCCAAACCAAAACGATTTATGATTACTGTAATTCAATTTTCTTTATAGATGATTCCATTATATGCTCAGGAAGCTGTAAGTTGTTTTTCAATACAGGTAAAGACAAAATCAGAAACACCCAAAAATCCATTGTGAAACAAATGCAAGGTAGAATGTAGGTCAGATGCTGACTGAGGGAGTCATGTAAAACAGTTTGAAACAAGATTAAGGATTTCACAAACACTCACTACTGGTAACATGTACACTTTTGGATTTAGGCCTTCCTAATCACTTCTTTTGCAGTCCATCCTGCTCATTGCATTTAAGAGAATATAAAGAACGCAAGAACTCCATAAGTCTTAACTGTGTTACAAAAACAGGAATTACGATTAATAGGGTTCTTCAAGGCACATTAGGTACGAGCAGATGATCTGAGACATCCAGCCTGGCTTTACAAAGGGAAGGTCATGCCTGATCAATGTGGTGTCCTTCTATGATGGAGCGGCAACATTGGTGGACAAAGGGAATGCAACTGATGTCATGTACCTAGATTTGTGCAAGGTATCTGACATGGTTGCCCAACACATCCTTATCTCTAAATTGGAGAGATATAGATTTGAAGGATGGACTATTCAATGGATAAGGAGTAGGATGGAAGGCCATAGATAGAGTTGTGTTGAATGACAATATGTCCAGGTGGAGGCCAGTGACAAGCGATGTCCCCCAGGGGTCTGTCTATGGACCGGTGCTCTTCACCAATGACATCAACGATGGCCTTCACTGCGCCCTCAGTATGTTCGGTGATGACACCAAGCTGAGTGGTGTGGTTGACATGTTAGAAGGAAGTGACACCATCCAGAGGGACCTCAACAAAATCAAAAGGTGAGCCCATGTGAATCTAATAAGATTCAACATAGCAAAGTGCAAGGTTTTGCACTTTGCTCAAAGTAACCCCAAATACATTTACAGACTGGGAGAAGAACTCCTTGAGGGTAGCCCTGCAGAGAAGGACCTCGGGATCCTGGGGGAAGGAAAACTGAACATGAGTCAGCAGAGTGCTCTTGCAGCTCAGAAGGCCAGTGGTATCCTGAGCTCCATTAGAAGAGGGATGGCCAGCAGGGATAGGGAATGTCTGTCCCTCTCTACTCTGCCCTCGTGAGGCCCCATCTGGATGGAGCACTGTGTTCAGGTCTGGGTCCCCCAACACAGGAAGGATGTGGAGCTGTTGGAGAGAGTCCAGAGGAGGGCCAGTAAGATGATCAGAGGGCTGGAACACCTGCCCTGCAAAGACAGGCTTAGGGAGCTGGGCTTGTTCAGCCTGGAGAAGAGAAGGCTGCGAGGAGACCTCATTGCAGCCTTCCAGTATTTAAAAGGGGATTATAAATCAATCAACTTTTTACAAGGAATCAACTTTTTACAAGGGTAGATAGTGATAGGACAAGGGGGAATGGTTTTAAGCTCAAGGAGGGCGGGTTTAGATTGGATGTCAGGGGGAAGTTCTTCACAGAGAGGGAGACGAGGTGCTGGGACCAGAGAGGCTGTGGATGCTCCATCCCTGGAGGTGTTCAAGACCAGGCTGGATGGGGCCCTGGGCAGCCTGGTCTAGTACCAGATCTGGAGGCTGGTGGCCCTGCCTATGCCAGGCAGGTTAGAACTCGATGATCCTTGGGGCCCTTTTCAAATCAGGCCATTTTATGATTCTATGATTCAAATTCAATTGAATTACTAATTAAAAAATATATTCTTTTAAACACAAATTCATTCTGCATCAAAACTTTCAAATCTTTTCAATAAAGTACTTTCATTTTTGTTGTTGTTGTTTTATTCTAAGTTCTGTTCCTCACCCTAATATCTAATCGGTTTTCTCTAACAATTTTTTAATTTGTTCTTTTTTTTTTCTTTTTTTTTTTTTTTTTTTTTTTTGCAAAACATAAATTTTGTATTGACCTCTTCACAAGGAAACTTATACACAAGTACCTTCCAAAATCTATGAGGCTAAGCCATGTCTTGGGCAATGGGGTCAGATGTGTGTTTGTTTGTATGTTGACAGTTCTGTAGGACCTTTAGACCTGAGATTATTAGGTTTTGCTTTCTGTTACTAGACAGAAAAATTCCATTATGATGAAGTCATAATAGCATAAGACTAAAATGATTGAAAATGCTGCCAGCCAGTGACGCCTTTGACTTTATTCTCCACGTTACAGCAGAGTTTTTAAAGTCTGTTCTTTCCACCTTGACTGTTCAGGTGAACCATTACTAAGAAGTATTACAAATGGAACTGGGAACTGGCATCTTAATTTCACTGTCATCTTTGGAAGCAAAGGAACCAATTAATATTAACAGGCACTGTGGATTTTAAGGTAAGAGTTGTACACTAATTTGTGCACAGAAAATTCAGTAAATTATTTAGACAAAAGAAAAGCAAAACTATAGTAATATATCTCATTCACTGTCTGCTTGGGAAAGATTTGCCAAGAAGGCAAAGGCTTTCTGTGTCCCTGTACAACTTAAGCAGCCCAGTTCAATAACATTAAAATAAGCTAACTTTTGTTTATGTTTGTTTCCACAAAAAAAAAAAAATGTAGCCAAAGCATTTCATTAATGTCTGTGAGACTGAAGAGTGACAAAATGCTAAGGCAACAAAAGGTTTCCACCACAGCACAGCCGGAGCAAATTCTGCCAGCCATAAGAAGATTGCTCTCTGCAAGATATGTAAGCTATTCCAAGCACCTCTAATGCATTATTTCTTAAAATGCAGATCTCTACATTTAATTTATGTGCAAAAGGGCTTCAATATTTGTGTTGAAATGTACCTCATAGATTAAACATTTTATTGTTATTAGAATAATGATGTCTCATAGCATCCTAGGAAAGCCAGCTGATACCACTAACTCCTGAGAAGCAGCTGTGAGATAGAAGAGATGTATAGATAACTTATCAACCCAAGTTATAAAGGCAGGCAGTAGCAGAAAGCTTAACATTATGGATCCATGCAGTCAATTTCTTTAGTTTATTCCTTGATTATTTTTAATGAACAGTGTAATTCACATATGGTGGATTTTCTAAAATTACATGTTAGGGAGATTCTGTTTCCTTGTAACTTTTAACACTAAAAGCCAGATGAAAACAAACAAAACAATCATGACTACCACCAACAAGAACCCAACAACAACAACAAAACCAACAAACCAATGACTCATCACTTCTGGAAGATCTACTGGCTGTGACAGGCATCTGATTCTTCTTCACCCTTATCAGTCCTGCATTTTCATAAATATTTATTAGTTATCAAAACCTGGTTATGAACTGTGCTGTTTTTTTTTTAAATGTTCATATGCTCCAGGCTATGTTTAATTCCAAAGATAATTCTAGAAAGCTCCTATGAGCTGTGACTTCTGTCACCAGAACCTCACACAGAGCTATGAGTTAAGTAAGAAGATTCTTGAACAGGAAGAAACCAGCAGAGTAAGGCTAAGTAAACTCTTAGTCCTCTCTGACATTAGAAGATTGTATCACATTTCCTGAACTTGGATGTCACTTTGGGAAATGTTATACAGTGCAGGATTGAGCCAAAGAAATAGCCCACTATGGATAAAGCTGAGATCAAATGCCAAGAAGATTCAACAAACTAATACACATGATGAATAAATAGCAATAACAGTGAATGTGAGAATTACCCAGTTAGCTTCCAGGCCTTATCATCAGCAGTTGTGGCTCAGGAAAAAAAAAAAACACAACATCATTCTAGCACAGAGTCATGACGCACGAAATCATGAAGGCAGAGCACAGTAGATAAATAGTAATGTATTTACCACTGACTTTCAGTATGAAGAAAGGTTGAAGTAGCTGGGCTTGACAGGGAAAGCTTGTGAGGCATTCTAACAGTAGCCTATGAGAAGAAGAGTGAAAAAATAGGAAGGGGCCATATGTTGGCCCCTTGGTAATAGTAAATGGTAAAACAAGGAGCTACAACACCAAATGATGAATTCAGAAGTTCAGGCTGAATATTAGTGTGGAAAAAAACAAAACACAACGCCTTTATCACCAAAATACTATAACACTGTAACAGACTCCTAAAGAGGTAGTAGAATCTTTCTCCTAGGAGGCTTTCAAGACTCAGTTACACAGAGCCAAAGCAGCATGATTTAGAGTTGGCAATAGCTCAGCTTTGAGCTAGTGATTAGATTAGAAAGCTCCAGAGTTTTCTCCCACATCTATATGATTTAAAACTGGGAAGATGATGTTACAACTGTAAAAATTTTAATGTTTTCAGACTTTTAGCTTGTATTTGTTCAGTTGGAGATAACAGAATCTACTGAGAACTTATTTTTCAGTTACTTATGTTTTTCATGAATGTACACAAATGTAAACAATTCAGAATTCTATGGACACACAATTGTTGCTACCATCCTTTCTATTGTAAGTAACTTAAGTTTCACTGCTTTGAAATAAAATAATACAGACTTTTTGTTTTTCAATGAGGAGTTAAATAATTATTTGGAAGTTCTTTCCCTAAAGACAGATAAAGACATTTGTTCATATTCAGGTACTATCCTACTTATTCCTGTGCATGTCTGGGTGTATTCATACACAGAGACAGATTTGTCCCATGTAGGCACATCTTTCTCCCCAGAGATGCTTGGAAATTGTTGTAAGGATGTAAAGATGTAAGGAAATTTAGAAAAAAAGGAGTGGAGGACCAGAGGCAATTTTTTACTGGACTAATGCAGTTTTTGTGCATGCAGAAATGAGAACAATGAAAAACAGATTCAGCTGGATTTCCATGAATACTCCTGCACCACAGTGTGTGGAAGGAGAAACACAATGGAACAGTAACAAAGAGCCTTGATCCAATATGACACACAAAAACACAAGCAATCTTCTTGATAACATAAGGTCTAGGAGGATTAATTCTTTGAATTATAGATAATTGCACCTGATCCAAGGGGGTTAGAAATAGCACTCAAACTGACAAAGCAAACGATCATCAGATTGTAGAACATTAAGCTCATTCTATCCTATTATAAGGGCAACCTTCAGAGAAATAAAAAAAACAGAATCCCTTTAAAAAGCCATCATTTCAAATACAACTGACTGCAGTTTAAATGCCACATTTCTAATGAAAGCAAAACAAAACCTAACGCATGCACTTCCTTGTGAGCTTTACTAATAAAGCAGGAAAGAAAAAAAGCATATTATTAATTTGTGACTGAAGTTCTGCACCGAGAGAAATTCAATTGAGATTTAGTAAACACATACATGAAAGCAGATAACACTGGAACTCCAGAAACATTCCACCTTGAAAGAGGTTGCCTGATAAAGAACAGTGTTCTAAAGTTTTTTCAAAGCTTATTTGGTGACAGAAGAGCCTAAGGGAAGGGAGTGAGAATGAGCTACAAGGAGAGAGCAGGAGAAGCAAGGGTAGACAAGAAAGAGCACGGTACCTTTTCTGCTGGAGTAAGTAGATTTCATCCAGATGTTTATCCCAGGACTTTTTGCCTTGCAACTTCTGACTCAGTCCATTCCAGATCCGGAAGTAGAAGGGTTTGCTATCACCAAATAAAGGTACCCCCATTGGACGTCCCTTTATCTGTCTTTTCTAGTTGTCTGAAAGCCAGTAATCCTCACTATGGGAAAGAAAGAAGAAAAAAAAAAAAAAAAAGTGCCAGGGAAGGCTTATTACAAAGCACCACTCCTCTACCTCCTGATGTGCTACTTACAGAGGACACTGTCCTTCAGCTGCATCAGCTGATGAAAGTACATGTAAAAACACAAAATAAAATCACTTCTCTCTAGGAGATCTCATACCTCAGCCCTCCTCAAGTACTTAGTTTCCAAAATAAGCCCAACCCAAAGGTGTGCCTGATGTAGAAATAGCTCACTAGTAGGGTACCCCTCACAAAGACCCTGTGTAGCACTAAGGAAGTCAGTACAGCACTGAATTCTTAGGCTTCTAGCATTTCTTTTCTAAGTCTGGAATTTAGAAGTAATAATCCTCCTGATGTATCTCAAAATTCCTCTAGGGAGCAACATACAACCAATATCGAAACAGACAGCTAAACAAGCCAGGAAAAACACCCTCTTGCCGAGTGAACATGTGGAAACGTGCCCTGTGCTCAGGTAAGGCAGTATGGAGGAGGACACACCTCCCACTCCAACTATCTGCAAATTCCACTAAAGACACAGTCATTATAGACTCCACCTTCTCTGCGTCAAACAAAGTCGTGTCACTTTATGAGCTGGAAGAAGAGTTTCTGTAAATTAGTATGTGAAGTTTGGATGTTTCATTTTCCTTTTAATTTTCTACAGTCTCTCATTGTTTTTCCACACTTATCAGAGAATGAACAGAGTAATCTCCTCAAAACTATCGGTTTATTCAGAAGTTATTAAAGCTTAGCAAGCCAGTATTTACATCCAGACTTAGGCAAACTCATCATGTACCTTGTTTATGGAAACAGAAGTCACTACAAAGAAAAAGAACAATGCTTCAAGCCAAACTTGAGGAATTGCATCCTAAAATGTTAGATTCACTGAAGCATCCAATTTTTGGAGGAGGTGTTAGGTTAAACTGTCATAACGGGAAGAATGATTTTCTTGCTACATTGAGAGATAAAGGCAGCCAGGAGTTAAGAGCAAAATGTGTGGTTTTCTTGAACAGTATCAGTAATATATTCCTCCTAATATCCTTGAGGATGGGAGCAGCTTCATTCAAAGCTGAGTAAGATATTTAGATATTGAATATTGTTAGATTTTGAATATACAGTTAAGTGCTGTGATAGACAAACACAGTCTCTATTTTCCTGGGCAGCCAGTGCAATTCAAACAACTGCACGCCAATACCTCAGATGGACTCCTTAAATTGTCACACAACAGGGGAAGGGATGAGGGCTTGTTACAGCTCTCATTCTTCAGACTGCTGTAAATCTGGTTCAACAGTTTTCCTTTACCCATAAATATGAATAAAAATTTTTAATACTGCAAAATAATGTTTTTATAATTCATGTACAATTAACTTGCAAAGGTAATAGAGTGCATGTGGTTTCTCACATACATTGTATCTGGTTTTAGCTCTTGGTACCCATTTCCACTGTTTCTCAGACACACTGTTACTCTGTATCCTAGCTCTAATCTAAAGGCCTTCCTTTGTCTTCCGACAGCATTCTAGTTCTACATTTCTCTACAAGTGTTCCTTGTTCCAGTCTTTTACTGCAAATGATTTATCCTAGATGTCAGTCATACCCCTTCTTAGCGTCTTGACTTCTCTTAATTCTGACGTGGATTGTTTCTGACTAATAATTTCTGAATATTGGAATGCCTCAATTTCATCTCCTCATGCATGGTTTTTCTCTTGTATCCATGGCCATGAGTAACAAAGTAAGCATGAAAAAATGCAAAACACAATTTAATTAAATATGTTAGACACAGCAGTGTCTAGCAACAACAAAAAAAAAAAAAAAAAAAGAGCAAAATAGTGATAAAACAATGCTAAAAGCACCATGTGGTTTTAGGTGTATTAGTATTACCTATGGCATGGTTAGCATGAGTTGCTCTTTCTAGAGCTGCAGAAATAGTTTAAGTAAGCCAATACATGCAAATACTTTACCCACAACCAGGAAACTCACATTTTCAAATATCTGCTATAAACATAAGAAAACAAGACACTCCACTTTGCCCAGTGGGGTTTGTCATTTTGCCACAGACACTACCTTGCATTTCTTTTTTCTTATTCCTTTTAGGTCATCCTAGATTTTCAAAAACATAACACATACAGCACTTTGTAGCCAAATCTGAATGAACTGACTTTTGGTGACAGTATATCTAAAGTTAGCCTTTTCTAGCAGCATACCCAAAAAGACTACAGGAATAATCTCTACATAGTCTTTGGTTTTAGTTCTGTTCTGCCCACATTTCCTGTTCCTTCTTTGTTCAAATATAAATCAAAGTGGTATTATCTGATCTATTACAAAGTAATTTCAGCACTAATATAGAGATAGACATGATTTGCACAGTACATGGCATGGATTCCTTTCCTTCAGAATGACCCTCACCCTTACATTCTATGTTTTTGCAAAACTGCTGTTAACTTTCCTGGAAGTTTTGAGTACCAGAGGTATGTAGGATTTAATCCAATGTGCTTACCTGGTGATGAATCAGGATGTAAGTACACATTCTTTTTTTCTCTAGTTTTCACCTATAGTTGCCTTAGAGAGGGAAAATTACAAGAGCGGGTTGACATTTTGAAGTTACCACAAAGAAATGCCTAATCCTAATCTTTCACAAAATACATCTGAATGTGAATTCTGATTAGCAAGTAACAGAGATTGTAAAAGACATTGCAAAAGTAAGGAAAGTTGTCAAACTGAAGGGTTTAGCTGCACATTCTAAAGTCCCACCTTCATTTATTCTGAAAGATTTTAAAGGATTCTGTTAGACATAAAAAAGAATGTAATGGATAGTATCAGGAAAACTTACACAAAAATGACGGAGAGAAAGGCAAAGAACTCAACTTATTTATCGTTTATGATGACCTGAAATTCTCTTTCTCATTAGTCTTCCACATTTGCTCCCCAAACCAATGTTAAGCAAATATGACTGCACCACCACACAGACATTGAAAAGCTAAGCTGACTAGTCTAGGCAAGCCATGTTTTCTGTGTCACTGATAAGCAGCGTCCCAGGCTATCCTACACTAAGACTTGCCTAAGTTTTGCTGTCTCAGGGTCAGCTTCAGAGTCACAAGCTGCCAGGCTATTTTACAAGCTCTTATTTTTCTACTGCATCTATCTCCCTCTTGTTTCATTTGTTCTTTCTGAATTATATATATGCTCTAACCTTAAGAATTAAATGACATATTCCATTCTTTTGCTTCAATTCACAAACATCTTTCATCTTACCTCTCACAAAATTTGTTCTTAAAAAGAATCCCACATTAGAAATTACAAGAGAAATGTTATCATTTCAACATTGATGAAAACAAAGTGCATGGATTTGCATAACAGGTTTTAGGCTACCATCTTAAGACCAACAGTGGAAGTGCAGCCAACAGCTATACTTCAGTCTTTCAATAATGCCTCTGTACAATACTGAGTATACTGTGTCATTTTTCTCAAGTCGCAGCATTTAAGAAAAGCTCTAAATGTCAGTTGTAAGAGAAAAGAATGAGAGAAGAATGAATTCAGAAAAAAAAGTAGTGAAAAAGAACAGTTTCTGTGCATGCACAGAACACAAAGCCAAGAACTCATGAGGCCGGAAATAAATAGTAATGCAATTTTTCCATGTGTACAATAGATAATACTCCATCTGAAAAGGCTGCACCAACAACAAGCCAGCAACTGCTTTGTGTATTGCAGATACATTAAGAAACACTGATGGATTGTGATATTTCCAGTTATTCAAGTTATAGTATCTTACTAGAGTAGCAAGGCAAAACAAAGTTGTAGATGACTGTATGCAAATGAATGTTATTATGTTTAATATCACACAATTGAGTGATGATAGATATCCATGTAAGACAAAGCTAAGTAATAGAGGAAAATAACTAAATATTCCAGGAGTACTATCTCCACTATTCTTGAGAAATTCTTATCTTCACAAGATTTCAACTACTATATAAGTATGAATTACATTGCTACTAGTAAATCACAGATAACTGAGAAATAGAAATGAATTAACAATGCATTATAAACTATACCAGAGCAGAGGTGTCCTTTAGGGATTTACTACACATCACACAAGCAGCCATGATGTATAACTCTGAGAATATGTCTCCTGGACACTGTAATAAAAGACAACAAAAAAATGTTTACAGATACAATAGGAGTAAGAAGAAGGCTAAGGAGAATCTCCAGTGGGTGCAGTGAAGAATGTGACTGCTGATGATAACAGAAAAGGCAGAGGTTCTCAATGCCTTCTTTACATCTGTCTTTAATAGTTACACCAGATATCATCAGGGAACTCTACCCCCTGACATGGAAGTCTGGGATGGAGAGTGGAACAAACTCCCCACAATTCAGATGAAGACAGTTAGAGACCTACTACTGCACCTAGACTGTCAGAGGTCCATGAGGCCAGATGGTGTCCACCTGACAGTGCTGAGGGAGCTGGCGGAGGTGATTGCCAAGCCACTTTCCAGCGTCTATCAGCATTCCTGGTCAACCAGAGAGGTCCCAGAGGTTTGGAGGTTTGCCAGTGTAGCTCCCATCTACAAAAGGGTCATGAGGAGGATCTGAGGAACTAGGCCTGTCAGCCTGGCCTCAGTGCTAGGGAAGGCTAGATCATCTGGAACAGATCATCTTGAGTGAGATCACAAGGCATGTGCAGGACAACCAGGGGATCAGGCCCAGACAGTATTAATTCATGAAAGGCAGATCCTGATTGACCAACCTCATCTCTTTTTATGATCAGCTGATCAGCCTGCTGGATGAGGGATAGGCTGCTGGCATAGTCTACCTAGATTTCAGCAAGATCTTTGATGCTGTCTCCCGCAATATTCTCCTAGGGAAGCTGGCAGCCCATGGCTTGGACAGGTACACTCTTTGCTGGGTAAAGGACTGGCTGGAGGACTGGGCCCAGAGAGCACAGGTCAATAGACTTAAATCCAGCTGGCAATCAGTCACAAATGTTATTCCCCAGAAGTCAGTACTGGGATCTGTTCTGCTAAATCTTTATTGATGACCTAGACAAGGGGATTTACTGTGCCTTCATTAAGTTTGCAGATGACACCAAACTGGGGAGAAGAATTGATCTGCCTGAGAGTAGGAAGGCTCTACAAAGGGACCTGGATTGATGGGCTGAGGCCAGTGGGATGAAGTTCAAGAAGACCATGTGTCCTGCATTATGGTCACAACAAACCCATGCAAGATACAGGTTTGGGGCAGAGTCGCTGGCAAGCTGTGCAGAGGAAAAGGACTTGGGATGTTGGTAGATGTTCAGCTGAACATGAGCCAGCAGTGTGCCCAGGTAGGCAAGAAGGCCAATGGCATCCTTTCCTGTATAAGAAATAGTATAGCCAGCAGGAGCAGGGAGGTGATCATTCCCCTGTACTTAGTTCTGGTTAGAGTCCCTACTGCTCCATAATACTACCTTCTTGAGAAGTTCTATACAAACTTCTGCACTTACTAGTATTCAAATTATAGTATGGCAGATTGCCCCAATGAACTCTTGACCTCTTTTGAAAGCTTGGGCAGTAGCAAGAGACCAAAGGAAGAGGATGGATGTGGCTTCAAATTCTGCAAAATTAACTTGGTCAATCCACTGTTGCTGGAAGTAGTAATAAAGTAGACATAAATATTCATGCTTATGTGAACATATTGCATTCATCAACAGAAAAGAAATAATCATGGAAAAATAATAGTCATCTTATAGAATCTGAAGGGCTACGTATAGAATTTCCCTTGTAGAGAAATGGTGAAGTAGTCAGTGGTTTATTGCAGTAATAATTTGAAAGTCTTTGGTTGAGTATACCAGAGCTTGAACCCCAAGCAGACAGACTGGAGAAAAGGTCCCCTCCGAAAAAGAGCAGAGAATCTAGCAATATTCCTCTCTGGTATGTTATGCTGGAGAAGAATATTTATTAAAGAAGTTACCCAGAGACAGTCTTTGTCTGTTAATCAGCTCTGGTTAGCTAACCAAGGGGAGGGTCAGGTTACTGTGTTAGTGTGTGGGCAATCCTGTTCTTTCTGTTCAGATTTGCTATACCAACACTTAAGAAGGATGCTTGAAGGCTACAGTACTTTTTTTCCTGAGCTTCTGGAAAAAGGACTATTATACACTTCACAGAAAAATTTATGGTAGAAAATGAAGGATGCTGTACATAAAGTAGAATTGATTCAGGGAGATGGCAATGAACTAAACTTGAAATTACGTTTTGACAGCAATGAGGAAGGAAGTGACAAACTTCCAGTAAAATGGAACTTGTAGTTTTCTATTTAATACATTCATTAAAGTATCTACTAAAACGAAGATAATATATTTGTCAACTTTGTTACTAGCAACATGTTATCTTCCCCTTAGTTTCTACTGAAAAGTTGCTGGTTGCTATTTTTATTCGTTTGCATTTTTGTTTTTCTACCGATTCTCTCATTTTCACCCTATTTAATAATGAAGAGTTTACCCTATTAAGAAAATAGGGTACAACTACAGGCTAACAGTATGAATTTTCACAGGATGCTTAGCTGCTTCATTACTCTCTCTTCCCTGGGGAACAGAGAATATAAGAGAAAGCTGTTCCCTGAAATAGACCTTTGGTGATTGAAAACTGAATACAGAACAAAAGTTCTAAGAAATTAAAACTGCAGATGCTTGGACATATACCAGGCACTGCCCTGAACTAATGTGATGAATTCTTTTTTCCTCCAGGAGGAGTTGAATTTTTCTACTGTGCAGAGTGTCCTGAAGCATTATGAAGCATGTCTTGCTGGTGACCACAAACTAGGCTTCTAAGAGGAAAGAAGACCCATTCAGTTAACTCTGAATAGGACAGATTTTCAGAAAACTGTTAGAGCTAACGTTCTATTTTTGTAAGGGTTTCTGAGAATATGGTTTAAAGTAAAAAGTTTCCTTTTCCTTTGCAAGCATGATTCATGACATTTTCCAGGTTCACATGAAGCATCTGTGAAACCTCTTATTTTCAATGGTCATGAGCCTAACACTGAATATGTTTAAATCTTCCTTAAACTACCTCTTCACAAAGGATTCATTTCCTTTGTTGTTTAAATGATCCAATATGAAAATATGACATTTTTTTCTTGGGAGAGCAGCAAATATATCACTCCTGCTGCTGAGAGTACTGATAATATGACACAAAGACTGCAAACTAATGAAGCAGCATAAAATTGATACAAGAAAATAACGTTAGGAGATGACTCGGTAGGAGATTCATCTCTCCCTGTTCAGTCCACCTGTGCCAGCACAGAGATGTGGACACTGTACATCAACTATCACTAAGTACAAGCTCAAGACTCAATGTAATGTCCAACAGCTGAGTAACATTTTGTTTTAGATATTCCCTTCAGTCTTAGTGATTGTAAACTGCATATCCATGAAACATAACAAGAGTTGACATAGGGGTATCATTTAAACTTTGACATGCTTCCAATGGACGTACATCTGCGTGGGTTTGAGCCCCACTCCTGGTACCAGCAGAGTTGTGCAGCAGAAGCGTGCTGGGCCGAATCAGCCCATAAACCATTGACACTATCCTATATGTGATAAAAATGAGAGATCAACTAATTACCTTCTACTGGACTGATGAAAGTTCATTCACATTGTTAAAGGTTTTCATACATATGCATACAAAGTACAAAGGGTACTTTCAGTAAGTTTACAGATGACACCACATTATGTGGAGTGATTGAAATATTGAAGAACAGGGCTGCCATTCACAGAGTCCTCAATACGATGAAGTTACAGGCCAAGAAAATACAGACCTCAAGAAAGAGATCCCCAAGCCTATTTCTGAGATGGAAAAAACTCTAGAGGGTACAGGAAAGATCACCTAATGAGCATCTCTGCAGAAAAGATCTAAGCACAGTCTCTAACTGCATTAAAACCTGGTGTTACAGAAAGGGTTGAGCCAGACTCTTTTCAGAAGAACAAAAGACAAGAATAAAAAAAATTAAACATTGAAATGAGGGTGGTTCAGTAGTAGAATAAGTTGCCAAAGGAAGCTGTAAAATCTTTATTGTTTGAGCTTTTCAAAACTCAGTTGAACAACGCTGTGCAAACTAATTCAATTTTTATATTAATGCCACTTTGACCAAAGAGAGAGTGCAGCCTTTTTAAAAGCTATGAATATACTGAAGTGCTTCTAAGGACTAAAAAACTAACTCTTTAAATATTATCTTTAACTAGTTAACATGTGAACGTCCTGTATCTGATAATTATCTGTTTGCTGATGTTAATATATGCTACGTCTGTAAAGCCATTCTTCAAGCATTAATCAAAGCACCTTTTGGAGGGGAATAACCATCCAAAAATATGACCCACTTGTCCTCCAGATTTTTTTGTGTGTGAACCAATTCTATTTGTATTAGTATTTTCAACACATAAGGCCTGAACAGTACTTACAAACAATTCTGTTTGTGATGTAGTAATGAGTTAGATCTAAATAAAAAATAAATTGGACTTAGAAGTAGCTAAAGTTAAAGCTAAAGCTAAAGCTCTTATTTCTACTGAAAAATAATTTTAGAAGATAGGCCTTATTAAAAAAAAAAAAGAAAGAAAGAAAAAAAGAAAAAAATTCCATTTGTAGCATTGATTTTTAATTACTTTATGCA
Source organism: Meleagris gallopavo (assembly GCF_905368555.1). Lineage (NCBI taxonomy): Eukaryota > Metazoa > Chordata > Aves > Galliformes > Phasianidae > Meleagris > Meleagris gallopavo. The sequence continues at coordinate 76,711,778 of NC_139404.1, read as the reverse complement.
ATGATATGTATCAGGTTAGGTGAACTGGGCACTGAATTTTGCTAAAATAAACTGGCAAGGTTTTAATTTGCAAAATTAAGAATTTGTCTTCCAAAGCACCTGGAAAACTATTGTTTCCAAGAGGTATCAACTTCAGTTCTTCTACAAAATAATTTTAGTCTTGACCTATTTGAAATACACACACAGTAATGGTTAAACTGCATTGTAATCACAACAATATCTCTTTGTACGAGCTAAAAAAATTATTGCACAGAATCCAATGGAAACTGATGGCACTACAACCAACAAAGCTAATTCATGTACAAAAACTGTTCCAAAAGTAATGCCTCCTATTTTATTATGTTGTCCCACAGTATCAGAGGTGGATGTTGGTGGCATGGCAGTAGAGGCTGAACTTTCTCAATAATATTCCATTATATTTTGTTAGTGTGCTGTTGAAAAATAACATTTTTTAGCTGAGTTTGCTCTATCAGTGCTTTTTGTATCTGTTATTTCCATTTAAATAAATTGGAGGCACTATTAGAGCGACCTATGTATTTCACCACTACAGGTTGAAGTGTAAGCCTACTTCATCCAAGATCCATTTAGCTTTCACTGGAGTCTTGTATGACTCATTCTGTTTCTTAATTTGATATCTCTTGAAATATATATGATCTCTATTATCACTGAGAAGAAGCAGCTTATCATCTGTTCCTCACGTTTTCACAGTCAAGTTGCAAGGAATTCAAAGCCATAATTCTCCTGAAAATAAAATGTTCTCTTCACAGTCCTGACTTTTCTTCCCAGACACCTCTGGTGGTACCCATTCAACATTTCCACTTTCAGCAGGACCTTCACAAATTCTGGATCACATCAGCTGAACAGCTTGGGTACTGATTTTCCATTAACACAGCAATGTAACAAGTATTAGGGGCACAAGATTGCCCATCTTCCAATTTTAAGCCTGTAAGATAAGAGGTCACTTCTTTAGAAACACTAAAAGAATACTGTATCTGAGTGACCTTCATCCAAACCCTGGGGAAAAGACTATGAAGTATTTTCCCACATGAACATCTCTTTTGCACCCTCGGCATTTTTCCATAATTTACTCTTTGGAGTCATGAAGTTTACTGAAAAAGAAATGCTAACTGAACACACCTACTTCATTTGGCTCCTCCCATATATAGGAATGCCAGGGAAAATTGTTAAGTTTTAAAGCTATCTCTGCCTCTTAAATCCCTTCTGAAGACAGATATAAACACTGACTCATAATCCATTCTCATCTTATGTCATAGACAAACTTAATTTGAAAGCTGATTATTTCTATTATGGACCAGATAATTTGTTCAATGTTTTGGTGCCATAAGTGTAATGTCATCTCTTGTTCTTTTTTTCTTTAGGTTTTCTAGTCCTTTTAATTTTTTCTAATTTGGAGATTTCTTTTTTCAACAGTTTGAAACATTTTCATTTCCATCACCAGGTAATGAAACTCTGATGCCTGCTTCTTTGTCAGAAGTAGTGTAAAGAGAACTTGGAGGATGGGGAATTATGCATATATAGTCAGTAAGTTAATGCTTATAAAAACTGTGGGCATTATTTTGCCATGTCATTCCCACCATTCACAAAACTACTGTTTTGCAGATCCACATTTCATAGACACATCTATTTCCACTGCCATCCATTTTTTATAAAATTCTGTTGTAAAGTGTACATTATGTTCAAGGAGAAGTTTAAAATTGACATTTTCTTATTATTTTTATAAAAATGGAAGCAATGATTCTGACAATATAAACTTTATAATTATTTTTATTTAGCATTACCCGTGTGAGTTGTATAGAGAAATGATAATCTGATGATACATTTTAAGATATTTTAAAGCTAAATAATTTAAATGGGTAGACATTTTCCCACAATTATCTACACCAAGGTAGAGATACGTACTGTAACCTTATCCAAAGGAATAAATGACTTTACAAACAGGAGTAACTTACAATATGGCTAAGGGAAAAAAAATAATTCTACAAGTTTTAAGAATAGTTCTCACTACAAGTAAGTGTATATAATTTCTGCCATTTTAAAAACAATGTTTATCTTTTGCATCAGTTCTGTAATATTGCTTGTACTCTCTGTAATGTCACTTTTTTCTGTGAAATAAAAATATATATTTTATATATTTTTAAATAAAATATAATATTTATTTATTTAATGTATGTAACATTAAATATGGGTTTGGATGAAGGTCACTCAGATACAGTATTCTTTTAGTGGTTCTAAAGAAGTGATTTCTTATCTTACAGGCTTAAAATTGGAAGATGGGCAATCTTGTGCCCCTAATACTTGTTACATTAAATTACATATAAATATATATAATATTTATATATTTTAATATAAAACTATAAAATATTTTTGTATTAGTAACATATGATTGTACTGTGGAGATACAGTGAATTTTCCAAGCCATGGAGAGAAAGCTCTAAGAATATATCTTCCACCTATGTCATTTAACACAAGAAGGAGCTCAGAGGTCACTTTAATTACTAAATATAAGGCATTCGAACTTCCCCACCTTTTGGTTAATCTCGGCAAAAACACTTGTGAATCTGCTATCTTTGGAATGAGGAATTAAAAAAAAAAGAACTTTCAAAACAACTTCTGCTATTTCTTTCCCAGAGCTAGCCTAGAAGAAACACACCAAGAAACTCAATACACAGCTGATAACAAGTGCTACAGTAGTGGGCATGGCTCACATTCCAAAATATACAGATGAGATTACAAATTGGACATAACATTATCAATAGTATTATGAGAAAATAAATTATAAATTCTGCCCATAGTTAGAATTCTGAGGAAGTGTGAGGTAGTACTAGGGAGTATTTCTGCCACAACTAGACTTTCAGAATGCTTTTTCTCGTCTGATAAACAAGAAAAAATAGTTTGCTGGTAGTAGTAACGTATGGCTATTTTGGAAGAAGTATCTGAAAAAAACAGAAAGCCTCCGCCTTAAAGAAGAGTAGATAGGTGAAGATGAAGCACATCTACATAAGATGCAGATAGTGCAAAGCATCTGAGGTGGTGTCTTTGAAGTTGCAACAATTGTTGGTCCATTTCATCCCACCACACAGTTCTCTCAGTCAAAATGTTTCACAGTTGGACTGAAATATTTGTCTCTCCATCTCCAGACAAGTAATTCCAATCATTTAGCAACCAATAAAATTGAAACATTGTATTTGAGGTTGACTAGTTTTTGGTTTGTTTTTTTCTTTTTCCCCAAAAAAGTGAAAGCAAAAATAACCAAAAAAAAAAAAAAAAAAAAGGATCAATCTAGAGTACTGTATTGTCTGACTTCTGACTGCCTGTAACAAACATGCTAAAGACTACTTGCAATGCTCCTAATTAACTCACTTTACTAATACACACACATATACTACTTAAAGAAAATCTTGGCTTTAAATGAAGATATTGTTATTTTGCAACAACTTTTCAAAATCAGAACAGTTGTATTTAAAGGGACTATGCAGTTCCTTAAATCTGCCTCTTCCATTACAGCAAGTCAGTACTGCAAACACAAGCTTGTGAATACCCACAGCAGCAACTTGGAGAAGAATGAACTGACTGAAATAGGAATGGCATATATCTCATGGCGAATTCGTAAATGAAAGTCACTGAGTATTATAGTGTTCCGTGGCTATTTATAAAGTATGACTAAAATAATAATAATGAAATAAGACTAATTTTCTTAGTAATCTTTCTGAATTGTTTAAACAATTATTTGTTTGTTTAGTAATTTGAACACTAAGTATTCTTCCTTACAAGTAAGACTGACTGATATATAGTGCATGGTAGAGTTCATGCAGCTTCAGGGGCAGTTCATAAGTAACACTTCTAATAGCAGTGAATCTTATAGTCTTTCTTTCAAACTGCTAAATTGCCTTGGCTCCCTGTTTTGTCATTGTACTACACTCATTTACCCAAACCAAATTACAGTCAGGAAGATTACATCAGTGATTTGCGTACCTTATCAAATGTACCTTATCAAATGAACAGTTGCAACATGTGGTCAACTCAGGAGCAGGTTCAAGAAAAAAACAGATTCTAGTATAATTGGTCATTCATAAAGAAAGCACGTCAGAAGAATGTCACAGATGTTTCACGTGGGGAGAAAGGAATGCAAGGCCCTGACAATGCACCTAATGCTTTTGCATTCCAATGATGGCTGTAACATTTCTCTTTAGGAAATTTCTGTAAACAAATGGAGAGTTGCCTCACATTCTCATATGCATCCATCATCCATTTGGAGACCTCACTCCATTACCATAATGAAGTGTATTAATTTATTTATTAAGTAATAATTACTTGTTTATTATTTAATTAAATAATTTGTACTTTATTCTGCATAGGTTTTCAATCACTTCACCAATTAAGAAAAACATAACTTACTAATGCTTAAGCAAAAACAGAGAGATGGAGGGATATATGCAGATTCGAAGGAAAATGAACATAACTTGCACTGTACTATCATTAAAGTAAAAACCCACATTGCATACTGGATTGAATTTTACGAGCTTTTTAATAAACTACTTTCTAGGTTTCATTACTAGAAGCTGAACACTAAAAAACATTAAGCTATCCTGTAGTAAAGAGTAGAAGGCATACCTTACTGTGTTTCCATATTGTCTTTCTTACAACCTTTTACAAATATATGTATTTTTAAGAATGTATTAAGAATTGTGACTGAACTAAGAAGAAACTAAAAGTTTTTGTTTTATCTTGTGCTTAGATTTGGCCAGGGTATTCTGAAGTAATTTAGAGAAAAAGCATAGGAATACTTTAAAACAAACACAAGTAGATCATAGTGATGAAGATTCTAACATATGCCAATAGCACAAGAAGGTGGTTGACGATTGTTAGAAAGATACTTGGATAAGTGAGTGTGCATCTTGAGATGCCAGAGAGAAAAGTGCTTCAATAGTTATAGATGTTGTGAGGGAGACTCTCCACAGGCTATATTACCTCCTTTGCTGCTGAAAAAGACACCAGTTTCTTCATCTATTTAAAAGAAGGGGACCTGCAAATGGAGCAGTCTGCTTCAGGAGATTCTAGACTGGGATTTCCACTTTGATCTTATTTCTCTACTCAGAGAGTGGTGAAGCACTGCAACAGGCTGCCCTGAGAAGTTGTGGGTGCCCCATTCCTGGAGGTGTTAAAGGCCAAGTTAGATGGAGCCATGGGAAGCCTGATATACTGATCAGCAACCCTGCCTGTGACAGGGGGGTTGTAGCTCAATGATCCTTAGGGTCCCTTCCAATCTAAGGCACGCTATGATTCTATTACTTGTGCGCATTTATTTTGCCTAGACAGTTTCTATCAAGATCCTCCTCAGCTAAGGGCAAATCTTCCTTCCTCAGGCTCTCTTTGTTACCTCCTTTGTCTAGTATTTCTGAGGGCCAGACTTATCAGTAAAGACTGAAGCTAAGGGAATTTTCAGTATCTCTACCTTCTCAGTGTTCTGTTACCAGGACACTCCCCTCATTAGGCAACAGACCCACATTTTCCTAGTCTTCCTTTTGCTGCTGACGTAATGTAAAAAGTCCTTCTTGTTGTCCAGGACCTTCTTCATCAGATTTAATTCCAAGTGGGCCATGCCTCTTCACAGACTGATTCTAACCTTCACATTCCCAACCATCTCTTCCTTGTTTGTAAGAAGAAGGTCCAGGAGCACAACTTTCCTCATCAGTTCCTCCATCACCTGCATCAGAAAGTTATCTTCAACACATTGCAAGAACCTTCTGAACCGTGTCCATGCTTCAGTGGAAATCTAATCTGCACAGTTTTTTTAATTAATGATCACATATTGTCACCATCAATCAGCTCAGAACCTTTCCATTTCTTATTACTATGTCATAGTAAGATAGATGAAACCTCTGAAATAATAATGGTATGTTTGTCTCTTATACAGGATGACTCCACATGATTGCTGATATCTGCTGTTAGAAAAAGTAAGGAATCTTCCTTTTTCAGAATCCAATGTTAGTAGTGAAAAAGTGCCATGTTTGGAAATCCCAGCCAGGTTTCTGCTCCTTATCCTATGTACTGATGCCATTAGAAATTGAAAGCAAAAAGATTGTGTTCTTCACTGTATAGTGCATATTGAGTCATGAAAAAAGCGGATTCCAGCATACTACTTGCCATTCTTATAAGATTGACTGAAAAAATACAAAGAAGTTGTCTGTCAGAGGGGAATCAGTTGCTCAGAATTTGCAGTACAGTTGTTGACTCTCTACAAGAGCAGATTAGTAGCCAGAATGTAGAACTGTTGGCAGTGACTTCATCACATTCCATACCTGTCTCCTCACACAACTGTTTGTGATCTGATATTCATTCATTTCAAACCCAGAACTTCCAACCTCCATCATTCTTGTCTTCCAGCTGCCTAGCCATTCCCACCATATGGTTCTCAAAACAGTCTACCAGCTCCTCTCTGTCCTGTCCTGCATCCCTCTACTTACTTCTGGCTTCTTCATGCAGTCCTACTTGTACCATTTGCCCTTACTCTATTACTTGGCTCTTGTACTTCTGGATACTCTCAAGGGCATCTGCTTTCAGTCATGTTATTGGAGTCCCTCACAACAATCTAGAACGTCCCCATGTTCTCCATCTTTATCAGTTTTCTGATCATGGCATCAAAATTAGCCAGTGGGTGTGCCTTTAATTGCCTGGCACTATCCTGTCCTGTGAGGAATATGGCCTGAGGGTAGGATGCAGAAATTCACTGATAATGATCTTTCAGTCCATTTCCTTTCTTCCCTTCACTGGTTCCTTCTTGCCTCAAGGCCTTTACTGCTCAGTTTTGGGAATTAGTTTACAGCCTCCTCCACCTTTCTATTACAAATCCAATGGGTTTTTACCTCACATAGGGGAGTCATCTGATGCAGACAGCGATAACCTTCCTGGTGCTGCTAATGGTCCTGTGCTTCACTGGACCGGAGAGCTGCTTTACTAGATTTAATGCACCAGCTCTTTCAGTCTTGTGAGAGAGAAAGCATATATTAACTATTTTGTCTGATCCCCGTCCCCAAGACCAATCTGAAGGCAGTGGCCAGTGAGCTGTACTAGATTACATATTTTGATTATCTTTGCACATCACATCAATACATGTTGCAGTTAGTTACATGAGAAAAACATGAGATATTGAGTTAAATTCTCTAGAATTATTGCAGACTCTGGTTTATCTATTTGTTTCAGCTTCATCACCTCTCTCATAGATTGCTCATACTACATTCCTCTGGATCCACTTTATGGACAAGGCAATCCATAGTCTCTGTTCTTTTGCACCCATTCTGCCTCTACTTCAGAGGAATTTAAGGGCAGTCCTTTGGACTACACAAAGAGTGCATTCCATTAGCTACAGAAATGCGCCTTTACCTCTTGGTCTCATTAGAAAAACACAGGTCTAAGCAAGGATCAGTAGTTTAGTGCAGTCACTGTGACAATAAACATGAAACAACCATGATGATTCTAGAAATGGCCAAGACCAGGAGCAAGATTTTGATCATAAGCTATTTCTCCTCTATGGCAGGAAATCATGTTAATGCAACAGCATGCAGGCCAGGAGACCCAAGAAGAAAAAAAAAAATTGGTTCAAAATATCTCAAATTTAGATACAATATCCAACAACTTAATATTGCTAGTTCCTTCTCAACTTCCAGAGGAGTTTCTTTAACTAGAGGAGTTTCAGAGGAGTCTGATGACTTCTCCTGCCTCATTCCATAAATACTATTATCTGTTTCTTATTTATAACTTTATTTTTCTCTTAGATATATTTACCTTTAAAAATAATGTATTGATCTTCTTAACTGTTATTATTATTGACATAGTTATTTGAGCTAGAGGGTTTTTTTGTTATTGGTTGAATTAATCTACTGAAGATAGATTTGTATAAAGTAAAGGAATCTCTGTGTTCACAAAGGGTGGCAGTGCTGACAAAAAGTGGGATTTAATTTTGGGAATAGACATGAAATTAAAAAAAGGTCAGTTTTACTTTAATGCTTTTGTTGTTGTTGTTGTTGTTCTTTCTTGTGCTGACTTGATAAAGATTGTAATGTTCACACATACCTTCACCATCTGATGCAAAACACTGTAACAAGGAAATATATAGTTCTCTCCAAAAATAATGCTTCTTTTTTATTTTCATGGAAACTACGATAGATACAAAGAGCATAGTAATACTATTTAATGGAGCAAATTCTCAGCTACTGAACACTATTTTTTAATGTCAGTATTATTAGCTATGCATTTCTGCCAGCGATGAACAAGAGCCTGCTTATTGCAGTGGTAAAAATCTGCAACAGTGGAGGTAACCAACCATCACTGTACCACCCACCCACTGTGCTTACATCCACTGATCAGATTGCCCCTCTGCTGCCATTTGTTGCACGGCACAAAATGTAACAGAATATTGTTGGGAAAGTTCAACCTCTATTGCCAGCCTCTACTGCCATGTTACCTACAGCCACTTCTGATATCATGGGCCAACATAATAAAATAGGAGGCGTTACTTTTGCAGCAGCCTTTGTATATAGAAGATCTGAGAGAGACAACTGAATATCTATCTGCTGTCAGTCACACTGAGAAAAAAATAAAAAATTGTTCTAGACACTCTTTCTTTATCATCTTTTTTCTTTTTAAAGGATTTTTTTATTTTATGAACTCTTCAACCATGAAGCAGTATTTAAGGAGCACTGCTATTAATTTAACTTTCTCATTTTACATTTCATCTTAGTACATTCCTTTCCAATTTTATTGGAAACATATTATTTGCTAACGATTATGCATAACTATAAATGAAAGAAAATAGAACTGAGAACTTTTTGAACTCAAGGGAGGAGGAGGAGGATTGCATAGTTACATTTCTCTTTTTAAGGCTACGTCTTTCCACTGGATCTGTAGTGTCTGGCATTCAGTGAAGAGCAACCTTCCTCGATTCCTCCCTAGTCATTTGTTTTTCTACAGCCTATCTGCAGATTAGTGTTTGTGTGACTGTATAGTGTAAGGAGAGTGTCTGCTCTTTCAAGGGGATTCAGTCAAGGACTTTTTTCAATACAAAAGGGACAATGGGAAAAGGTGGTCAGTCACATTAATTGGAGACATGAGCACGTGGGAATGTTTACTCCAGCAGAATTATCCGATTGAGGACTTTGAAATTTGGAAATAAAGACCATACAGAAACTTTGTCAGTTTACTAATTAATAAGGAAAGAGAGGGAATGTGGGAAACCTGTTTCAGGAAAGGATGGCTGAATGAGGATTTCTAGATTGATAAAATAAGAAGAGGAAACAACAAGCAAAATACTTAGGTACAGACCTAATAAAATAAAAAATGGAGACAATGACAAGAAACAAACCTCCCAGTCACACTAGCTGATGAACTATGAAACTCCAATGTCACTTCTAGGAAAATAAACCTAGACTTTGCAACAAATAAGACTGTGGACTAGAGGGCTAGATTGAGAAGGGTGCAGGAAACAGTAGAGCTCTTCAAATCCATGGAGGGACTGCGGGAGGAACAAAAGGGGTAGGTAGAGAAGTGTTGAAAATGGTTGGCTGTGTGTTAAATATGTAATTATGCTTGTCTACCTGAGCTTTGTCCTTGATCATTGCAGTGTTCCTATCTTATATTTTCTCATTAAATCTTTTCTTAACTCTCTGCATATACACACACTCTCTCTCATGTCTGTGTATGCTGTAAATACTACATGCCAGAGACTGGCATGACCTGTGTGCCAGTGAAGATTGGTGCCAGATAAAGGGAACAGACACCCAGTCCTGTGGTGACAACCACAATGTGCAATGAGTACAGTTCCCTACTGCCAGACACTGTAGATGGAGCAGTGCCTGTTGGCAAACCAGCTACCTAGGGGAAGCTGACATGAGTGAGGGCTTTGCACTGGCAACTGGTGTGAGGCAGCTGATCTCAGAGACTGTGTGGCTGGTGCAGACTGCTGGGTTGGGAGCCCGTTGTCTTCATCTTTCTTAACCTGGGTGCATGTGTGTGTGTGTTAGTGGGCTGGGGGAGGGGGCAGTGTATTTGCTAGTAGCAGGGACCTCAGGTCCAGGCAGAGGTATCAGGTAGACAGAGGAAGTCCATGCTGGTACACCTATAGGGAGTAAAGGGTCAGGGTGCTGGACAGTCAGGGGGACACTGCTGATACTCAGAGGATCTGAAAATGCTCTTGTGAGTGCTGTATGCATCCCTGCAGCTGTGAAATTGTATCTCTAACATAAGGAAAGGAGGAAGGAGAGGTCTCAGTTGTTTGTGTGTAGGTTTATGAGTCCTGAGTGCAACTGCTGTTGAAGATGTCCTTAACCAGAACAGTCTGCATGTCACTGTGTCATGTCAGTGACCCACCTCTGTCTCTTCTTGTATGTCTCTGGGATACATACTCAGATTTACTTCCTACTGAAAGGGGAAAGCAGCAGCCACGTCCAGTAGCCTGGACAGAGATGGCAGGTTCCCGGGCACCAGGCTGGGCTCCAGTCAGAATGGAGATGTTTTTGGTCTGGAGCAGCTGGAGTGGCTGTAGCAAGTGGTTACACTCTTTATCTCACTTCATACATCATTATTTGGATCTAAAATTCACCCATTAGAAAAAAATTGTCTAACAAAAGCCTGTATTTAAAAAGCTTTTGTCACCTAATATGCCTCTTTAACTGTGCCTCACCAACACTGATCTCAGAGCAACAGGAGATGTGGAAGTACACGTCCTGTGTCAGACACCCTTGCTGAGGCAGGAGCCTAGATTTATGCTGGAATGAATACCATGACCTCTGTTAGTAGTAGGAGTTCCCACACCCGGATAATTTACTTATCCACTTTGGTTAAATAAAGGTGTATATGAGGACTTGAAAGTGTTCCACGTCCCCTGTGAGGAATGCACACTACCTTTGATATGCAATCTTACACTCAATTGTGTACAGATTCCCTTAGATCCAAGCATGCCCCTGGAGGTTGCTTTACAAGTCCCACTGCAGAACGGAAAATTCCACATTCCTGTCCCACTCCCTCTTACTCTGCCCTATAATCTGCATCTAGACATCTGTTAACACCTCAGTGTATAACTACTGATACCTGATATATTGATCTCACTTCTTATTGCACACAATTCAGTAGGAAACATTACATGACATATGACTATTATTGTTAAACCATTAAATTTAATAAATATTCCTGAAAAAAAATGACAGTGTAAGTTCCTGAAATCTTGATTTAATCAACACTCTCTGGGCTGAATGTAGTACAGTTTGAAGACTAGCTGAAAAAGAAAATACCTACAACCACCAATGAAAAAAAAAAAAAAAAAAAGCCCACTACCTGGTAAACAGATCTCAGTGTCTGTAAATCAGAGTGAATCAGAGTGTATATATCCTTGCATATTCTTACTTCTGTAGTTCTGAGTTCAGTAGGCTTGCAGAATTACTGTATTGATTTGACAAGCTAAATTTCTGAAATGCCTAAATTCCAGACATGTTTGGGGCATTTTGGGGAAAAAAAAAAAAAAAGAAGAAGAAGAAAAAAAAAACAGGAAAACAAAAAAAAAAAAGTGAAGATCTTGAATAGAAAGACAATTATTAGTAGGAGAGAAGAATTAGGAAAAAAAAAAAAAGAAGAATAGTAAAGAGAAAGCCACTGGTAATATATAATTCTACATAAATTCAGGGCCTGTGGAAAATATTCTGTACACCAAATAATAGTTGAGGTTAAATGTGAGTATAAAAATAATTGGAGAATTGTCCCATGAGCTACACAATGTTAAATTAACATTAGAGACCTAGACAGAGCAATGTGCAGACTGAGACTTCATTATAGTGGAGAGTTTGGTCTGGCAAGGTGAAAGGCAACATGAGTTTTTTATATATATATATATATATATATATACATACTTGTGTCCAAAGAGTAGGTACTTTGCAACAGATATTTCTGCATTAGATGTTGTTAGATCACCATCTAGAGGACATTTAAAAACACACGCCTGTAATTCTAGTGCTTTTAAAAAGTATATAATTTATTATTCTCCACACAGAGTACCAACCAGCACAAAATATGAATTAAGCACAGAAGTGGTAAAAACATTAAATCTTCATTTCCCTTTCAATTGCATCAGCCTTATAAAATGTTTTTTTCCAATATCAGAGTTACTTTGGGCACTATTTATGAGGTGTGGCTACTATATTATCAGGATGAAGCATAATCTTCCACATTAGATTAGGTGATCTTTTTTTTATCATTCTATCAGAAGTGGACCCATTTCATATTTTCACTTTCTGACTTTGAGCAGAGACATACTCTTACATATTCCCAAAAGCTTTCACACTCTTTTTTGTGCTTCAGAATGTTTTAGCTAACTATGAGGCAAAGTCCACAGTGTTTTGGTCTAAAAGGGTATGACTTTGTACGTCAGAAGAACTCTCTGATGTCACAATGTAAGACCACGATGCTAGGGAAATTCTGACTCTAGGATAGCTGAAAGGAGTAAAGAACAAAAGTATCTTGAGTTCAACAAGAGATTTGAGTGAGGACTAATTTATCTCTGATGGTTTCCTTGGGGTTTACCATTGATCTGGTGGCTATATTCCTGGCCACTTGCTGCCTAGTCTTCTCTAATGCTTTCATACCACTGAAAAGCCAGAACATGATTCTCACAGCCAAGGAGAGACAACAAGAGGAAAACAGTCCATCAGCAGGTAAGAAGATGTGTTGAAGTAAAAGAATGAGCAGCAATTAAGAGCAGCAAGAAAAGCAGATGAGATAGTGTATATAGAAGCTTGGTTTTGCAAAGACAAAAGCAGAAGAGGAATGAAAAGAGATGTGAAAGGACAGTGGGGACCAGCTGCTCCATAAGGAACAGGAAGCCACCAACTAAGAGTTGTAATACCTGCAGATCAGAGCTTTCTCACTCCAGGGCCCAGTCTGCATAGCCCCAGAGCAGGAGGAGCAGGGCCATTAGTACACACCTGGGAAGGGATCAGCAGGCAAGTCCATCATGATAGGGCAGGTCTGTGTTCAAGTGGAAATCTTAAGTCATTGTCAGGTCCGGACTCAATGACAGTAACTAAGGTCAAATACAACCTCACCCTACACTTAAACCAGACAGAAGATGTGGGAGTAAGTAGAAGCTTAGGCAAGCCAGGACCATTAAAGCTTCTTAGTTTATTCATGACTCTGACTGCAGCCTCCATTCTCAGCAGGCCTCATCACACCTGAAGAGATCAATGCCCAGGACCACACTGTTCCATCATGAGGCATGATAGGCCCATTTCCATATTTTTCACCTTAGGGCATTAGAAGGCCCAAGCTAACTTTCAGCAAGTTCCAGCTGCTTTCTAAGGGACAAGGAGCCAGCAGATGAGCGTCTACCCAGCAAGGCAAGAAAGGCAGGCCTGGGGATGGTGTTCAGGATCTGTCAAGAATAAAGAATGTTAGGCGAGTCCATGATTTTGAGGCATTTAAAGGTAAAGCCAGGGATGAAAGTAACCGGGGTTATCTTGTTTAGTGACTACTAGGTAAGTCTGTAGTGATAAGGCACTTAATCCAAGAATAAATCAAGTCAATCTGTAGGTTAGGAGCCAGAATAACATGTAAAAGACTCCATTCGGTTGTTCTTCTAATGCCTTGCTTCTTTATACTTAAGTTCCATTGGTAAAATAGCAAGAGGGATGGTCTCCCTTTCCTGGACGATCAGTTACTACTCTGCAGCAATTGCATGCTTTGCAGAGGGCAAAGAGAAAAAAGTTTTAGTGAGGTTTACATAACTTGTTTCCACGCACATCAAGGAACCACGCTTGGGAATTGTAAAAACAGTATGGGGGACCAGAGGTGAGCACTGAGGAACACACTGAATGGAGTGAACCCAAGAAAAGGAAAAGGGAAGCTAATAGAATGGGAAGGGCTGTGAATAAAAAGCTGCCAGGAATGAAGAAGAGAATGTATACATAGTGAGAGTGAAACGAATGTTTGCTCTAGAGTTTAGAAAGCAGGAAGAGAAAAGAGGTAGAGACTTAGAGTTCAAAACAAAGGTTATGTTGACCACATCCATCTCTGGCTGCAGGCTGGGAGAAGATGGAAGAAACATTTGTGGCCTCTTCTACAGGAGAAGGAATGGAATTAATCAATATGGTGCAGCAGGAGGACTCTCAGAGAATGAATTCAGCAGTGAAGAATCTTCTGTTGTATCTGGCCCTTTCCTTGAACATTATCATCATGGTTCTGTTTTTTTAATTTCTGACATAAAGAATAAAAGTCATGGATGATGGCAATTTGAACATCTACTTGTGTTTCATGATCACATACTAGGTACCAAGGCTTCTTTTCAACATCCACATCCCAGTGAACCTGCAAACACTGAGAAAAAGGACAGGGATCTTGTGCACATACTGAAAGTGCTTTTTCTTTCTTCTCCCCTTAAAAAGTATGATAAATTCAGCATATAGCTCATGCATTTTTTTCTCCCTTCCTGCACTTCCCACGTGCTTTTCAGTCGTGAGATTAACAGGTTCACATGATGCTGGCTGGGGAACTGGCTCAATGGTAGAGCTCAAGGGATTGCTGTCAGTAAGAACTAGCCTTTGTACAAATCTTTGTATGTGCATCCTAAGGCACATGTGAGACAATGAGGTGATCCAAGACAACCAGTATTGCTTCATCAAGGGAAGATTGTGCCTGACCAATCTGTTGGCTTTCTACAATGGAGTGATGGCTTCAGTGGACGAAAGAAAGGCAACCAGTGTTGTCTATCTGGACTTGTGCAAGGCCTCTGACATCATCCCATGCCATATCCTTATCTCTGAGTTGGAAAGTTTTGAATTTGAAGGCCAGACTATTCTGTGGATAAAGAATTGGTTGGATGGTCATAGCCAGAGGGTAGTTGTCAAAAGCTCCATGTCTCGGCAGAGGCTGATCACAAATGGTGTCCCTATTGGGGGTCTGTCTTGGGACTGGTATTCTTTAACATCTTTATCAGTGACATAGATGATGGGATTGAGTGCATCCTCAACAAAATGGCAGATCACACCAAATCTGGACAGGCTCAAAAAGTGGGCCTAATTAACCCATTGAGTTTCAACAAAGCCAAGTGCATGATGTTGCACTTGCATCCAAGCAATCCTATGTATGTATACAAGCTGTGAGAATAAGTCCTTAGAGAAGCCCATCTATGTATGTGTATCCTTAGAAATAGCAAATATGTACTTTCATCTTTATCAGGTTGACCGCCCTTGAAACTGCGAAAGTGATTAAATAGAGGATCTCCTAATCACAATGCCACATCTAAATTTGTCTTCGAAGACAGGAGGATCTTGAAAAAACATGCAGTTAATTATCAAGTCTAGCTAGCTTGCAGGTAGTGAGATTGTCCCTATCTTATTCCTTATCTTATCCCTAGTGATAAGAATATGTATAAAAAAACTATTGTGAAAATCCTGGAGTGTGCTAGTTTTGTTAAAGACCATCTAGCATCCAGTTTTGCACAACTTTGCAATAAATGAATATCTTGTCTATGTGTGTGAGACTGGCTTATAGCACACCAAGTAACATATCTGCCTTTCAGACAACAGAACTGTAGTGCATGGGGCTACATCTGTCTCACAGACAGTCAGCAGTGCTTTCCAGGAGAGCTCAGTTCTAGGTCCACTCCTGTTCAACATTTGCATCAATGGTCTAGATGCAGGACCGCATGTTTGCTGATGATACTAGAGTGAGGGCTGCTGTTGTTGAGGGACAAGAAGCCTTACAGAGGGATCTAGATAGATTGGAGCATTGGGCACGCACTAATAGTATAAATTTCAATAAAGAAAGATGCCAAGTTCTACATCTGGGAAAGAGTAATGCCAGATACAGGTACAGACTAGGAGATGTGTGGTTGGATAGCAGCTCATCAGAAAGGGATCAGGGGTGCTGATCACCATCAGGCTCAACATGAGCCAACAGCATGCCTCTGCTGCCAAACCACATTTTGGAGTACATTCAACAAAGGACAGCCAGCTGGTTAAAAGAGGCAATTATTCTATATTTAGTGATGGTGCAACCTCATCTTGAATAGTGTGCGCAGTTCTGTGCTCCACAATACAGAGGGAATGTTGAAATACTTGATATTAGAGCAAAGGAGGGCATCAAAGCTGGTAAAAGGGCTTGAAGGCATGTCCTGTGAGTATGCTTGGGTTGTCCAGTCTGGTGATAAGGAGGCCAAGAGGCAAACTACTTGTGACTCTCTATAATCTCCTCTGCAGCAGAAGCAGGCAGGGAGGTGGCCAGGTTTTCTTCCAGGAAACACAGATGGCAGTACACAAAGGAATAGCACAATAATGTAACAGGGAAGGTTCAGACTGGATAGTAAGAACAAATTACTTAACATAAGGGTGGACAAAACACTGGAACAGGTTTCCTAGTGACTTGAGTCATGCCCCATGCCTGTTAGTGTTCAAGAGACATTTGGACAATGTCCTTGTTAATATTTTTTAACTTTTGGCTAGCTATGAGGTGGTCAGGAAGTTGAGCGAGATGATCTTTGAAGGTCCTTTCCAACTGAACTGTCCTATCCTATTCTATCCTATCCTGTCCTATCCTATCCTACTGAGAATAAATAAGGATTGAACTCACTAGCTTCAATAGTGACCCTATCTTTGAAACAGAAGACCCATAAATTCATCATACATGGTAGAAAGAAGGAAAACAATGCATGCTCCAGAGAATTGTTACCCACACACCCTTAAGAAGACAGATACAAGAAGTAAAAAACTTAACAAGTTGCAGACTGTCTCTGTATTATAAACAAAGAAGTCAAGCAGTCTCAGTCCAGTAAAATAATTGCTGTAATACAAAAGATGCATATTATAGTATAATGTTACATACATTTGGTTATTATCACAACTGAAAGAAAGACCAAATGTTCTGAACACGCTGATAGGACAAAAAATACCCTAATTATCTGGGTTTTTTTGTTTTGTTTGTTTTCATAATGGTTAAATAACTCCTATTATCATAAAGTATTATTATCTACTATTTGTGAATTTCATCTATGTACTGTGTTCATGCAGAGAACAGACCACATAAAGATACAGACTAGGCCATAAACAGTTTGTAATCAAAGGGATTTTTTTTAGTTCTTCTGGGAGGGGGGGGGAGGAGGGATTTATTTTGTTGCTGTTTGTTTTGTTTGAAAGCAAATGTTTTATTAACATGTTAGTCTGTAAATTAATGAAAAAATCTCTGAACAGTTCGTTCTTGGAAAACATTTTGCTGCATTGGTCAGTGTGTGAAGAATTAACACTGTTACTAGGCTTTTCACAATGTAATACATTGGTAAGGACTGTTTCTACTTGCCCTCATCTATTCCACAAACACTCAGGCATTCAATATAATAAGTAAAATAAACAGAACAGTTCTAACAGTATGCAAAATGTGGGGGAGTTTTGAATGCTTCTTAATTTGGGGAAATTTTAAAAAATTGAATTGATATAATTATTAGGTTGCTCTTGAGAATGTATTCTATGCACATCTCCTGCTACCCTAAAATATATTAATTTCTTACTCTTCTTTTTCTTTAAAGTAAATTATTACTTAAAATTCAGTTTCAAGTAGTTATTAAATCATATGTCAGATCAACTTCTCTGTTTAGAAGGTAAATATTTACAAATGTAGGGATGTGAGAGCCTGGTTCAGGATCCAGAGAATTTGGAATATTCAAGTTAATGATCTCCAGATACCTCTAGAAAAACCTTGTGAATACCTTATACTTCATTTTTATCCATATCTTCAACCCTAAAGAGAGAGTAAGAATAAAAGAGAAATCTTTCTGGAAAAGATAGAAAGAAGAAAAAGAAACAATTTTCAACTTCCAGTCCCACTTCTGTCAAAATGGATGTTTCCTTGTGAAATGCATGAATAACCTTCATTATTAAATGACTCATCTTCAGCCTAGAAACTGGAACCACTAATTTTTCCTTACAACTTATCTCCATTTATTTGCTGAAGAAGAGAAGAGGGCTCTTCTCTCACTGGTAACTTACTGGTGTAGTTTCCCCTGTAACCCAAAGGAACTTTCTAAGATGCAATCTTGTATGAACAAGTCTTAGGACTCCAGCATATTGCCCTGCCCATTCAACATGATGGTGAGGTTGTTGCAGTGGACAGAGAAATGCACTGAACAGCAGGCCTAATGATGCAACAGTCCTTCTGTTAACAACTCCTCAGAAGCTACCTACGAGGGAGTGGCTAGTCATTTTGTTGCCTTAGGACTTGCTGAACTACAGAGTTGTCCTATCTGAGACAGTGCTGGGAGCAGCAGGAAGAGACCCTTTTCTCTTATGAGCTCAATTTGAGATGATTCCTACCATAAACTGCTGGGAAAAGGACAACAAGAAGAGGAAGGTAGAAGAGTAAATAAGTGCTCCACATCGTTCCATTGGCCCTGAGTATGACCCATGAGTCATACTTTCACAGCTCAAGATTTCATCTCCCTGGAGTCGTATCTCTCATCCTCCTTTTTCATACAAATTACCAGATGTGGCACTTGCTGTCTGGATTCATTGGTGATCTACGGGGACAATGGAAGTGTTTTACAAAGTCCTGATTATTGCTGATAGGTCCATAGACACGAAGTGGCAAGGGACTATGTGGATCTGTATCCAAGGAAGACTGTAAATCCTCAGGATCCTGGTGTCCACACATTGCCTGAAGGGAAGCAAAGCAGAAAAGTAAGTCTGTGCAAAAGTGCTCATGTAAATAAGTCATAAAGCTCTTCATGCCTCTGCATATTCCACATGACTGGGACTGCTGAAGTAGGCAAGGAAATGCTTTCATGGATGCCAACAATATTAACACCATTTGCTTTTGAACTTTAGCTTCTTCTCCCTTTCCTTACACTCTGTCCCAATTTCCCTATCTGATCAGGCACTTGTGTTTTTCTTTATGCCATGTAGTCCACAACACAACAAAGTTAGACGATCTTGGACTTCAGGCTTATGTAACCTTGGACTCCATCTACTGTGGCAGTATAGATGTAGCCCTCAGTGTTCAGGTTTAACTTATTAACAAAAATAAATTAATGATCATTAAGAAAGGGGAGTACTTAACATGACATTACTGTGAGAGAGATTGGGAGGAAAGTTACGTGGCGTCACTGGTGTTACAGTTGAAGTTCTTCATTCTTGTGATTCCTGTGCTTATTCACTGAGAAATGATCCAATCATTTGTCAGATCACCTCTGAAATACAGTTCTTGGTACTGAGACCCAATTATTCGTGATTTGAGAACTGCATTACTGCTTTTCTACATACTGCCCTGATCTGATGCTAATACATGCACAGAACTTTTTTCTTTACACGGTTACAGTGACTAATAAGGGTGAGAATTTTCTGAGTGCAGAAATCCAAAAGCCTATGTTGATAAACTCAGGTTCACGACAATGTACAATGGCACAAATCCTTAAACTATATTCCCACAGAAGTCTTCAACTAAGTGTACGTGTATTTCTAATTCTTTAAGTAGCATTCTGATTTTTTTTTCTATCAGTCACTCAGAATTATTTTATATCATGACAAAGAGGTGGATGGAACAAGGGACAGAGGAATACGTGACTTTTCCACTTAAGTTTCTCTTTCCATTCATATGATTGCTCACAGCAGGGAAAAAAAAAAAAAGTATTCAGTGTCTGACAATGAAGTCAGTTTTCTCTGACACAGCTGGTTCGCTACAACTTAACATTGGTAGATTTCAGAGATTTATGATGGTATATTCATAGAAAGGTCTCTTGTTTGCTTTGAGATCCACAACAAATTAGGAGCCCTGAAAATGAATTTTAGCTTTCAAAATAAGATGCTGAACCTTCCAACAGCATCCATCATATCCAGTTCTTCAAAGAGTGGGGAGAAAGGACTGAATATTGGGAAAGAGGAGCTGTAATAATGCAAAAGACAATGGAGAGCGAGAGAGATACATAACTAGCCTAGAATTCATTACATGAGCAAAACTGAGGTAGAAAAGCTGGTCCTGTGAAAGTCCGATCTTCGGTAAATACTCCTCTTGTTTATGCTTTTTCAGCCAATTCTTATAGGCCTGTGGAGAGAGAAAACTGATAAACTTCCTTTCAGTCAGTGACCCAGAAACATATCTTCTGTTAATTATACATATCAATCTAATATATATTTAATACATTTAGCATGTTTGTATCTCTTTCTGCTCACCCTGAGGTGCCTTACTGCTTGCTAAACCCCTAATAGCTGTAAGAAGGAAGAAGAGCAACATTAACTCCTGTTTCCCATTTCAGACACTACTACACACAACTGATCAGAAGAGGAGATTAATGACTATGCTGTGAAAAAGAAAAAAGAAAATTATTTTCAAAGAAAGAAACACTTATTTGAATAAAAAAAAAATTTAAAATGTTGCTATGGACGCCATCAAAAATTCCTTGACCCTCTCAAAATTCTTCATGTAACATTGTAATAGGTACCATCTGACACCTAGAGAACTCAGAGTACCCCGCACTCAATAATTAATTAAACCTCTCAAATCCTACATGAAGGAGTTCTAGACAGAAGTATTGCTGAAAATATTACTATGAATATTACTATTATCATATTACATCATATTCTAGTTCATGTCTCAGCCTAAGTATAACATAAACATATAGTAATCCAATATAAAATAATAACTTGCTTTTGTAAGCATGATCTAACTGGGGAAGTAAGAAAAAAGGCTGTCCCCAGAATAAGTGAAGGGAAGAAGTAGTTTTATATGGTGGTAGTGAGTTTATAAGCACATTTCTATGGAGATCCTACAGTTTAAACAGCAGAGGAAATGCAAAGCACTGCTTTGCTGGCACAGGCTTGCAAAAAATCCCAGAATAGAGCAGCACAAGGGTCAGGTCTTATGACTTGTCAGTTGAGCCATCTGGTGGACTTTGTGGTCATAGAAGTGAAATCAGAGAAGTAGACTAGAATACCTGGTAAGCAATGGCAAGACCTCCAGTGTCGGCTGTATTCTCCAACAGTGTGGAAGTACCATTGACCTTAAAGCCAAAACTTTCATACTGTTCTACCAAGCAATCTATAGATTTCTGTAGCATACTACTGTTGCATGTAGGACAGCCACCAGGACGCACTGTGGAGGGGAAAAGAATCCTAAGTTAAGGTATTTCTGATGCTCACTTGTATCCCTCACAGAGTTTTCTTAATAGTCCACTTGATATTGTATGGGTAAATTTTACTTGCTTTAATAATGTATGTATGGAGACTGCTGAATCACGGCCTGAACCTCTGATTAATCACCTATGGCGAGCAATGAGTCAGCCACAGGAGCACAGGTGAAGGCAATTCACCAGCCTGGCTCCACCTCTCCTAGACCCATTTAAGAGCTGACCATCAGTGGGGAAGGATCTCTTCTGGAGATCCATTCCACTGGAGTTTCCTTTGTGAGCCCAGATTATAGGTGAGTGTACCTATCATTTCTGTTTCCTGCTTTGGTGTAATAATGTCATAGCCAAGCTCTCTGTCATACCTTAACATCTGTGTATTTGTTAATTGTACACTGCTATACAATAACATCGGTATATTCATTAATTGTACAATGTATGTATACATGAATATAAGGAATAGGATTTAAGATCTCTTGAGGTAATCTGCCACTGGGGTCTAGAAGAGTAAACAAAAAGGATAAGCTTCACCCAACAGCTAGTACTTACTATAATCATAAAATACATGAAGAAGTTCATGTGCCATGAAGACCCCAATGGCTCCAAAGTTCACAGCACTGAAAAATAAACATAAAAATAGTGTTTTGAAAAGAACAGGAAGAAGTTGAGAATTCTTTATAACCTATTTCCAGAGCACTCAGAAGCATTTTCTACTTATTGTCTTTCACATGTGGTACTCTGTGAAAACAGAAATAC
Source organism: Meleagris gallopavo (assembly GCF_905368555.1). NCBI lineage: Eukaryota > Metazoa > Chordata > Aves > Galliformes > Phasianidae > Meleagris > Meleagris gallopavo. The sequence continues at coordinate 76,689,862 of NC_139404.1, read as the reverse complement.
TAATGTAAATTACCAGTACTTGAAACTTCACCGTGAGTCTGCATTAAAGCAGTCTTAGCCAATAAGAAAACATAATAATAAAAATTTGAATGAAATTCTGTCCATATAAACTGTAATGTGATGCCCTGCTGTTGAGATACGTCCTTAGTTACCCAGTACCAACTGAACTGCTACATAAACAGTAACTGCAACAGTAGTCATAGAAAAGTAGAATGGTTGGAGAAGCAATGAAGCAATAGTCATATTGTGAAAAATGATACACAAAACTGACAAGTCAGATTAAGATCAGGAACGTTTGACTACAATTACTCTGCTCTAGCATTGGTAATTCTTCCATTCACTACAAGCAGGATGTTTTACTGGACATCTCCAGAAGTTCTTTCCAATGAAAACTTATACAATTTTATGTAACTAATTTACAGATAGCCACACAAACAGGAGCACTCTTAAAATAAACTTTCATAATAGAATGATCTCATTCTTTCTTTAGATGTACCAATTAACACTTCTGGAGCATGAAATAAGTCTAGAATCACGGAGTCATAGAATAGTTTGTGTTGGAGCAACATTAAAGATTATCTAGTTCCAACTCCGCTGCCATGGCCAGGGACACTTTTCACTAGACCTGATTGCTCAGAGCTCCATCCAGCCTGGCCTTGAACATTTCCAGGGAAAGGCTAACGTTATTACATCAGTGGAAAGTCATTAAGGCACTAACAGGAACAGAACAATGTTCTTAGAGCTGTTCTTTCAGAAGATCTGTAGCTTACAACAATTGAACTATCTTGACAGTTTCTAATTTTAGAAATCATTGTTAATTTCATCTAAACTGGCAAATCGTTTTTTGGCATTAAATTTAAACTCTGAAGCAACATCTGACAAAATATTAATGTGCTAACATAAGTCTGACTTATGAATCTACAGGGCTGAAATGACAGAATATTTTACTAACAACAAATACAAAAGAGATGAGAAGCTGCAGACCTTCTCAAAGAGGAAGAATATTGTGAGAACTCATACAAGTGGTATGAGTTTCTCCTATTATTCTTTTGAGATGTCTTATTTTATTATAATGAATACATGAAACTCAACAAGCACTACAAAAGCTCATACAAGTAGCAGCAGAAGTTTACCATGATAAAAATAATTTAATTACTTTAATTGAGATGTGTTTCTTTCAAATTTTAGTCTTTTTCCAGTTTGAGCTTATCTTTGGAGTACAACAGGATTATGACAAGTCTGTATCAATTATCATGCAAAAAAGAAAGGATATCAGATAATATTTTCACAGTTGACAGTTTTAAGTGCTTTTAATACCAGTAAAAATATTGCTTGAAAGAATTGTTCAGTATGATGAAAAAACACAACTATAAGATTACAGTGTACAGTAGTGTCATTGTTGGAGGAAAAGCCTCAGAATGAAAAATCTCAATTAGAGGAGGATTCTTTGGGGGGTGGGAAGAATAAGAAGGAACAGAACTGTGTTTGGTCCATCTGAAAAGATTTTTTTTTTAAAGATGTTGCTCTGGGAGGCTCTTATCTGCTCTGGATTACATCTTTGTGGGTTAGATTTAAGAAGTATTTGCAATCTAGAAGAAGAAAGGTGAATTGTTTTCTTCACAGGTAATCTACAGAAGACTTCTGCCTCCTTTCCTTGGAATGATACTTAGTTTAGTTTCACCTTGGTTCCAATTTTGCATCATTAAACTCTGATTCCAGTGAAAAATCACAATTGAATATTCATAGAATCATAGAACTTAGAATCATAGAATTGTTAAGGTTGGAAAAGATACCTCTAAAATCATTTACTCCAACTGTTCACCCACCACCACTATTGCCCACTAAAATGTCACTAAGTACTACATCTTCCCTTCCCTTAAACACCACCAGGGACAGTGGCACTGACTATTCCCTGGGCAGTCCATTTCAATATCTCCATCCTTTCTGAGAAGAAATTTTTCCAAATATCCAAGCTGAACTGCCGCTGCCTCACAGTTCTAAGCGCTGCTCACAGTTCTAGCCGCTGCCACAGTTTAGCCGCTGCCACGACAGTTCTAGGCCGCTGCCTCACAGTTCTAGGCCGCTGCCTCACAGTTCTAGGCCGCTGCCTCACAGTTCTAGGCCGCTGCCTCACAGTTCTAGGCCGCTGCCTCACAGTTCTAGGCCGCTGCCTCACAGTTCTAGGCCGCTGCCTCACAGTTCTAGGCCGCTGCCTCACAGTTCTAGGCCGCTGCCTCACAGTTCTAGGCCGCTGCCTCACAGTTCTAGGCCGCTGCCTCACAGTTCTAGGCCGCTGCCTCACAGTTCTAGGCCGCTGCCTCACAGTTCTAGGCCGCTGCCTCACAGTTCTAGGCCGCTGCCTCACAGTTCTAGGCCGCTGCCTCACAGTTCTAGGCCGCTGCCTCACAGTTCTAGGCCGCTGCCTCACAGTTCTAGGCCGCTGCCTCACAGTTCTAGGCCGCTGCCTCACAGTTCTAGGCCGCTGCCTCACAGTTCTAGGCCGCTGCCTCACAGTTCTAGGCCGCTGCCTCACAGTTCTAGGCCGCTGCCTCACAGTTCTAGGCCGCTGCCTCACAGTTCTAGGCCGCTGCCTCACAGTTCTAGGCCGCTGCCTCACAGTTCTAGGCCGCTGCCTCACAGTTCTAGGCCGCTGCCTCACAGTTCTAGGCCGCTGCCTCACAGTTCTAGGCCGCTGCCGTTACCTACCAACTGTTATGTTGGAGGAGCTGACCTTCATCTCACTACAGCCTCCTTTCAGATACTGTAGAGAGAGATAAAGTCTCCCCTGTGCATCATCATCTTCAGACTAACCAATCCCAGTTCTCTCAGCCTTTCTTCATGAGACCTGTGCCCACACCCCTCACCAGCTTCACTGCCCTTCTTTTGACCTTGATGTCTTTCTTATAGTGAGGGGCCCAAAACAATACTTGAGGCGAAACCTCAGTAGCTGTCAACTAACACTTCTAGAACTTTTTCCTACGGGCAGCCTACGAGCCACTCTGCTCCAAGCCTGTAGCATTGCATGGTCTTGTTGAACTTCATCCCACTGCCCTCAGCCCATCAATCCAACCTATCCTGATCCCTCAATAGGGCCTTCCTACCCTCATAGAGCAGAACTGTCAAACCATTTCCATCTGGCTTCAGAAAATAACTGTTTTTCCTCTTGTCTGGAATGCTCTAAGAGAGATTAAGGGCAGATCTGCTGAGATTCTTTCTGAAAAAAAGAAAGTAAAGTGTAGTAAAAGGACTATATTCAGCTTCACTTTTGCAGACTCTCCATACCTGGGAAACTCCACATGGAAAAAAGGGCTGCGGAACATTCCAGCAGGAAAGACCACCATGTGGTGCCTTATTGAGTAGTATGAATGGACAGCCCAGGGGGCCACCTGCCAGCTGGAAGCGGAAAAAGAGAAATGAGAGAATATACTGACTCTTTACTTCATGGGTTGCTCTTATTCTCCATTGAAGAAACAGTTCACTCATTACAACAGTTCATACTGCAGAGGAGAAGGATGAAATTCACATTATCTAGACTTAAAGGTATGTGATATAAACCTTAACTTATTTACAGTTAGTCAGATCTATGAGCATAACTTTCACACACATTAAGGGATTCCTCTTCACAATTTCCTCTGTCAAATAAGTCAAGATTATTAACCTCCTGTGATGACCAACACTGAAAATGCCAGATTCCCAGTATACTCAGTTCCACTGCCTGCCTTCAGAAGCATCTATGTCCTCCCTTTGAGATCTCTCCACCAATACTCACATCAAGTCAGTGCTTTGCTGTCAGTTAGCCAAGCCCAAGAACACCAACTATTTCTCTTTATCAAGGGTTTATGACAGCGGGCAGAAAAATCCCTCTCTCAGAAATCTGAGACTGTCCTCCACAACAGTGCTGTTTTTGATAGAATAAGATAGGTGAAAATACAAGACAATGCTTACTTTTTATATATGCGTACTCTTGCAGAAAAATAATGCAGCATCTTGTCCTTAGGATTAGGAGGTGTCACCAGTAAGTTAGGAGAGGTGATTATGCCCCTCAGTTCAGGACTGATTAAACATCATCTGTTACTACTGTGTCCAGTTCTGCCCATGTCCCCTTCACCCTCAGTAGAAAAAGAGATACAGAAATACAGCTAGACACAGTCCTGAGTGACATACTCCATTTGAACCTGTTTTGACTGGGAGGATTGATGTAGAGATCACCACAAGTATATTCCACAAATACATTATTCTGATTATTTTTCATTTCAGTACTGACACTTACATATCCTGTGAATGATGCTGAAGGAGCTTTGAGAATGAGTTCTCCCTCATCCTCTTCAAGCAAGCCACCACATTTAGGAAAAAAGTGTCTTCATTTATCTCCAGCTAAGGAAAGAGTAGAGAAATGTCACCATCACATGGAATGATCGAGTAATGAATTTGATCATATGAGTGAGAGGAAAATTCCACAGGCAAAAAAAAAAATGTTCATCAAAAGATGGAACACCTATTATGTGTTTCTTTGTCTGCTTTCCTTCTCCTGGTTCTAAAGATACTTCGCTTTAAGACATGACAGGAACATTATCTGTTGCCAAACAGAACATGCAAGCAGATCACAATCAAGAGGAGACAACACAGGCTACAATGAACAGTGTAGAAGTAATAGATACTGGTTAATTGGATTCATTTTTAGAAAGAGAGCAATATGATATATGCATTGATTCAGAAGTCATGAAATCTTTTGGTAGCAGGCAAAGTATCAGCCAGTACAGGTAAACTGCCGGTAAGAGGCAGATAGTTATATTATATAGCTCACATTCTGGTATTCCTGGTTCACTTTGGCAGTCTGGAGTATGTAAGTTGGGTAGCCAATTTCCACTTGCACTTTGGACACCTGAAATCATAATAAACCAACAAAACAAAAAAAAAGAAGCATGACCAACAACAGGTTCTACATTCTGGTAATTCTTTACGAACTATTTCTAAGCAACAAAACTATGATCTTATTAATCAGTCCTTTACAAAAACAACCGCTCTATTTTAACAACTATTTCATCTCCTCTTGCTATTCTGTTTTCTTCACTCAGGGACCTATGGCCTAGTATTGTGCTTTTTTCTTTTTTTTTTTTTCTTTTTTTTTTTTTTAATAACACCATTTTCTTAAATTCAGTTTGTAGTTTTTAAATTCTATAGATACATAAAACTAAAGGTACAATGTACCTCACTGCAGTTAATTCATGGCATCCATAGCCTTTCTCTGCCTATGTATCAGTGTATGATCACACATGCCTGATGACACTTAAAAAACTACATAGTTTTTGGTGTTTGGATAAGGTGAGGGAAAGGATGGCCTCAGTAAATTCTGCCTTGTGTACTCACCAAGATTTTAGCTTCTTGGCGAGTTTGTTCATCCATCCACTCCAGCTGATCCAGTTGACCACAGAGGGTATCTTGGATCTCAGAGAACATCTGCTCAGCCTGCAATGGAGAATAGAAGGCACAGTCACAAGTGCAGAAACACATTGTTCAGGCCTGCCTACTGTCTTAACATGTTCCAGCGATTCAACTACAATACAATAGTTCTCTTGATGAAAGGGGAAATAGTAGTTTCCACATCTACTTAGATCTGGGTTTCGTAGGCATCCAGTGATTCCTCTCAGGTCTCACAATTCTTTCCCACTCCCCTTTTCCTCTTGCCTATCACTGTAAATAAGAGTCTCATAATCCCTTTTTGTTCAATTGCTTCTGAAATGGGAGTGGATAAAATAATTGTCCCAGTTCTACAGTGACATGAAAATCCAATATTCATAAGTATTTCACATTGGTGTCTCCCTTTCTAAAAGTCTGGAGAGTCTGAATCTCTCCTTCACAAAATTATTATGCTTTGTTCATCTAGCTTTGGTTTCAAGACAGTCTTAGTTTTTCACTGTCTTTTCTTGGAGTTGTTTACCCTTCTCATTGCAAATTCTTTATAAAACATGGTGCCTATACTAACTCCCCCTTTCCCCCTCCCCTCCTCCCCCCCAAAAAAAGAAATCTGGTCATCAAAGGAAAAAAAAAAAAAGCTTTTTCAACAGTGCAGGGAGGTGTTCCATTTACTGTGGATCCATTCAGAATCTTCTGACATTTTTTTTTTTTTTTCTGTTACAACTGGTCATAAATATTATGTAGCTTTTGCTCACCTACATCTGCTTATTGGCTTTATGACTGAAAATCTTGCTTTAAAGTTTCAGGATTTATGATGCATAATGTTGATATTGTCCTTCCAGTTAAGCACTCTGAAACTGCATGTATTTGTAGGGTTTCCATATGTATTTGTGCTGTACGCATGACTTTGTTAACTGAGATAAAGGTAATAATGTTTATTCTAGCAATGACAGTGCCCTTGTTCTGATCCTATTTGCCTAAAGAGGAGGGGAAATAAGTAACCACACGATATATAAAAAGGTATAAAACCTACACACGATCTTCCTGCTTTGATGTATTGCTTAGTTGTTGGGATTAAAAAAAAAAAAAAAAAGGGATGAAGCTGAGCTCTACTTGGGATTAAGATGATGAATACCTACAAGTTTCTTGTTCTGCTCGGGAAAAATTTCTTTCACAATCATCTGTCCTAGGACTGGCTCAAAGAAAGAACTGGTATCAGTCAAACACTTCCTCCAGCGCTCATCTGGGATCTGTAAGAGTAGAAAAAATAATCAAGACATATGAGAGTGAAGAGGAAGAGACAAGATGAAGACGGTAAAAAAATATGTGAACATGCAGTCACTAGCTTATACATTGCTATTTAAAAATGACAGCTGTGGATGTAATGTAATCCCTTTTAAGCTACTTCAGAAAACTTCAACACAGTAAAGCATTGTTACTTACAAAACTTAACTTCACACAAGATGAATAGTCATATTCTAGCTGTGACAAAAACATAGAAGAAGGTGGTTAGCTATATATTGTTTCCTATCCCTATCCTATGGTAAAATGCAATTAGCTCTCTAAAGTTTTGTATATCACGTCTACTTTCACAACTTTTTGAGAAACATAGAATCATAGAATTATATAAAGGTTGGAAAAGACCTCTAAGATCATCTAGTCCAACCATCCACCTACCACCAACATGAAGCATTTATTGGCCTAGTGAGTATTGTTTTCCTTGTCAAATCATAGAATCGTGGAATTGTTTGAGGTGAAAGGGAACCTTTAAAGTCATCTAGTCTAACTCTCCTGCAATGAACAAAGACATCTATAGCTACATTACGTTGCTCAGAGCCTGGTCCAGCCTGACCTTGAATGTCTCCAAAGACAGAATATCCACCACATCTTTGGGTAACCTGTTCCAGTGCCTCACCATCCTTATTGTAAAAAAATTCTCCCTTATGTCCTGTCTAAATCTCTCCTGTTCTAGTCTGAAAACATTTCATAGAATCATAGAATCATCTAGGTTGGAAAAACCTCCAAGATCATCTAGTCCAACCATTTACCTACCACTAATATACCTCCACTAAACCATGTCCCTTAGTACCACATCTAAATGTTTCTTGAACATCTTCAGGAAGGCTATTCCACCAATTTCCTGGGCAGCTCATTTCAATACCTCACCATCCTTTCTGGGAATAAATTTTTTCCTAATATCTCAACTGAACCTCTCCTGGCACAACTTCAAGCCATGCTCTCTAGTCCTATCCCTATTTCACTTCTCCTATCACAACAAAATTGCAAAAGAGTCTGTCTCCCTTTTCCTTATAGCCCCCCTCTAAATACTGAAAGATCGCTATCAGGTCACCTCAGAACCTTTTCTTCTCCAGACGGAATGGCTCCAGTTCTTTCAACCTCTCCTCATACAGAAGGTATTCCATTTCCTTGGATTCATTTCCATAGCCCTTCTCTGGATCTGCTCTAACAAGCCCATGTCTCTCCTATACTGGGGATGTCACATTTGGATGCAGTACTCCAGGTGAGGTCTCACCAGAGTAGAGGGGCAGGATCACTTCCCTTGACCTGCTGACCATGATTCTTTTGACGCAACCCAGGATACAGTTGGCTTTCTGGGCTGTGAGGGCACATTGCTGGCTCATGTCCAGCTTGTCATCCACCAGTACCCCCAAGCCCCCAAGTTCTTTTTGGCAGGGCTGTGCTCTATCCTTTCATTTCCCAGCTTGTATTGGTAGTGGGGGTTGCCACAACCCATGTGTAAGAGCTTTGCACTTGGATTTGCTGAACTTCATGTAGTTCTCCTGGTTCCACTGCTCAAACCTGTTTAGATCTCTCTGGATAACATCCCATCCCTTGGATGTGTCATCCACAAACTGGCTGAGGGTGCACTGTCAAAGTCATTGATGAAGATATTAGAGTGTTTGACCCCTGAGAGAAACCACTTATCACTGATATCCATCTGATCAGTGAACCATTGACCACCACCACTCTCTCTGGGTATGGTCTTTTCAGTTCCTTATCCATCAAACAGACCACTCATCTAATCCATAATTCTCCAATTTGGTGAGAATTATGGCGGACTATGTCAAAGGCATTTCTGAAGTCCAGATAGAGGACATCAATGTTCTTTTCCTTGTCCACTGATGCATGTACACCATCATAAAAAGTCAATAGGTTTGCCACACCAAACCTGCCCTTGGTAAAGCCATGCTGATTGTCTTATATCACTTCCCTCTCTTTCACATGCCTTAGCATAGCTTCCAGAAAGATCTCCTTCATGATCTTCCTTGGAACAGGGGTGAGGCTAAGAGGTCAACAGTTCCCCGGCCATCCTTTCGACTCTTCTTAAAAATGGGTGTGATGTTGCCTTTTTTCCAGTCACCAGGGACTTCACCTGACTGAAATGACTTTTCAAATATCATCAAGAGTGTTTTGGCAACTACACCAGCCAGTTCCCTCAAGACTCTGGGATGCATCTCACTGGGACCCATAGATTTAAGGATTTTCTGATTCTTCAGGTTGTCACAGACCTGATTTTTGCTTACAGTGGGAGATACCTTGCTCCACCTGTCCCCACCTTATGAACCATTTGCTCACAGGCTGTGTGAAGAGTAGACAGTAGTGAAGACTGTGGCACAAGAGCTGTTGAGTACCTCAGCCTTATCCTTGTTTGTTGTTAATAGCCTGTCTGCACAGCTCACTATGGAGGGTGTGTCTTCTTGGACTTTCCTTGTCAGGTTGATGTACCTATAAAAGCCTTTTTTATTCTTCTTTGCACTCCTTGCCAACTCCAGTTCCAGTTGAGCCTTGGCCTTCCTGACCCCATCCCTACACAGCCTGGCTATCTCTCTCTATGCTACTCCCAGGTCACCAGTCCCTGCTTCCATTGCCTGTGAATTTTCTTCTTGCTCTTCAGTTTGACCAGAAGGTTTTGGATCAGCCATGCTGGTCTCTTGCCTCCCTTTCCTGACTTCCGGCACCTGGGGATGGAGAGCTCTTGTGCCTTGAGGAAAGCTTCCCTAAAGATCAGCCAGTTCTGCTCCTCTCCCTTGTCCTTGAGGACAGTTTCCCAGCGGGAAAAATGTTTATTAACTCCCTGAAGGGCTGGAATTTGGCTTTCTGATTTTACTCTTTTCCTGTTTGATATCCCTCAAGAGTGCAATAGACAGAATTGCAAGGTCACTACTTCCCAGGCAACCTCCAATCCTGATGTCTCCAATCAGTTTAATGGTGTTAGTGAGCAATAGGTCCAGCACTGCATCTCCCAATAGAGTTGTCTATTGGTTCAGAAAATTATCCTTGATACATTTCAGGAGCCACCTGGATTGCCTTCAGCTCACCATGCTACATTTCCAGCAGATATTAGTGTGGTTGAGTCCCCCAACAGGACGAGAGCCTGTGAACTCAACACCTCCTGTAGCTAGAGGAAGAAGGCTTCATTAAAAGGCTTCTCTTGATCTTGCAGACTGTAGTGCATACCAGATCTAAGGAGCTCTATCCAGGTGAGACATCAAGAGAACATCCAGAATGTGTGTCTTAGTTTATTCAGTGGCTGTAGAAGCTGAAGAAGATGGCTAAATATTAACTCACCACTTTAGATTCCATTTTTCCATAAAGAATCTTAGATAGCTCCTGGCGTGCATCTTGGAATCGACTATCAAGGGCAGGGGAGAGATTCCCAACCAGACAAACAATCATATAGATATGCGGAACCCTGTAGGAAAATGGCATTTTAAAAGACCAATACGGAGAACCACTTTAACTCACATTAAGATGAAGTCACCTCCTGGCTAGATGAAGTCAAATTTTTGAGCAGTAATTCCATTAAAACATTAAGAAATGAGCAGAAGCCAATCAGTTCTGAACAGCAAGCAGTATTCAGTTTTATGAACAGAATATTCAAATATGAATAGAAGCAGGCAGAATACCGTGCAAAACACATTGGATGTGCCAGAAAGCCATGAATAAGAGAACAAGATCAATAGGTGAATATTTTTCAGCAATAGTCATGTTTTCTGTCATGTTATGAGCTCGTCATAAACAAAGAGGTATGGCAAGTGCCAGAGGAATCATTTGAGGCAGAGGAAGCCTGGTAGCCTGAACGATAGCAACAAAATACCCTGAATGGTCTACTGCTGGGCCTATCAAAAAGGGGATGACTTCCTCATTGACTTTCCTATAACACCCACTAACATGAGTCGACCAAAGAAACACCCTCAAGAACACCTTGAAGATTCAAGGGGTAATTAACTTCAAGAGTATAGGACTAATTATGGGAGGAAGGGAAAAGAGAATTTTAGCACTAGGTAAAACATATTGTGGAATATATCAAGGAGACTGGAGGATTCTAGAGACTTATGTTATCTAGAGATGTTTATAAGAATGACCAGAAGCAGCGAAAGAGAGAGATGATGAACTGGGAGAAATGTGCATGGTAAAATTGAGAGGAAAGTTGGTAAGAGGGAATGGTTGAGTGTAAACTTTTGGCTTTCCAGGATGTTTGTCTCACTGAACCCTGTGTGTGGTCACCAGAGTCCGCCTCATCTTATTAAATGCTATTCTTAAATATTCTCTGATTGAGCACTCTCTCGTTTGGGGTGGGAGTGTGACAGGGATGGAACTGGATACTGGAGAGACAAGGTGTCTGAGAATCAATCATCGAAAAAACCAACTAGTATGTACAACCTACTGAAGATATCTATTTGTACATATGTATTAGTTGCAAGAAGATACATGAGTACCTGCAACCAGAGTAGGGCTGCAGTCCCAGTGGATCATATATGAAGGTACCAGTAACTGCGGAGATCAGGCAACCTGAGGTCAGCTACTGGAGAGACTGAATGTCTAAGATCAGCTATTGTAGTGGTCCATATTATGTGTGTACGTACGTATACTTGTATGTATTTCACTACTGTAGTCCTGTCCTGACTAACCATAAATATTAATTCTTACCTTTCTTTGTGCCATTCTTCAATGATCTGTGACATGCCTCTTAAATAATCCATATCATGCACAGCAATTGGCTGAGAGAGATTCATTGGTATAGGATGGAAGACAGCCTGGAGACATGACAACCAGTCAATAGCAGGTGCCTTTTCCTGAAAGTAAAACAAAGCTTATGCGGCAAACCACCAGTCTAAATCAACTGACAAGAAATAACAGGAAAACTGGGATTGTCCCTTTGATACATATAAGAGATAACTCCAATGAATTTAGTTGTTTTATGCTATGGGTACTGATTATAGTAGAAAAGAAGAATAACATGTATTTATCTTATTAAATCAGTATAAAGTTCTGTGGCCCAAAAAGTCCAACTGCTATCAAAAAATAGACAACAAATTAACAGGTTATTTAAACTTCAACAGACCCCAAGAGTAAGTTGCAAGGAAATTGTATCTAAACAATGTATTTTGTATCTGTTTTGGTCTGGACCTTCAGAATGTGAATGTCATATATAATTGTGTTTCTTAAGTTCTAAGGCACAGATAGATACCTGTAACTCCCTAATGGTAGTGCGAAAGAACAGCATCCCCCTCTGCCGTCTTTCCTGCAGTGGGGTGATAACACGCTGGAGATTGGAGATGAAGGACAAGGTAAGGGAAAAGGAATGAGGAGGACCATCTTGTAGACCTCCAAGTAGGTTCCCCAGTTTCTCCAAATATGAGAGATACACACGGAGAACCTGCAATACATATGAGCATATGACCAAAAGTAAGTCACTCCATCCATTCACCCATCCATCCTGACCACAAGATTTTAAAAACACGATAGACCTGTCCAAAAATTTACCAAACACAGCTCCCTTTTCAGTGAAGAACAAGGTGATCGCAAAATGAAATAATCTTAATTTTGTTCCAGTTAACTATTTCTTCAGATACCAGAATCACTTTAGAGCTATCTTTGGACTCAAAGGAGAGACCTGTAGTAGATAGTGACAGTAAGTCAGAATTTTGGATGGAGAGAAAATGGTAGAATTGCTTCTATGTTCATGAGCTATGACAAGAATGCTTGCATATGGCCTTATTTTCTGAGAACTCTTCTGAAAGATTCAGACAGAGAAACTGAAATCAGCTTAGTCTTTATGCAGAAAAATGAGCTCAGTTCAGACAAATTGTAATTATGATGAAATTAACTTTGTTGCAATGACTCCCACGGTCAAAGACCTTGTTTCCCCAGCTCTGGTTAAAATACTTCAAAATAACTTTAAAATGCTAGCAATCACTCCCCCGGTACAGAGATTTTAATGGGTTATAAAGCCTATACTTTGAACAACTTTTTTTTTTTTTTTTTAAACATTCTGCAAGGTGAAACATAGAGTTTCATACTGCCTAGTAAATACAAAAGAAAAAAAATTATAATCTTTTCTTTCTACACTAACATTTTTAATTCTGGCATCTAAAAATTGGTTACATTTTAGAAACTATTCTTTTTTTAGAAAATTAAACAATTACTTAAGAAATTCCATTTGGAGACATTTTCAGAGGTCACTGACCATACCCCATGGAAATACGTCACTCTGAACCAGGAAGCAATTCAAGGAGATCCCTACACCAAATAGCTATTTTTACCTTTCTTCAGCCTCTGATATGTTACCTCAAGATAATTTTTCTTTTTAAATTTACTTTCAGCTGGCATCTCAAACTCAGGATGGTCAATCTGCAAAAAAGAAGTAAAGGACAAATATCTCAGTACTCCAGAAACACTGGAAATGTAATAGTATGTTAAATAAATGTTTTTTGTCTCTTCGTCACAGAATATGAAATGTTAATAAACTGTTTTACTGTTGAAAAATGTTTACTAAGTAATTTTTGTTTATCTATCAAAATCTGCAGCTCATTTGCAATCTCATTACAAATCTGTGGCAACTGGAATTCAAATTTAATACTCTTAAATATTTCTCTGCTGCAAAATCAATAGTACACCACAAGTATTAACACTTAACAAGTACTGTACATTATTCTAATAGCCACATCCAAGAACATGAGAACTAGATCCTTCCACAGTAGTGGAAATCTACAATGGTCAAACAGAGGAGATTAAAATAATTAATTCTTCCTCATCTGCTCATTTTTCAGAACTATCGATTGGTTTTGTGTGTGTATCTGTGTAATAGAACTAAGAAAATTAAATAAAATGTTAGGAAAACTTTCTTCAAAAAAGACCATAGGCTTAACTTGAGCAGGGCTGGATCTCATGAACTGTATAACTGACTCTTCATTCCCAGCATTTCCAGATAATTGTCTGTCTTTATTTCACTCACCTGAATTACATTGGTCTTGGGATCAGAAGGACTAGGTCCCACATGCACTCTGAAAAAGGGAAAAGTGTTGTATCTGCCCATGAGAATCTGAAGAGTTTCATTAAAGTCTTTTGCTTTCCCTATGCCTGTGATGTTCCATCCACCAACCTAGAGAGGAGAGAAACAGCATGATCACCGGTGAGAAAAACAGTTGTTTGATTCATATTTAAAAACTTCTTCCACCCCTACAAGCTCAGTCATTATGACAACTGAGAAACAATAAAGCAAATAGAAAAAGAAGAAACTCATGAAGATTTCTACATACCTTCCTTACCTGTAAATTTCACTCAAGCAACAAACTGCAAGATGACACTGCGAGGGGAGAGAGTTCCACGATAACTAGTTGATATTCAAGGGTCACCTCTCCCAAGCTCAAAACTGTTCATCTAAATGAATTGAAAATCAGGCAAAAATGCCATGTGGCTTGTGTGGATGAACAAGGAGTTTCTGTACAAACTCAAACACAAAAGAAAGCATACAGAGGATGGAAACAAAGACACATAATCTGGTTACACAGGAAATGAAGAAGGCTGAGATACAACCTTCTTTGACAGAGATTTTACTAGCAAGACTGACTTTCACGAAATCTAGGTCCCAGAGACAATGAAGAAAGGCGGAGCAAGGAAGGTGTACCCTTATTGGAAGAGAAACAGATCAGGGAATACTTAGGCAAACTGGACATATGGAAGTCCATGGGTCCTGACGGGATGCACCCACGAGTGCTGTGGGAACTGGCAGATGTTACTGTGAGATCATTCTCAAGAATCGTTGATTGATCGTGTAGACTGAGAGAAGTGCCAGAGTATTGGAGGAAAGCAAATGTCACTCCTGTCTTCAGGAAGGGTAAGGAAGAAGATTTAAGGAACTGCAGATTGGTCACCCTCACCTCAGTCTCTGGGAAGGTGATGGAGCTGCTAATCCTGGAAAACATTTCAAGCCACATGAAGAAGAAAATTATCAGGAATAGTTAGCACTGCTTCACCAAGAGGAAGTCATGCTTGACCAACAAGATAAGATTCCCTAATGAAATGACTGGCCTAGTAACTGAGGGGACAGTCATGAATCTTCCTGGACTTTAGTAAAGCTTTCTGACACTGTCTCCTATATGAACTTCATAGTCAAGATGTGAACGAACAAGCTGGATGTGCAGACAGGTGAAGTAGATTGAATGAAAACTGGATGAACAGCTGGGTCCAGAGTTGCAAAGTCTAGTTGGAGGCCAGTAACTAGTAACATACCACAGGCATTCTTTCTGAGTGCAGCCTGTTTCAATGTCTTCATTAACAATATGGATTACAGAGGAGAGTGCACTCACAGCAAAACTGGGAGCAGTGGCTGATTCACCAGAGGGCCATCCAGAGGGACCTGGACAATCTGGAGAAATGGCCTCACAGGAACCTCATGAAGTTCAACAAGGGGAAGTACAAAATTCTGCATGTGGAGAAGAAGAGCTGTAAGCACCAATATATCATCAGGACAGCTGAAAATCTGTCTGGCAGAAAATGACCTGGCAGTCCTGGGAGTCACCAAGTTGAACATGATCTAGTAACATGCCTTTGCTGCAAAGAAGGCTAACGGCATCCTAGACAGAATTAGGAAAAGTACTGCCAGCAGGTCAAGAGAACTGATTCTTTCCCTCTTCTCAGCACTAGTGAAGCCACACCTGAAGTACTGTGCCCTGTTCTGGGCTTTAAAATACAAGAGAGACATGAGCTAATGGAGAGAGTTCAAAGGGCCACAAAAATGGTTAAGGGATGCTAGCTTCTCACAAGAAAAATCTGAGAGATGGGACTGTCTAGTGTAGAAAAAGGGAAGGCTCAGAACAAATCTTATCAATGTATATTAATGCACCTGAACGCGCAAAAAGAATGGAATCAGGCTCTTCATTTGTGCCCAGTGACAGGACAAGAGACAGTGAGCACACACTAAAACACAAGAGATTCTATCTGAACATTAGGAAGTATTTTTTTTATACTGTGTAGGTTACTGACCACTGGCAAATGTTGTGGGGTCTGTATCCTTGGAGATATTCGAAAGACATGGTCCTGGGTGATGACTCTAGATGGCCCTGCTTGAACAGGGAGGTTGGATAAGATGATTTCCAGAGATCCCTTCTAGCCTCAATCATTCTGTCATTCTGTGACACAGCAAAAATGCATTATAATTAACAGCAGAACAGTGTATGGGGGAGAAAAGAAAGAAAGAAAAAAACAAACAAACAAAAAAAAAAAACTGTGAAGGAAAGAGGAAAGAGGACACACTTCTCTAAAGTTATTCATTTTAACAAAAAACATCAGGGATGTAGGGTCCCTATTCCCTGACAAGCAGATACACAGGCTGCCCTGCAGTCATTTTCCTTCTGCTGAAAAGGGTTCTGTATCTTCCTTGGATGGAGGGCATAAATGTTATTTGCTAACAGAAAGATGGACAACCTTCCCTGGCACTGGGAGGAATCTCACAGAACGACAAGAGAAGCATTTTTCTCTCCAAGTAAGTTGTCCTGGAACCTGAAGTAGTAGATGGTCCTCAGATCTCAAACATGAGCATTTCACCTATTTTGCAAGATACTCCCTGATCTGTAAGTTGAATCCTATTGAATTGAGCTTTTGAGATTAAAAATGATCCCACTAGGCAGTCTTGGTTGCTGCACTGTCCTAACATGCATGGTCATGAGGGCACATTTAGGTATCTGATGGTCAGAAAGCCAAATCTTCAAACAACACTCAAAGACAGATTTCTCTCCTAGAAGTTGGTCTGTCAACCATGAGTTTATTTCAGGCGCTAGCAAAATTTTGTCATATAGGATCACATAGCCTGAACTTCACCCTTTCCTATCCCTTGCAAAAATTATATTATCTTCTGGAGAGAAGGTGTAGCACAAGCATTCACCTGATTTATGAGGTCCTTCAAAAGTTGATTTCCTTGTGATTCTATCCTTTGAGTATCCATGCAGGAGCGATAGAACTGGATTGCTTTTTCCTTAGCTGAACCTCTTGTCTCAAAGTGTGGTACCTCTGAGGAAAAAAAAAATATCTATATATATGCAAAAAACTGCAAAAGAGCTAATAGAGATGAGCAGTATTAGAACAGACAAAATTTTTAAGAGAACATCACCTTTCACTTTGATTCAGACCAATTCAGTAAACACATCTGCACTTCTCCAAGTAACCCAAAGTAAGAGAGCTCATTTTGCCATGACTCTTCCTGAGACCAAATCCATGAGTTTCTTTGCATGGAAACTGACGACAACATAAAGATGGAACATATCTAGGTTTTGGTCTCATATGGAATCAGGACATAGCCAGAGTGCACATTTAGACATGCACAGCAAAAAGCATCTACTTTTAGAAGGCAGTAAGAAAATGATCTGGCTTCCTGAATTTTCAAGAGTGACTTCCCTCTGTTACACTTAGAGAGAAGAACTAAACTGTCTGAAATGTAAGTATTTTAATATGACTTCTCTTACAGGTGTAAATCTCTACTTGCTATGATAGCAGAATAAGGAAAAAAAAAACAAACACTGGATTCAGTTACTGACAGGAATGGTTGTGCACTCAGTTCTTGGTATTCTCATCTCTGACTGAGGAAGATGATGAAGGTACCACACCAACTGCCTCTTCCTACCTAAAAGCCTTTTCAGTATCAGCTGGTTTTCTTCCAACAGCGCATCAAAAATGTTTCCTGATACTTCAGTGCTTGAGTGTTTGCCTTCCCAGCTGCCACAAGCGTATTTGTAGAAATCCTCACAGGGATCTACAGTGTCATTCCTAGAATTCAGGAGTCTGGCCAAGAGTGCAAGGCTCGGTTCAACATCACATGATCCTGGGTAGGAAGGAAACGAGAGATCTGAGCAGTGACACTGAAGAATGAGGACAACACATTCAACAACTGGGGGGAAAAAAAAGAAAGAAAGAACGAAAGAAAATGAAAAGAAAATGAAAAGAAAGAAAAGAAATGAAAGAAAATCTTATAATAAGATTTCTGTTTGATACAAGCTCTGTTGCGTACAGACTGTTGAATTCCTTGTAAGTTTTTGCTGAAGATGCAGTAATATACCCTCTGTCTTTGACTTCACACCACGGCTGCCTTTGCACTTTGCAAGGGAGATTCTTTCACTCAAAGACAGGTAGTTCATCCAGAGGTGGTGATAGAAGCCCTCCAGTGCTTCTATCTCAGCAGCCACAGGTTGGATTACTCCGCCTTTTCTCTGTTTCCTCTGAAAAAGTACGCACTGATTTGGCCAGGTGACAAACAAGAAACTACTGGTGATGTTAACACACAGAGCAAAAGGAGGGCATGCTACAAAGAAGGTAAGGAGAAGAGGTTAATACACGCAGGGAGATGCTCAAGCATGGGAAACAAACAGTTCTTGGTAATGACATCTGTTAAAACAGGACAAAAACTTGCTTGTGGTGTATCTTGCTTTCATTTAAAACCTCCTCCATCCAAAATGCTTTGAAGCCCTGGGTGTATGTTCTCATTTAGTGTCAGTGTCTTGTATCAACATCAGATCAGCTCTATTACTAAATTCACCACCCACAAATCAAAGCCAGATTTTCATGCTATGGTTTCAAACTATAGTTTGTTAAAGTGGAAGGAGGTACACGGAGTGGAAATAGACATGATCTAAACTAACAACTTTTTCCTTAGTTTCTATGGTGAAACATACATGACAGAAGTTGAAGAAAAACGCCTGTCAACAATGCTTGTTTTGGAGTAGGAGATACGTGTACCCACCAATATAAACACAGCTTCCATATTTAGCTATCTATACAACGTAAGCATTTGTGTGGACTATTCTGCAGGTAGCTTTTTAGTGAATTTGAAAGACAACTGACTCTTTCTGGCCTCCACTCACAGCTTCCCCACCGCACAGGAGCATGTGAGTTTTCTGTATATCGGTGTAGTGATTGGTAGTAGAAAACTAGAACTAGGCTTATGAAATCAGGGATGGACAAGTGGAAGAGAAGCTCTAAATCTCAGATCCAGAGCCAGTTTCCTGGAGTTGACTGCAGATGGAGCAGGGTCATAGAAGCTGGAAGCCAGAAGGATGAAATTCAAGAAGAACTTCCTGACAAGATAATGCTGCTCTCTCACAAAGCTGGGCCCAGGCTTATCAAATGGCAGTCAGAGGAGGACAAGCGGGGGATATCTCCCTACAGTCACACAAGGAGGAGGCAGAGCAGTCTACCCTTTTTAAAGCTGGCACTTTTTGATGCTTCTTTGTCTTTCTGAAAGTCTTACCCTCACACAGATACTGAGCATAATAATCCATGCAGCAGAGGGAGGAACAGATCTACGAAAGGGTGGGTAAGGAGCAGGGAAAAGGATATTCCACATTATACCTAGAGCACAAGTCATCGTGATGTAGGTGATGAGTAATGCAAAACCAAGGAGAGTACTGAGAAGAAGTGCACACAGAAGTAGGCTTTTCTCCTGAAGACATCGTTCTTTCTTTGTACCTGTTCCGAGCTCCTGGTCGCAGGTCTGAAGAGAGAAAAATGAGACATGCAGAAAAAAAGGAAGAAAGGACAATTCATTACATTTAGCACACGTCATACGCTATGCCTTCTCCCTAAGCTACTAGAAACTCACTTTTGACTAATGCCAGAAGGCTAACAGGAGGCCCAGTCCTCTCCCATAGGCTTTGCTTCACGCCCTTTGTTTCCCATTCTTTTCCAAATACAGCTGGTTCCACAGTGCTATGAAATGCACTGTGCAAAGATGCACCTAAAAACCAGCTTGCCATGAGGAGGCATGTCCTTCCGTAGCTTCTGTTGGTTTACAGAATCACCTTGAATATGCCTCCTGAAGATATCAAAGCCCGCTTGGAGCCCATAAAGCTGAGAACAGGATGACCAGGACTAGTGGTTCTTTATTCTGTTAGTGTGATAATTTCACTGAATCACAGAATTGCAGGGGCTGGAAGGGACCTCAGAGATCGTCAAGTCCAACCTTCCTGCCAAGCAGGCCCCCTACAGTAGGCTGCACAGGTAGGTGTCCAGGCGGGTCTTGAATGTCTCCAGAGGAGGAGAATCCACAACCCCCCTGGGCAGCCTCTTGAGCATTGATTTCAGATATCTTCTCAAGAAATAGCTCCTGCATCCCAATCAAAGAATCAGAGTATTGTTTGTGTTGGAAGGGACCCTCAAAGGTCATCTGCTCCAAATCCCCTGCAATGAACATGGACGTTTACAGCTAGATCAAGTTGCTCAGCCTGATGTTGAATGTACCCACGGACAAGACATCCACCACTTCTTTGGGCAATCTGTTCCTGTGCTTCGCTACATTTAACATAAAAAACTTCTGAACTTCTATACGATATAAATGTATATTTATATTCCTCTTTTAGTAGGAAACCATTTCCCCTTCATCTGCCACAACAGAACTGCTGAAGAGTCTGTCCCCTTCTTTCTTACTGCCCCAGTTTAGATACTGAAAGGGCACTAGGAGATCTCCCGGGACTCTTCTCTTTTCCAGGCTGAACAGCCCCAGCTCTTTCATCCTGTCCACATAGGGGAGGTTCTATCCCTAGAATCACGTTTGTGGTCCTCCTTTGGATGCACTTCAACAGATCCATGTTTCTCTTGTCATGAAGTCCTTGTAGGGGAGTTCAATTCATGGAATCACAGAATCATAGAGTCACAGAGTCATAGAATAGCCTGGGTTGACAAGGACCACAATCATCATCTGGTTTCATCCTCCCTGCTATGTGCAGGGTCGCCAACCACTAGACCAGGCTGCCCAGAGCCACATTGTTGTAAATCACAGAGATGTTCTTCTCTACAGACAGTTGAATTGCACTTACATTTCATTGCGTTTGTCATTTAATCAGAGAAAAATGTTAGGCGTGTTATGAGTACAACATGAGTATTTCAAACCTCTGCCTTAGCATTAACTGAAGTATTCTCTAAAGCAATCTCTCTCTCTTTCTCCACTGACTGCAACGGAAACTACACGACCACCATGTTACAGTTTCACCCAGTAACTTCTGCCTGGAACAAGTTACGTAAGGCAGTATTCACCGTGTGTGTTCACTGCTTCTATCTATGAGGGATGCTCCAAAAGTAGCGCCTCCTCTTGAACTATGTTGGCCAAGAGTGGGGGTTGTTGGCACGGCAGTAGAGGTTGAACCTTCACACCAAGATTCCGTTCTGTTTTCTTCCCATGGGACAGATGGCAGAAGAGGGGCAGTCTGACAAAATGGTGTCTGATATGGAAGAGTGTAGGAAGGAAAAGCGTGGAACTGAATTCCTGCATGCAGAAAAAATGGCACCCATTGACATTCTTCAACACTTGCTGAACGCTTACGGAGACCACAGAGTTGAACGCTAACTCAGCAAAGCAGTCGGTGGTGTGTTTCAGCAGTGCTGACAGCAATGAGAAAGACAAGCCATGCTCTGGATGGCCATGCAGATTTTGATGAGCGTGGCGTGCAGGCTCTTGTTCATGGCTGGCAAAAACACAGAGCTATTGGTGGTGACTACGCTGAAACATCATGGTTTGTAGCTGAGACTATGCTCTACCAAAGGGTGCGATTGTGCTCTTTGTATCTGTTGTCATTTTCATGGAAATAAGTAGGAGGCAGTACTTTCAGAGGGACCTACATGTTTGGAACAGCTCAGAAAGAAACCAAAGAGAGAAGCACAAATACCGTCTTCAAAAAAAGGTAAAAAGGTGGGTTGGTGCAGTTTTTCCCAGGGGAAGCTGTCATCTGGCTGGGTCCTGAGTGTCAGGGTAGAGCTGTTGAAGAAGGAATCTTCCATCTCCTGAGCTGGAGCTGGCTGACGGTAGTGGAGCTGAGAAACACTGATATGTACTGTGCCACAGAATTATTAAATTCGTAAAGAAATTGTCTTATGGTAGTGGGAAGACACAAGTGTCTCATTGCCTTGCTTGAAGAATTAGCAAAAATGCAGTCCCTTGTATCTCTGCATGTATCATTGTGCACATCCGGGATAACGGAGGCAGGAGGCAAAATGGGAAGCAAGGGAAGTAGAAATCAAGTATTGGGTGCCTTTCTGTGCAATAAATGGTATGAATGCTTTCTGCATCACTGGACTGGATCTGTGAAGCTTTAGTTTCTACAGGCCTACAGTCAGTTACTTACTGACTTATTCCATCTGGAACACGGGAAGTTCCATGTTAACGCAAGAAGAACTTAATCAGTGTCAGAGCGTTGGACAAATGGAATTGAAAAATGAGTACCGTGATTCAGTACCTGCATCCAAAGATGCTCTTCTTCCATTTTAGTATTAATTATATATTTAGCAGTAAATAAGTTCACCTACATTGGGAGATGCATGCTTAGAAACTTTGTACTGATCGGCGTGCACAGTGAGAAACATTTGGAGACCGCTGTCCTAGACAACCATAGATGGCACTGCAATATTTGTAAATTCTAACTAGACTAAGAAACACTCTTCAACACCCTTAACATCTTTCTTCTTATATCTGGAAAGTGTTTGAATTCCCTATTTTGAGCAAGTAAGCAGAGTTTTTAAAATATGCACATTCCATACTGGGGCAAGACATAGACTCTATGAACACTTATGCCATTTCTCTCACACAACATTAGTTGTGCTTGTCCGGATTTCTATTTGCTAAGGTGAATCTGGTACTTTTTCTTTGCAGGAGAGCAGAGCAATCCTGCCTGACATGAAAGAGCATGCCAGCTTTTGGTAACTTCTCTGTCCTCACAGACGGGATCCCTCTATCTTCTTCCTCTACTAGATAGCAGTTAGAATCTCTAACAGACAGTTGGAAGATCTAGCCTTATTTTCTTCCAGCCAGGATAAATAATCCATAGACCGTTATGCTCCAGCAAGGGGAATATATAAAAAATGGCATCTAGAAGTGGAAATCTGTGCTTCTTCATCGATTATCTGGCAGGAATGAGATGCTAATCGCTGTAATCTTTACCTGTTGCATCATTTGGCTTTCGCGTGGCTGGTCCTTACAGGTATGGTTGAGAGGTAAGATTGAACCTACATCCTTTGTTTTGTTAGGAAAAGTCAAGCAGAAGCCAAGTTCAGAATGTCTTTCCGGCAAGCCTATGGTCCACCATGACAATTCTTACTCAGCAGTTGCACATGTGAAGAAAGGTAGAATGCTGTTAACTTCATGATGCTGAGCAAGAGCAATTTGATTAGTCTGCTCAAGCAGTTTTTAGAGATTTCAGGGTACAAAATTTAATTCACTCTATACTTTCTGAAAATGTCTTCCATTTCTTGCATTTTCTGAGACAGAAATGGTTTTTATTTCCTACCCTCGTGGGGTGCAATCCTGGCATGAAAAAGTATGCAAGCTTTTGGAAACTTCTCTGTCTTTACATACATAAAATCCAAGGGCTCTGTGAAAACTGACCGTGGATTACAGCAGAAACTTAAAAATGCATCTGAGCCCTCTAAATTCAAATTCTTTCTCTAATATGAACAGACACTAAGAGAATCCTTATCATATTTGCATACTTTGAGATAGCAGCTGGGCTATTAATCATCAAAAATGTAGAATAAAGCAAATATTTAAGGACTTCATATGACAGTTCCTCCTCTGAGATAAATAGGTGATCGTGTGATGAGAACATCTAGTTGGGTTGAATATTCCTTAGCATACCTAGAGCTTTTAGGAGCCTACGAAAAGCTGAGTGAAACCTGTGAGTGCTTAAGAACTGCAATGTCCAGTTTATCTTCTTCTTGTCTAATAATTGCTATAATTGAGTCAATGATGGGACTTCTAAGAAATGGGACTATCTTGGCTGTCAGTGCAACTAGTTGCTTCAGGAGCAAAATATTGTCCTCCTATGAGGTGACTGTGATCTTTCTGGGTTTATCCAGGTTCTTTTTGCAGTTCTGGATGATGCTGGATTTCTTCCTAAGCATTTTTTGTTAACCTTCCTTTCATAAAGAAAATTTGTTTGTAACCTTTATAGTTACAGTTTTTTGTATTCCTGAACTCTTCTAGTTTTTGGTTTGCTGCCTGGCTTAGTGTCGTCTATTGTATCAAGGTTGCCAGTTTTACCCAGTCATTCCTCATCTGCCTGAAGCAAAGGATTTCCAGTCTCACACCCTGGATGCTGACAGCATCATCTCTATTTTCCTTTGCAACCTCTCTTCCTTTCTCCTGGGATAACTGCAACGCACACAGCAACTTCACTACTCCTTTCACCATGACAGACTCTTCAGAAAGGATAGCTACAAGGAAAAGTAAGATTTTGGTTTTGATCCCTCTCTGTAATGTTGCTATAGCTTTGCCTTCAATAATGTTTGTTTTTTTGCATGCATCAGCTAAAGATTATGTTAGACTATGGTTGTCACCATGCTTAATATTTATTTCATTTACTACAAAAACAGGAAACATGGATATTTACAAAAATAACAAAAGCCTACCAGAAGTAGACGTGCACAGCATAGACTCCCTTCCCACATGGAAAGGCTAAGAAAATGAACAGCCTGTTCATCATTCTAGTAATATATTATCATTTCCAGTAATGTAATAGTGGACTACATTTGGACACTGTGTTAGTGATTCCTGTACAAGCATACCAAGAGAACAGAAAATATAGAAAGAG
Organism: Meleagris gallopavo; assembly: GCF_905368555.1. Lineage (NCBI taxonomy): Eukaryota > Metazoa > Chordata > Aves > Galliformes > Phasianidae > Meleagris > Meleagris gallopavo. The sequence continues at coordinate 76,665,578 of NC_139404.1, read as the reverse complement.
ATGGCGGGGTGGGGGGGAGGTGTTAAATGCCTCACTGCTTCTGTACCTTTCAAATTCTTTTCTGCTGACTCCTTAGGGTAATGAAACACTTTTACTTTTACTTTACAAACGCAGACTAAGGCAGAGAAGTGAGCAAAAAAAAAAGTACTTGACTGAAAAGGGAAAAGCATTACTATTCTTCAACATGTAAGCTCTCATCTCTTACCATTTAGGAAAGAGTGAATTATTTACATTCACTTTGCTCCTGAATTATCTGTTGCAATAGACTTTCTGATTTTCACATTGGAAATTTTGGCCGCCTATTCTAAAATTATTACCACTTTGCAGTTCTTTATTCTCTGAACACAGCCTTAGCACAGCCCCTCGGACAACTAACAGGAAGAGCAAGGAACTCAAAATCCCCGCACAGCGTGGGGCAGGGGCAAGACCGTTCTGGAGACAAAGTTCCAAAACCCTACTGCCCTCATCCTCTGGGCCCATAATATTAAGAAGCACAGCTGTGACCAGAAAAGAAAAGAGAAACCTTCCTTACCTCTGGAACAGCCTTCATTTCTGGCACTGAGCAGGCTTTGCCTCTGTGGTTGCCACAGCTGTCAACTGTCAACTGCGTTTACTTGTTTACTACCAGCACTTGTTCTG